>NC_141160.1:89594598-89963973 GCF_053477565.2 Lygodium microphyllum
AATTCCATATAGTATCTTGGAAGTTCCGATACTAGTCTAGGAACTGAACTTGGAGAGAATAATACATTCCAGTTGACATCACATCTCATTAGAACACAAAACATTGTAAAAAGATATTTTTTAAAAGGAACTATTGAGAAGGAATTGGTTTACCCTATCTTTGTTTCATGAAATAAAGGTGTGTAACGAATTTGTAGCAAGAGATAATCAAAGAATTTGTTTTTATATGTTGAATCTAAAGTGGTAGGTAATTAGGTAATTAAAAATACTCTATTGAGGAAAGTGGGAGGATGGATCCTCGATGGATCCAGACCTACGGTTGGATGGACTCGCAAAGCCAAGATCTTTTCTAAAAATGAGAAATTTACATTTATAAATAGGTAAATGTATGACCACTAGAGATCAAGGAACCCGACTTGCATCGTTTTAGGGGCCGGAATGGGATTTTGCACCAAGGGCAGAAGGGTCGAAGTGCCACAGTTCCCTTCGTCTCCCATTCTCCTTGAACCAAGTGCAATGCAAGTCCGTTTCGGTTTGGGTAATTCTATAAGAAGTTGAAACTCGAATTGTTGACACTAATAAATCTTTAATAGTTGATTTGACCCATAATAGGACAAAAAACTCACATCAATCCTCGTGGGGGAACGGCCATAACTTTCACTTTGGGGTAGACTCGAGCGAGCCTAGATAGCAAACTTTTAGGTATTTCACAAAATCTCGAATGGCATTTTCTAGGACATCTCTTGATGGGCTACTAAGAACATGCTGACAAGGAAGCAACTCGGGCGGGCACGTTACAAATTTGTTTTGGATTGATTGAGAATTATGACCTAGCCATTAGATAGAGTAGGTTTAGTTATAGAATAAAAACCAATGAGAACTACAATGAGTAGGTGGCTAGCTTCAAGTTCACCCCCCAAAAGCTAGTGGAAGAGACATTGGGCATCAAAAGAGGATCAAGAAAGTACATCAAAACATAAAAGACCCCCCCAAGTCTCTCAAAGGTGGGATGAAATTTCAATAGTTAGAGTTGATTGAGTTGTAATGAGACTAGTGGCCAATGAAGGAGCCCTCTTAAGAGCCATACTAAAAGAAGAGTTGAGGGTGATAACATAGCTCTTGCTTCACCTCATCACCTCATCACCTACAACAAAACCTCAATTAGCCCAACCAAGATACCTAAGTACCTCCTAGAAGATATAGTGATAGGGAACCTTGTTAAGACTTGAATGCTTTGTGGATGGGACATGCCATAGAATCCTTGGCTAGGGCATAAAGAGTAGCTCCAAAGAATCCAAAAGTGAAACTTAATTGCATGATGGCTAGGTATAACACCATTAACTATGGTAGCTTGATTACTTGCATGATTGCTATTATAGTTGGAGTGCCCCTCGAGGAGATCTTACCATTACATAGTAGAGAGCAACCCACGCTATCTAAGGATTCATATGAGGATACCACTAAAAGAGAAAAGAGGCAAAGAGAAGAGCGAGGAAACCCCAGCCATAGTGACAACACAAACAAAAGGAGATGAAGTATAGAGAAGAAGAATAAGAGAGTTGATCTTTTGAAGACTTTGACAAAGGGGACACAAAAGAAGAATGACTATGTGTATGTGCTACTAAAAGGAGATCAAGAAAGGAATGGAGAAGATTGGAAGCTAAAATGAGGGAAATAGAAGAAGAATGTGAAAGGACTATTAGAGCATTAGTAGAAGAGTCCATGTACAACAAGGACCAATCCATCACATAGTAGATGGTAGACCTTGTAGCCCAAAAATGAGAAAGTAGTTCTAGCAAGGGAAAGGAGAATGTGATAGAGGAGACGACCACCGATTCTACAACTCTTTGTGAGCTAATGGCTTAACTTGGTACCATGCAAGGTAAGTTAATGAGTTGGCAAAGGTATGACTCTTACCTAAAGTCACCACACCTAGCCTAGAAGAAAGTTCTTGCCCAATCAAAGCCACAAAGAATATGCAAGACATTTCCAAGGGAAAAAATGCAACACATGAAGGATAGGATCATGTGAGTGGATAATCAAAGAACTCAATGAAGACAAGACCAATGCACTCAAGGCCAACCAAAAGCTCTAGGACAAGTTGGAGAGGGTTCAAGAAAAGCATAAGAGCTTCTTGATAGGTTTAGAAAAGTAATTTGAGGAGCTCCAAGCTCAATTACACAAACACGATAAGGTACTAAAGGAGATTTAAGAAAAGCAAGAGCAAGAGTTCCAACACCATAGCTAAAGGAGCACAATTTTGCACTTGTAGATGTCCAAAACTAGCTAAAAGAGGATGTAAGAAAGAAGATTTCTTCTAAATAAGAAATATTAACAATGAACCAAGAAATATTGAAAAAGCCATAGCAAAGGTATCCATATCTAATTCTTAGATTATCATATGGAAGCAATACAATGGGAGAAATGTGGATGGTAGCAAGATACCCACCTCTTGCTATGGTGGAGCAAAGTACACACCCCTTTGCTATGATGGGAGGTCCAAAACTAGGAATCTTCAAGTGAAACATTGATCAATGTGACAAAAATATGCGGACATGCTACATTCTTAGCCTTTGTACTCTTTCCTAAATCTATGCTTTATTATAAGCCTAACTGGCTTAAAGAAGCATTGTCCCAAAAACTTGGAATATAGATGAGATTTATAATGGAATGTAAAAGGGAGATTTGGAGGATGTAGATTCCATGATGAGAATGAAGCCCGTAAACTAAAGAAGGTTCCCTTGAGGCAAAGAATTACAAAGAAGTGAATGATTGCATACTACTCTAATTTTGGGATAGAGCTATCAAAAGGAAAAGTTCCATAACTTGGGATATCCATATTTGAATTCAGTAAATGAAGTGTAATTAGAAAGTAGACACATATATTTATCCATTTAGAAAGATGTCATTTTGGCCAAGTTAGGACAATTTATTTTAGGATAGAAGTTTGATATAGTAAGTTGCATTGTTCAAAAATTCACTATTCTTCATGTAAAAGCCAAGGAAAAGAGTCAAGATATGATGATGGCTTCCAAGTAGACTCTTCCATAGGTAAGCCCTACCATTTAATAAGGTATTTCAATGTTGGTCAATTCCTCAAGATTTTCTCTCTCCAATGACTTTTGAGGGCTCATAGATAATGAGATTGTCTTAATCCATGGGAGATAAATCTTTTGAAACTTGAATGGCTATACCCACATACTTTTTGAATTGAGAAACATAGATCATGAATACATGTTGAAGAAGTTAACTCAAGCTTATATGCAAGCTCCCCAACTCTCTTATGGATTTGACAGGGCCCATAAATCTTATGAGCTAGCTTGTTATGGCTTCATTTCAAGGAAGCATATTGACTTAGGCACCTTTAAAAAACCCAATCCCCTTCTTCAAATTCTAATGGTCTTATTTTCTCATCTACATAAGCCTTCATAGCATCTTGAGTCTTGTGAATGTTGTTCTTACATTCACTCATCAAAGCTTTCACCTTCTCAAGTTCAACCTTAGCTTGTGGATTCACATCATCATGGAAAAGAGTGAAAGGTATTTGCACTTTGTAACCATAAAGTGCTTTGAATGGCAATATGACAATGCTCATATTATGAGTATTGTTAGCCAAATGTAGCCATTGATCCTAGGAGGCTTGAGTATCATGACAAAATTCAGCCACATGTAGCCTTTGGTCCTAAGAGGCTTGAGTACCATGACAAAAGTGATGAAGGTAGCCTTCCAGCCACCATGACAAAAGTGATGAAGTGGGGTGAGGTCTTGCTTGATGAGTATCCTAGGCAATCTAAGGTAATTACAAGTGGTAATAAAGGCAGGGTCAGGGCATGAAAAGAATTGGTTAGTGAATTGGATTAGAGTATCATACAAGTTTTCTGATGTGAAGACGAGGGCATCTTCATATGTAGTACAGTGAGGATTATAGATTATAGGGAAGTCCCACCCTTCAAGGATAAGGCATAAATGTTGGGTCGTTTTGCTCGAAGGGTTGAGTGTTGCAAAAGGCCATCCAAGTGTCTAGGTTGGTGTCGCAAACCCTTCTTCTCCATATAGGTTGGCATTCATAGCTAGGCATAGACCATGGTACTTCAAAAACTTTATTTTGCCAAAATTCAGTGTCTTCTGTGGCCTATAATGTGTGGTTCTGCTCTCTCTCCTCCAACCATCTTTGTCCAAGCTTGCTTCTGTTGTTAATCACCTCCTCTACCACCGTGACAGGTAACACTCTATGCAAGGTGGTGAGGAATTTGAAGTTGAGGTCAAAGGGGCTCCTAGCCATTTCTTGCCTCTCCCAGATTATGAGGTCGATGTGAAAGCTTGCTGGGTTGTCATCCGCACAAGGTGGGATAGGTGCCTGGGGTGCCCTCACTCCCCTGGCATTCCATTTTCTCCTTGTTTCCTTCCACCATTTGCTTCCTTCTTTCTCTTAGTGCCGCCTTTCTTTCTGTGGAGGTAAGTATCTTTTCTTTTTCGGCTTGAGCGAGGAGATGTGCCAAAGCTTTGACTCTTTTTTCATTATGATTGGCTCATTCCTCCACCCTCTTATTCATGTCTTTGAGGCTTTCCCCCTGCCTCTGGGCCAGTCCTATCAGCCTTCATTCTTGGTCTTCCGTTTCTGCCCTTAGCTGTTCCTGCTCTTCCTATGCCGCGGTAGCCTCTTGGGTTAGTCTTTCCATCTTTGTTTCACACCTATGAGCTCTTTCATCCCTCAACTCCTCCAGCTCTTCGGGTGGCCTCTCTGTTGCAGGGACAAAGGTTGTAGAGCCTGCCACCTTTTGCTTCTTAGAGTCACGCCTTAACAGGGCGTCTACCGCAGTCGATCTTTTGGTCCCTACCAGGGGGTTCCTTCTCCTGCTGCTAGGCCCATTTCCTTATTCACAAAGTATTGGACTCAAGCCATTGGGTTGCGAGCATCCACCTAGGTCATAGAACTGGGAGTGGAGATGGCAGTGGTGATGGCGAGCCTCAGGAGGGTGGGTATGGGGGTGATCGGGGCCTTGCCCTTGCCTTCTTGCACTGCACATGGTACAAACTCAAGCACCCAGGCGCTTGAGCTAGGCCCCTCATCCTCTAATGGGGCTTGCGGGTTCCGACTCATCATGCCTGGACTGCTACTCAATGCACCTGCGTGTAGGGAGGGCCATGTCTTCCTCCTCTTTTTTTCTCACCTCCTCCTCCTCCTCTGCATACTTTCTCCTCCTTTCCTCCTCGGCCTTTCTGGACTCCTTGTGGGCCTTTTGCAAGTCTGCCTTTTCTTGTCTCCTCTTGTTGCTAGTCTTGTACAGTTTTCTTTTTCTTTTTCCTAGCCTTTCCCCAGCTAGTTTGCTCTTCTTGTTCTTTGCTTTCCTCTTCTTCGCTCAGCGTCCTCTCGATGGACAGTGCTTCCCATTCCTGGTGAGGCAACAACCTACTTGGTTTTCATCCACCCTTTCTCCTCCTTCTTCCTGCCCCTATCCCAAGGCTTCCTTGACGATTGTAGTGAGGACCCCACCGAGTCCAATGGTTGCAGGCTTTGAAGACGAAGCTTTCCTTTTAGCTTTGGTGGCAGGAGGTTCTCCTTTAGCGAGCTGCCCTCTTATTGCCAAGGCTTTTGTTGAGGTCTCAGTGGTCTTTCTCACAAGCCCATTGAGGTTGACCTCATCCAGTGACTTTGTTGCAACACTCTCTAGCAGGAGGATGTTGATGCGGATCATGATGGAGTTGTATCTTTGGCTAGAAAATAGCACGTGCACCATCTTGGCTTGGAGTTGGATTTCGGGATCAGGAATGTCCGCCAAGTTGATGCTATCATTGATGTGGACTTTCACCTTGTCCATCCCTTGTAAGGCATATACATCTCTTTTTGGCTTCCTATCTACTTTGTTTTCAAGCCTAATGCCTTTTCCACTAGCTCCGAGGTCAATTCAATCTGCACTTGGCGAGTTCCCTCCCCCTCATGCATGGTTATGGTGCTGTGGTTTCTGTGGAAAGTCCTCAGGAACTCTACACAGTGGAAGTAGTCCACCCCCTGGCTCACTACTTCCATGTATTTTTGCAGACTGCATTGCTCGATGATCTGCCTTACCACTCGTTCCTCAATGGCCATGTCATCTAGGTTGAAGATATGCTTAAATTTGAACTGGTTGAAGGCTTGCGTTTCCACCAAAAGTCCATACTTTGCTTGTCCTTCCTCTGAAAAATGCAATTTGCTAGCCTTGTCTTGGCTCGCCATGATGGGTGCCTGTCATGAAGCCATATTCGCCATTAGTGGTTTTCAAAATAAGCAACAGGAAACGGCTACATGCTTGTTGAACTGAAATGCTTGCATGCAGAAGTAAACTTTTCCTTCCATTAGTCTATTGCTTTTAACTTTTATCAACCTTTTCCTTAATCACAAGTTGTTTCATTCTACCCTTGCAATGAGTGCTTTTCCTTTATTTTTTTCTCTATGTGTTTGGTTTGATTCACCTTACCCCTTCCCCCTTCATAATGAAAAGAATCCTTCCCAGGATGAAATGGTTAGAGGATGAAGGGCCTTTAGCGCACGATCTTAGTGTCTTACTTTCACATGAGCCAATCATAGAAACTTGGATTATATTCTAACCAAGCATAGCGGTCCAGATCGAAAGGGTGGATGCCCACATGTATAATATAAGTGAGGACATCAAGTAAGAATTCACCAGAGGCCACTCTACTAGCAACATGCAACTCCTCCTCGGTGAGGATGTGATCTAGATAAGTGTGCTCTTTAATGTGGTTTTCCATAGGTTGATTACGGAGGGTAGTCAACACCCTGTATGAAGTTGGAGCGGCATATATTGGGCCATATTCAAATTCTTTGATTGTATATCATTGTTCAACATTGATCATTATTTGGCATCCCTCTAGCTCCCATTGCAATCATAGAGTGTACCATTTCTGCAAGAAGGGGGAATTGTTGTCAACAAGCCATTGCAACTTCTCGATTTCCTCGTTCGTGCCCATGATCATGCTCTTGCTATACAACATGATGAGATGCTATTTGGTTGCTTGTTCCTTGGATACCTTAGTTGCAATGAACTCCACGGCTTATTAGAAAGCTTTAACAAATACGGATTCTGACTCCTCCCAAGAGCAAGGGAGCGTTCGCACTTCCGTCGCTATAGGTTCTTTCGAGAGTCCTAGATCTAGTCGATCGTAGCTTTTAGCCAATGCCATGAAAGTAGCGTCCAAGTGTCGAAGGCAAGCAGCCAAGTCGTCCCCAATATTTTCAATTAAATCTGCATCTAAGGTTAGAATTGAGCGCTGCTCATAAGAGGGCCTAAGCCTGGCAGAGGTGGTTGAGGTTTGATAGTGCTAGAGAGGTCAGTAGCTAATGGTTGTCACTTGGTTTGCTCCAGAGTTTGTAGCTTGGCCTTATGTTTGGTGGGCATGGTTGTGGCTATAGGTAATGCACTACTTGGTGCATTTGAGAGTTGAGGGGGGGAGTCACTGGGACTAGATGGGGTCGGTTTGTTAGTAACAGGTTGCAGTTTTGGTTGATATATTGGCTTATGCCCTGTCGAGCTAGGCTTTAGAGGTTCCATGGGTTTAGAGGCTTGAGTCGCTTGTGGTTTGAGTGGTTCTGACGGGACATTTCGTGTGGGCAAGCTTGAGGCCCGAGGAGTCCACCTTATAGAACATGTAAGATACCACGTGAGTTCAAAAGAAAGGGTAATATATTTAGTAAAATTTATAGGATTATATTTACAAAATGGCTTTTTAAATTAGAAAGTAAAAAAAATCTGTAAGTTTAGTAAAGTAAAAGGGGTCATTTTGAGGCCTTATAGTATGTAAAGAAATGACATTTCTTCATATCCTTTGAATGCACCTTATATAGATGATTTCTTATAGGTGCACTCCCTAGGGCTTGAGGATGGCATTTGAGTGGTGCCTTTGGATGTTTGGGCTTTAGGCAGCCAAATCCAGGTGTTACCCGCATAGTAGCCTTGCGCTTGCAACAAGGCCTTGGGGGGACACATTGTGGCTTGACCGTACTCCGATGTTTATAGTTTCGTCTTGGTCTCCTAGGCTTCAGGTGTAGTACAGATCCTTAGCCTTGCAAGGCCATGGGTTTCTATTCCTAGGTTGCACTCTCTGTTTAGGTACCCATTTGAATCGTGGTTCATGGGCTTCAGTTTTGGTTCTAGTGGGTTTCTGGCCTCGAGACTGGGCAGGTTGTGACAAGTTTCGACCCCCCTCCTAAGACTTGGCGGTGGGTTTCTCTACTGATGGCTTTGTGAACTTGGAAAGAGTCACACCACCCTTGCTAAAAGCTATAACTATGTAGACTTTACCCATTGCTAGATGGATACGTTGCGACTCATAATCAACATGGCAAGAAGCTTGCTTCTTGAAAGTTCGTCCTAATAGCGATTTTGTGCCTGCATTCTTAGTGTTGGGCAGCACATAGAAGATTATTGGCATGCTTTCAATCTCAATAGAAATTGCAACCTTTGCACTTTCCCAAAAGTGTGTAGGGTTCGCTTCCATAAGGGGTGAGATTAGCAATAGTGGGTTGCAATAGTAATTTGCCAATTTGGGTCCAATGGTCATAAGTCAAGATGTTACAATCGGCTCCCTCATCGATCAATTCGTTGGTGGTGCATATGCGTGTAGTAGTGACCCTCATGCATAGGTAAGCTGGTGGTACAACTTCCTCATCCTCACCATCCACTCTAATGATAGTGGCTACTCGTACGTGGATGGGGGGTGCTAGCATTGGGGGCTCATGCAATGGGTGCATGGGAGGGAAATACTACTTTATGCGGCTACCATTAAAGAAGCCTATGCCTCTAGAGTTTCTAGCTCAATGTTGCCAGTTTGGCTAATGGTTCGAACCTTAAAAGGCCCTAGCTCTCAAAACTTCAGCTTTTGCTTATGTCCCTTGACTGAGTACAATAGTGTTAAGTCACCCTGTTCAAAGTTTTGTTGCTTGACATGCTTGTCAAACCAGCTTTTGTATCTTTCCTTCTCCCATATGAGCGCATGGGTGGCTAGAAGTCGGGTTTTCGTTAAGCGTTTGAGTTCAGTCAAGCATTCTGCCCATGCCCCCTTCCCATCCCATCTTTCTTGAAGGGCTATCCTGAGGCTTGGTACAAAGAATTCCAAGGGAAGGATTGCCTCTGTACCATATGTCAATCTAAAGGGGGTCTGTCCTACCACCGTCTTGTAAGCTGTGCAGTAGGCCCACAAGGCCGCCATCAATTTGTTATCCCAATCACTACGTGACGCAGAGACCTTGGTCAATTTGACCAAGATTTTATTTGTTGACTTGACTTGACCGTTTTCCTGAGGGTAGTAAGGCAAGGATTTTCGATGGATGATTAGGAAGGAGGACAAGAGGTGAGCTATCACTTCACTGATGAAGTATGTGCCTTGGTCGCTAACTAATTTGATGGGGTAGCTGAATCATGAGATCACTTGCTCCCATAGGAACTTGCCGGTGGTCCTAGCATCATTCTTTCTCATATCTTGTGCTTAAGCCCATTTGGTTAGATAATCAGTGGCCACAATGATGTACTTAGCCTATGAATATTGTGCCGCATGACTAATGGGTCCAATGAAGTTAATCCCCATTTCTCAAATGATTGTCGTGCGATAATTGGGGTTAGCTCCATGTGATCTTTACGAATAGGGACTTTAGTTTGTTGGCACTCATCACAATGCTTCACGAATCTTGTCACATCTCGGAAGAGGGTAGACCACCACAATCTCGGAAGAGGGTAGGCCACCACAATCTCGGAAGAGGGTAGGCCACCATGGCTCGAACGGGAACACCTTGCAAGCTGTCACATCTCCACTAAAATGTCCTCCTGCAATTCCACCGTGTGCGTGTGTCAGTATATCATGCATCTCATGCTCACACATGCATCTATGTAGCAACCCGTCTTGCGCCAGCCTGTAAAGTTGGCCAGTTATCAACTGATAGGGTTGGATTTTCAAGATAAGCCGCCTAAGGTGGGCCTTTTCTATCGATCATTCCGGTAGCCCATGCTGAAGCATGTGAACTATGTCGTCTGCCCAATACAACATCAAGTAAGCTTTAAACAAATCTTTTTCGTCGAATAAGCGGAATAGGTGTGCACTTGGCAGTTCATCCTCAATGCCTTGTCTAGTCACTTCTCCCGTGGGGATACGAGACAAATGGTCAACCATGTAATGTTGCTTTCCTTTATGCACTACCACGGAGAAGTCAAATTCCAAAAGGAAAAGAAGCCATCTGGCAATGCATCTTGTTGCGCATGGTTTATTAACTGGATACAACAAGGCTTGATGGTTGACAAAGAAAGTAAAAGGCGTAGCCAAAAGATAATGTCGGAATTTCTTCACGGAAAATACCATGGCCAAGCCCTCTCTTTCCATTATCGAGTAATTCATTTCAGTCTCAGTGAGTCGTGTGCTAGCAAAGCTCACTTGATAATCCAAGTTGTGTTCACCAGGTTGGCATAACACAGCTCCTACGGGAAATTTCAAAGCATCAATGTGCACATGGAACGTGAGTGTCCAATCTGGGGCTCGTAGTATCGGAGCGGTGGTTAGAGTTTTTTTAAGTTCCTCATATGCGCATTGGCACTCTGTAGTCCATTCGAATACAATCAATAACTTACATAGAGGTCTAGTAATCAATGCATAGTTTAACACAAACCGTCGATTGCACCTGATTTATCCTAAGAAGCATTGAATACCCTCGTAATCAGCTGGGGGTGGAAGATTGACAATGACCTTGATCTTTGAGAAATCTATGGCAATGCCATTCAAACAACGATCGTATCCCATGAACCCAAAGCACGCTCACACTATTAAGTAAGAAATTGACAAATTGATGAGGGCGGGATTCATCTATGAAATTGAACACATAGACTGGGTCTTGCCCATAGTCATCGTCCTAAAGAAAAATGGGAAGATTCAAGTGTGTGTCAATTACAAGAAGGTAAATGCAGCTACCAAAAGAGATAATTACCCACTGCCGTACACCGAGCACATAAGTGGCTAGCTAGGAGGTCTATAGTTTATTGGACGACTTCTCGAGATACAATCAGGTGCAAATGCATCCCAATGATAGGCATAAGATGGCATCCGCCATTGAATGGGGAGTCTTTGCCTACATAGTTATGCCTTTTGGGTTGACTAAATTTCCAACGACTAATGTGTACAATATTCAAAGACATGCCAAGGAAGGAGTTAGAAGTATTTGTGGACGACTTGTGCATTCACTATGCTTGGCAAGAACACTTAGGCAGGCTCCGAATGGTCTTTGAACGATGTCAACTGTACAGCCTCTCATTAAACCCCTTGAAATGCCAGTTCTGGGTGAAGCATGGATGTATCCAAGGTTTGGGTTCATGGGATACGATCGTTGTTTGACCAGTGTTGCGTCAAGTGTCATGGGTATGTTGTGAGTCATTACACTCGGGTCTACCCCTTTGAGCTCTTCTAGGGACCAAGCAAAGATGTCTATATACTTTGGCAAGAGAGTAATGAGACTTGCCTCATCGTACTTAGCCAAGTCATCAGCTATAAAGACATGTCGTGGGGTCTCCCCCTCCCTGGCTAAATTAACCTCCTTGACCTTGGCGGTCCCTCGATGGGTTCACTTGCTTGCCCTTGTCATTTGGCTCCCAGCAAGATCACCACCCTATCTCCCTTTTTGAATTTTGTGAACCGTTTTGGTAGGTCTTGCGATTTTTGTTGTTCCTCTATCCGCATTTCTTTGCTCAACATTTGTCGTTCCTCCCTTAATCATCGGTGTCGTGGGTGAATGGGTAGGTCCCCCTTAGTGTGTTTAGTCTTGGGAGGATGAGGTATTTCAGGTTCACTATCTAAGCTGACTTCTGATTCGAAATCGAACTCTTCGTCTTCGCTAGAAGAGGGGCTCTCCCCTGGCAATCGTAGCTCAGAAGGTGAGTTTGTTTGCAGCAGTGGTGCATCATTTGACGGGGCTAGGCTTGCTTGCTCGTAGTCAATTGCACCCATGTGCTCCAACCAAGTTCGATCACAATCCTCACATCTGACTCCATCTTTAAGTGCACTTTGCTTGCGTGGTTTGGGGTCTGCTTGTATTTGTTCGATTACATGCCCCCCAGAGTCGTACTCTAGGATATCGATTTCCTTTTCACTCTCACTATTGAAGGAACAACAGTCCTCATACTTGTTATCAGAGTTGTCTTTGCTAGATTGCTCTTGATTCTCCTGGTTCTAACTACTCCCTTCTTGTTGGTCAAGAAGTAAGGCCCAATTGTAATTCAAGTTTAAATCGTGTACCTTGGACTATCGCCATCCAGGCTCATCCAAGAGATCTTGGAGTGGCTTAAGGGTCGTCATTGGATTGCCAACCAACTTGTTGGTTAAGTATCCTAGGACTTCCTAGAGCTCACATCTATTACTTGGGACTCGGAATGCAATATAAGTAGTTTTCCATGTAGACTCCCGATCATCATGCAGACTGGTACTAAAGGTGTCTCCATGAAATAATTAATCACCTTGACGGCTTGTTCGTACTCCTCATTATCTGAGAACGGTAGGTCGATGGTAGCCAGAATGTGCATCCAATCTCGCTCGTCCTCAAGGTATGGGGTATACTTGGTAAGGGCTCCATAGGATCCCCTAATCTGTCCATCGCTCTTTAGCATGGTGGAGATGGTATCTAGGTCAACTGGGGTAGTCTTCCAAGTGTCCATCTCCACTCTCATAGCTTCTGTTTGATTCCCCAAGAAGATAAGTCCATTGCCCCAGTCTTCTATGACTCTCATGTTGTGCATCCAGGGTCGGCCTAACAGGATGTTGTAGTCCATTCCCTTCATGACTATGAAGTCAACAGAGAACCGGATCCTTACGATCTTTACTGGCTAGTTTTTTAACACTATGAATGGCTTCACCTTCATTCCATTTGCCAGTGTGACGATAAATCTAGCAATCTCAACTGGTGGGTTGCCCCAAGTTTAGAGTATCGCATGGCTTAGTACACTCACCCCTACCCCTGTATCCATAATCCCCTTTCTGGTGACGTCTCCCAGTGCTAGGACTGGTAGGACTGCATGCATTTCTATGCCTTCCCAAAAGGCATTGACGTGCAGGGATTTAGGTATGGAGTGCAGAGTCAGGCTTAGTATTTGAGTTTCTGCATCATGCTCAGACAAGTTTGTGGCAATTGGCTCATTTGGTTCTTCAATCCATTGCTTAAGCTCCCGCCATAGCATTGGGTGCTGCTTAAGCAGGTTGCCTAAGCTCAGAGTCATTGGAGTGGTCACCACATTTCCTCCCTTGGCTTTGGTTATGGGGGAGAGATTAGGGAGCCTATGCTTGAGAGATTGTTGATCTCGTTCTCCAATATGGGCTCAGCGTCCTTTACGTGCTCCTAGGCCTCCCTTACCCATTCCTTCACCTTCTTGATGGCTTCAAGTTGGTGCTTTAGGTTGGGGTACTCCCCAACCTTAACCCTTTTCTTTTCAGCCATTTAAGGGATCGATGTCTCTTCTTATGCATCAATGGCTTTCCCTCCAACCGATAAAGTTGTGGCACTTTCGATTTTGAGGGTGACCTTGGCATCCAGTCTGTTCTTCCTTCGTCTCCCACTCTTTTTTCCAACTAAGGTTGCATCAAGGTTGCTAGGCCCCGGTAATGATAAGCCAGTTTGCTTCATTTGTGCATGGATCATGACATGAAATAGGATAGGTGTGGCCTCCTCGTCGAGTGTCTCGACACCAAACAACCCCAATGGAACCGATGGCTCATTTGTTGAACTAGAGGATGGTCTCCACCTAGGGAAATCGACAAAGAGATGAGTGATTCCACACTCAGTGCATCTCAAGTCAGCCTTATCTCTGTTTGCTTGTTCCCTCTCAGGGTAGCGTAAAGAAAAATGTCCTAGGTGACCACAACTCTAACGCACGATTGGTTCTTGGGTTTTCCCTCCTAGGCCTCTGCCCCTTCCTCTACCCAACGCCATCACCAGTATTGGTCAATAGTCCATGAGGATAGTGTTGCCTTCCTCATCATACGACACGTATGGGTTTACATAAGGCTCATCGTTGCTAGGCTCCGTCCACATAGTGGACTGGAGTGTCACTGGATGGATGGGTCACTTAGGGTAGGGATACCTATAGGATTTATTTCCATCCTAGGGATGGTAGGTTTAGCATCATTTGGTGTCGGAAGATCCAACGGGGCTCCCCTTCCAAAGACATTCGATGGCCTGTTCGCAAGGTGGGATTGACCATAAAGCTGTGGGTATGGGAGCCTCCGAGGTGATCGACAATGCATGGTGTCATGGCTGATCCTACCACAATTAGCATAAGGTCGTGACCTAGGGTCCTGACACTTAGCTGGCAAGTGGTTTCCACCACAATGCACACATTGGATGTGTGGGCGCATTGGTCATCTCATCATCTCCTATAGTTTGGCTATGTCCATCATAATCTCTACTAACTCTTGTCCCCCGACTCGGTGCCCTTCCCTTGTCCTAAGTGCTTGAGTCTATTCTCTCACTCGGTGTTGAGGCTCTCTCGGAACTTCTAGAACTAGACTCTTCCTAATTCAAGCCTCTGGAGCCTCTTGAGTTGCTAGCCAAGGCTTCTTCAAATACCCTTGTCAATGCATCTCGCTACAAGCTTGAGTTGCTGGCCAAGGCTTTGTAGAGCTCCTCACCCTATATTACGTTGATGAATATCGTGGATACCGCCCTTTTGGTTGGTCTCTCACCCAGGGGAATTCTCTTAAAGAGGCTCCTTACGTGGGTCACATAATCTCAAATGTCCTCTCTCTCTTTATGCTTGATATTCATAAGCCGCGCTAAGAGGTTATCGAAGTATCCAGGTTCGAAAAATCTCTTAATGAAGATATTTTTCAATCCATTGAAATCGGCACGCTCATCAACATCCAGACTTGTGTACCGAGTCTCGATCCTTCTTGCCTAAGCACAGTCCAAAGGCTTGGGAGCATTGAGAAGGATCAGTGAGGCCATTGGCTTTGAAGACCTGCTCAGACTACTCCATGAAGCTGTATGGGTCGTCGGTATCTTGGTATTTTTCCAGCTGTTTCACTACCATAGGGTTTTTCGACTAACTCTTAGAGCCTTGGTTGATTCCCAACCCCGTTAGTAGCAATATTGCCAATGCTACAACGCTTTGTTCTACGGCTATGTTATCTAGCAGGCGCTTTGTCAAGAGCTTGCTCAGTGTGAGATCTCCTTCCAACGCTCTCGGTCTCTAACCAATTCTTGCTCGCTAAGGCTAGCACTCTCTGGATCTCTCACATTTCTAAGCTTTGGCACAAGTTCCTAGTTTGCTAATCCTAGCTGTATGTAGTCAGATGCCTTGCAGAGCCATGCGGGCCAGTTTTCTCTCTTCCTCTAAGTTTGCTAAGATGTCCTCCACCGGCCTACCATGGTGTTCTAGCTGGGTTTAAGTGTCGTATTGGTTCACTAAATGTTGGACAACCTCAAGAAAGTCTCCTAGGTTAAGCTCCTCATTGCCTCTATAGCCTGAGCTACCTCCTTTCATATCTAGGACTTCCTGTTATGCCAAGTTGTTGATCAAGTTGATAAGGCCAAGCAGATCCACTTTCGTGGTATTATATGTCCTTGTTGCGTTTAGATTTCTGGCCTTGTTCTCCGCTTGGTTCTACCTTTGGGGATTCGATATCTCTTCTATGTCTTTGAGCCTTCTCTTATTAGTGGGTTCCTTCAAGTCCTTAGGTCCATGTGTGTTCCTTGTTACTTACAATCAGCCCTCAACTTATCCTCACTATGTGCGTGGGGGCGTGTGTGTGCTCTTTTCTATGCATTATGAAAAATCAAGCTTTTAGCTTTCCTTAATTGAGCTTCGAGTGGTGGAATTCAAAATGAGTGAAAAAACAAAATGTGCATAGCTCCGGTGCTCTTGTCCATGGTTTGGCTTGACAGGGTTGTGTGTTTAGTTCCTGCGCTACCTCGTTCGGCTCGATCAGGGTTGAGTTGGGGTCTTGCAATTAGCCCACAACACCAAACATCCTTTCAGACCGTTCAACCACAATCTCTAGGTATTTAACTACGTGTGAGGCATTCGGTGCGTTCTTTCAGTGCGGGTCACACTTCTCATTAGCCGGGGTTTGTCAATTTCCCAAATTCTCTCACTTAGGCTGTGTCCAACTTACCAATGTCTGATTTTGAAAATCGGACATCCAATTTACCAATGTTTGATTCTGGGCATCGGACAAGTTTGGGTCCGATTGTCACAATCGGACAGGTGTGTGTCCGATTGGACAATTGAAGCTAGTCCAATTTTGACGGTCCGATTGTCGTGTATTCAATTCTGGAAATTTGATTCCTAGAAATCGAATGTCCGATTTAACAAGTGTCCGATTCTGGATGGTCTGATTATGGAATTAGACAAGATGGGTTGGTCTGACTCTGTGGTCCGATCGTCACGATTGGATGGTCATCCGATTATGGGTTGGTATGATTTTTGTGCATCAGAGTGTCGCGATTGGATGGGTCGAGTGTCTGATTGAACGAGTTGTGTGTCTGATGTCTGATTTTCAAAATCAAACAGGGTGTCCACTACTCGGACCATGTAGGTTTCTCCGAGTGATCCGACTCTTGGAATTAGACACTTTGGGGGCGTTCGATTCTAGCCGTTGAAACTCGTGTTGATCACTTCTTTGCCCAAAACTCGAAAGATAGATGTTGCTAATAGCTACCAGAACTTCCAGGAATCGAGGAGGAGTGTAGGCCAAGGGCTTTCCATACCTAAATGTCATTGAAAATCCCGATATGCTACGATCGATCTGATGCAGACCTGGACCTACAAGCTCTCTCTCTCTCTCTCTCTCTCTCTCAAGACAGAACTGTAAATGAGGTTTTCCTTGGTCACCCAGGTCCTTAAGCCCTGACTGGCCTGCACCTTAGCCTTCCCAATCACTTGACCTTCAACTCCAACACATCTGAGTACTCTTTTGTTTTCATTTTCCCCTGTTATTGCCATGTTTAGGACTGTTTTACAGCAGTGAACTTCAAGCTTCCCTCTCTGATTTCTCCTACCTATCCTACTCTAAATGTGAAAAAAATCAAAAGCAAGGTACTGAATGGATTTCTCCTACTCAACCAATCATCAAAAACTAGAAATACTTACTTGTAGCACGGATTAAAACCCAAAATCTCCAACTTATCTCAAGCTCTAGTTTGGGGGTGAAACCCTTACTTCGATGCTCGATTTGAAGCACTCAAGCACTCAAGCTTGAATTCGTTCATCCCAACAACGGAACCAAAATGTTGAGGTGAGCAGAAACTCTACCGCCAAGACCCACATACCACTTATTGTTCAAGTGTTTCAAGCGATCATTAATGGCTACCTCTCACATAGTCGTCGCACTATCCATCCCTAAGAATGTGGTGAGCTTACCTTGATGCCCAATTGAGTTGCTTCCTCTCTCAAGTACTCCGATAGCTCCACGATTCTTGATTGCAAGCTCAAGCATCCTCAAACCTCCACCTCCAAGATCCATCCTCCATAGCCATGTGTGAAACAAGAGAAGAGAAGAGAAGAGAGAGGATGGCGGAGAGCTTCACCTCCTTGATCCCTCACCCTCACACACTCACTCTCTCACACTCTCATACTCCCTCCCTCAAGCACACACAAGCAAGCAAAGAGAAGAGAAGGAGAGAAGAAGAAGAGTCCACTTTGCCACACACCAAAAGAATGAGCTCTCATTCATCTTTTGAACTTTATATACAAAGCCCTAAATCCTATTTGGGCGGTCATACCCTTTTTACGTGGCCGGCCTAGGCCCTTTTTTCCATTGTTCTCCTATCTTCCTAGCTTCCTTCCTACTGTCCATCTATTTTTACAATTTGCACAAGTCAAAGCCCGATGCTCTTAAAATAAATCATGGTGCGCCTTGCGCTCTTTTACAAAAGTATTGACTTGTGCTTTTTCTTGGGCACCTTTCCTTGATTTAGGACTTTTTCACACTTCTTGTGTTTCCCGGTTTTTCTTAGCATGCCTTCGTTCTCCATTCCACTTTTGCCTTGGCTCTATCTTCTACTTTAGATTTTCCCGATTTTCCACCTTGTTCATTTGAGGGTTAACATTGAGAAAGATTGGGGAAGAATTTGTCACTTAGAAAGAAAAAAAGAGGGCAATGCTTGATGTTTTCATTTCTCCCATGGAAAAAGAGAAGTTGCAAAGGAGGTGGTATGATCTCAAGCAAAGAGGAATGTCTGTTAGAGAGTACTCCAACATGTTTCTCAATTTATCAATATATGTGGAAGGGGTTACAAATTTGGTAAAGCTTAATAAATTTATTTAGACTTGATCTTCATCTTTCTTCAGAGGTCGATGCCATGTAGCCCAAGACAAGACATGAGGCAATTCAACTTGTTGAGCAATACAACCAAAAATACCATAGAGATATGTATTATTTAAAGCCCAAAAACTATGGGAAACATTTCCTCAAATCAGTCTTCAAGGGCTGAATAGAATTTTAGCCAATAAAGAGAGGCCT
This sequence comes from Lygodium microphyllum, assembly GCF_053477565.2. Taxonomy (NCBI): domain Eukaryota; kingdom Viridiplantae; phylum Streptophyta; class Polypodiopsida; order Schizaeales; family Lygodiaceae; genus Lygodium; species Lygodium microphyllum. The sequence goes on from NC_141160.1 coordinate 89,613,079, forward strand.
TTAGGCAAGAAGGAAGATTTCAAAGCCTTTACAAAAAAGTCACAACTTATCCTATAGTTTATGGAGTAAAACCAGGCATAAACTCTAGGTCTAATGCTTATGTAAAATCTAATTTTACTTATGTAAATTCTATTTTTTTTTTTGGGAAACCTTCTGTCAATAATGCACAAGCAAAGCATGTAACAAGGATATGCACACCAAAGATTTGTGCTTCAAGTGTAGGGAGAAGTGAATCCATAAGCATAATAATAAATGCAAATCAAGGAATGCCAAAGTTAGCATGATCATTGAAAAAGGATCGAATGAAGAAGCAAATGAAAGTAAATTGTTTCAAATGACATCCATGCCTACTTTAAAGGAACCACATGAAGATGGAGAGGTTGCAATGGAGGAGTTTTCTCATCATATGGATGGATTTCCTTTCAACCCACATGGTTCTTTTATGTTGTTTATTATTTCTCCATGATGCATGGACAAGCCTATACTCTTGTGGATATGGGTAGCACACATAGTTTTATGAATAAAAAATATTTAGATGGGCTAAAGCTACTACCTACGGATATGGAACTTCCATTAAGGGTAGAGATTTGGGACTTTTGAAGCTAGTCATGAAGTGTGCCCCTGAACTCCTATTGAGTTGTCACCATCATATACTATTCAAGCTAATCTTGTAGTCTTAGAAATGGGATTTATTGACATAGTTATTGGTTGTGATTGATTAAAAGAAACTGGAAGGTTTACCATGGGTTTAAATTTAATGCAAATGGAATTTTCTTAAGGTGGACAACAAGTAACATTGTAAGGGATGAATCATAAACAAATGGAGTTCATCTCTATGAAGAAGTTGAAGAGAGATATCAATGCTAAGTCTTGTGTATTCACTCTTCTTCTTTCCAACAAGGATAAAGATCATGCCATTCCCACTTCAAAGAAGAAGATTTTAGCATTGTGCAAGTTGTTAGAGGAATATAAAAACTTATTTCAGCCAACCACCATCTTCATTTTACCACCCAAGAGAGAAATTGACCATTCTATTGAGGTCACTCCTAATACCAAGCCTATCAACACACCACCCTAAAACAAAGTTTGAGTGCAAGAAGGTAACTCCCCGTGTATCAATATATCTCGGATGAACTTAAGGATGAAAGATTTTTCACTAAGATAGATCTTCATTCAACATATCATCAAGTGTATAAAAGAAGGGGATGAATACAAGACTATTGTTAGGCTTGAAAGAGGATTATATCAATTATTGGTGATGCCTTTTGGACTCTTAAATGCTCTCATAAATTTTCAACCCTCTCTAAATAAGATTTTGTAGGCCTTCTTGTTCAAAATAGTCCTTATTTTCTTTGACAATATTCTCATATATAATGAGTCCAAGAAAAAACATTTAAGGTATATACGGGAGTTATTTGACACATTGAGAAGGTGCAAACTCTTTGTTCACTAATTCTGCATCTTTGAGAGGATTCCTTTGATTATTATCTTTCTACTATCCGTTCATTAAAAATTATGCATATGTTGTAGCTCCATTGACTGACCAGCTATAAAAAGAAGCTTTCTTTTAGGACTTTATAGCAAAAAAAAGCTTCAATGAGCTAAAATAGCTCCTAATTTCAAAATCTATTTTTGTATATCTTGATTTTTCTAAGGGATTCACTATATATATATATATATATATATATATATATATATGCTATGTAAGAGATATAATGGCTATTCTATATCAAGATCATGGAGTCATTACCTTGTAAAAGTAGGAAATTGGATGACAAGGAGTGCCAACTTTGTGTTTTATAAGCAAGACATGCTCACAATTCTTCATGCTATCAAAACGTGACATCAATACATCTATCGGTAGTTGTTTTAAAGTCAAAAACAATTATGGTGTGCCAAAATACTTCCTCTCATAGTGTACTTTATCTCTTAAGCAAAAGACAATGATTGTCTATGCTTCAAGGCTACAATTTTGAATTTTCTACATGGTAGGTAAAAATGACATTGTGGTAGATGCTTTGTCAAAAGTGTGGACATGCTCACTTTCTTCAATTGCTACCCTTTACAAATATTGGATCCAATATATATAAGAAGAGTATTTGCTTGATGAACAAACACTAAAAGGATCTCAACAAGGAAGAGGTGGAGTATCCTAATTTTACATGTTATAATGGACTTCTATGGCACAAAGGATGGGTTTATTTGATGCTCCAAACATCCTCCAAACATTGTATCTTACAAGAAATGCACTCCTCACTATTAATGGGATATCATGGGCTATTTAAGACATTTGATATTATCGAAAAAAGCATTTATTAGAAGTGCATTTAGTGGGATGTTAAAGATTATATCATGCAATGTTTATCGTGCCAACACATGCTTCTACCCAATGGTTTGCTTCAACCATTACCCATTCCTCAAGGGAGGTGAACTAATATAGCCATGGATTTTATCACAGGATTGCCTACTACAAAGCGTGGATGGAATATCATTTATGTGATTGTTGATCAATTAATTAGATCAACCCATTTCATTCCAAGGAAGATCCAAACTTTTGCCAAACAAGTAGCACCGATCAATTTATAGAGTGTGTTTTCAAGCACAATAGGATGCCATTAAAGATCATATTCAATCATGAAACTAAGTTTATGGGGAGTTTTTTTACGAAGCTTGTCCTCTTCTATGGACACCTTATTGAATCCTACACAGTATATCACCCCCAAACAGATGTGGAGTGCGGCCTCCCAATGCTCCATTTTGATAATAATGCTATAGATAGCTGCGCGATGGCTTTGGCTAATGATGCAAGCCACTCTATTGCTTCATTTTGCTTAACTCTACTAGAGGACATGAATGATAGCCACTTCACCCATTGCAATCATCCATTCCTCTGCACCACCACCCTTCAAGTCTGCCTAAACCTCAAGGGGTATCTCTGAAGCCGCCAATTCCTTAGTAAATCTATTAAGCCCCCTTCTCCACCTCACTTCGATGATGAAGCCTAAACTTTTGTCATGACTATGTAACTTAATTATTTTATATATATATATATATATATATATATATATATATATATATATATATATAGAGAGAGAGAGAGAGAGAGAGAGAGAGAGAGAGAGAGAGAGAACATGGGAAAAATATCACATGTCGCCACTGCACGTTGCACATCCACCATTGCACCTAGGGGTCCTCAAGTTAGGTGCGTCTGATGGCTTCGATCAGTTGGCTCCGTTCCTAACTCCCCAGCCTCATTTTGACCCCCCATGTCACGCTTAGGGCACATCAAGGGCAGGACACACCCATGACGATAAGACTCACCTATGGTTAGACCTGTCACCCTAAGCTCCATTCCACAAGCATGCGCACAATGCACCACATGACAATGGCACACACCCATACGTAATGCACAATCGAAGGCTCCCCCACCAGCTTCAGCGACCCCATCATCTATGCGATTTCCTCCCCATCTTATGAACCATCCTACCATGCCAACCAACAAACCAAGGGGTAGACGCCACAACCCCCATCGAAAAGAGAATGAAGAAGATCATTTCAAACAGTGCATACAACGGTCATCGTAGAGGGCCAGGTGATGGATCCATCCAACACAATATTCAATTCCAATGCCAGATCTGCCCACCATCCTCTCTCCACGGCCAGGGCTTAGTCCAAACTCAAGGGCCTTTTAGGTTCATAAATCCCTCCAACACAAGGTATCATCTCCAACTCAAGGGCCTCACAGTTTCATAAATCCCTCCAACACACCTTCCAACTTGACTCGTACACAAACTCAAAGAGCTACTTGGCTACTCCAACAATAGAGTTCGAGTCATCCCCCAACAAGTGCCATGGTATTGGCACTCAACTAGGAGGGGGTAATGTTAAGCCTCAAACAAACAAGGTGGAAAATTGGGAAAATCTAAAGCAGAAGACAAAGCCAAGGCAAAAGCGGAATGGAGAACAAAGGCATGTTAAGAAAAATCGGGAAACACAAGAAGTGTGAGAAAGTCCTAAATCAAGGAAAGACACCCAAGAAAAAGCACAAATCAATACTTTTGTAAAAGAGCACAAGGTGCACCATGATTTATTTTAAGAGCGCTGGGATCTGACTTGTGCAAATTGTAAAAATAGATGGGCGGTAGGAAGGAAGCTAGGAAGATAGGAGAACAATGGAAAAAGGGCCTAGGCTATGGCTGACAATGTAAAAAGGGGATGACAGTCCAAATGGGATTTAGGGCTTTGTATATAAAGTTCAAAAGATGAATGAGAGCTCATTCTTTTGGTGTGTGAAAAAGTGGACTCTTCTTCTTCTCTCCTTCTCTTCTCTTTGCTTGCTTGTGTGTGCTTGAGGGAGGGACTGTGAGGGAGTGAGTGTGTGAGGGTGAAGGATCAAGAAGGTGAAGCTCTCCACCATCCTCTCTCTTCTCTTCTCTTCTCTTGTTTTGCATGTGGCTATGGAGGATGGAGCTTGGAGGTGGAGGTTTGAGGATGCTTGAGCTTGCATCAAGAATCGTGGAGCTATCGGAGTGCTTGAGAGAGGAAGCAACTCAATCGGGCATCAAGGTAAGCTCACTACACTCGTAGGGATGGATAGCGCATCAGCTATGTGAGATTAGCCATTAGTGCTCGCTTGAAGCGCTTGAACAATAAGTGGTTTGTGGGTCTTGGCGGTAGAGGTTGTGCTCTCCTCAACAAGTGTGAGCATAGCCTTCAAGGTGAAGGGCTACATGATAGAACTTTGTCTCATCACAACAAGGGTAGAGTGTAAAATACACTTCCAACTTATTTATCCCCTCCTTTCATTCTTTGGGTGAATAATTTTCTCCTTTGAATTTTGGGATGCTGATTTTGTCATTATACTCTTGCTCATTGCAAGGTGGTGGTGGATTTGTATTGGGCTGTCCATAAGATTGCCACCTCTATGAATTTTGCCTATAGGAAGGTTGCCTATTTTGGTTGCTACCTAAACCTTGATAAGGTGATTATTGTATTCCATGATTAGAGGGCCAAACAAGTGACTAGTGCTCTCTAAGTGCTCAATCATGGAATGTCTTCATCCATCATGTCTTTCTTCAAGATTTACTACCACTCTCCTTAGCAAAGTAGCGGATTGAGGATAGAAGGACTTGCATAATAGATCACATCCATGATATTTATCTTCAACTCTAGTGTCCTATTCTTGGCTAGAATAATTTATTTGGCTAGCCTTGCCTTGTTCTTGGGCGAAAAACTATTCCTTATTTTAGATGCTTCTCATTTCTCAAAAATAGTCACATTAACTTGTGGAGTTGGAAATGGCTTATGTGGGGGTGGGATAGGATCATTGATAGGCCAAGGATCATGCATCTTATTATTGGACATTTAATGACTAAAATCAACTCATAAGATGTACCATCCATCTTTGCCATGGATTTACTAAGTAGAGGTATGTCCCAACTAATTTCCATATTCATATGGTTCAACTCCTTGGACAACTGTTTGTAGTCATTTGACCCTTGCGATACTACTAATTTATTATCATGTTGGATGTATTATACATTAAGAATGCTTGTACATTTATCCTCTTGGTGTGATTTAAGGCTTCATTTGAACTATTTGGATCTAAACGATATGCTATTAGATCCTCATTTATGGTGTCCATGATTTGATTTTTTCTTTTGTTTTTAGTCATGTTTACTGATTGCTATCCACACAGTGACTAGCAACCGATAAATTGTCAATATATTTGGATTCCAAAGCCCAACTAAAGAGCTTTTTGGCTTTAAAGATCTATTGTAAAGTCATTTATCCACTATAATCATCAATTTATGTTAGAATTTCTATTACATATTTTGAAACCAACTTCAGCAATTTGTCAAGAAACTTGTTTTAACCATGTTTTCACATGTAGACCATCTTGTACCCTATAAGTACCCTATAATGGCCTATAGTACATGTAGGGGAAGGCTTTAACAATTGTGAACCCACTCTTATCCCTGTAATGTCTTATGGTATATGTGAGGAAGGCTTTGGCATTTGTAAGACTTGCTTTTGGCCTTATTTTCAATGATGGTTCCCTCTCTAAATGAGTGTATGCTGTTGAATACCCACTAAATCACTAAATTGACCCCAAATCATTGAAATATAATCCTTGTACCTACAAATTTATAGCTCCAAATCATTGAGGGTTTATAAAATTCCTCTCCGACTAGGATGGAGCACCCCTTTAGGGTCATAATCGGTAAGAGAGAGTTACCTCTCTTTTGTCTTACATACTTGCCTTGTGTCCACTTTTCCTCATGGGATTATATATGGCAAGGATCATGATAGGATAATCAAACAATAGTGATATGTGTGAGCTTGAAAGTAGCATTTACAATCTTTTCATGAAGTGCCATGGGCTGAAATTGAAGAGATTAATGTGGGATATAAGAGGAATGATTAATTAATCAATGAGTCACTAATTTATCATTCACCTCTTTATTTAAAAAGGATAGCATCTCTCAAATTTTCAACAAACCAAATTAGGATTAGTAGTAAAGCCAAGGATTACAATTTATAGATTAGTCGTAATCAATGGGAATTTGAGAGAAGCCCTTTTCTTGTGGCTCGTAGCAAGAGGATTATGACCTAACAATAGGATAATAAGGAGGAAGCATGAATTTGAAAGTAACATCTATCATAATTTTTGATGAGTTGAAGTGTTGATTGTGATGGAATCTAGATCAATGAATGGTCCACATTGATGTAGATGCTCATTCCTTAATGCTCCACAATGCTAGCTTGCAAAGATATAGCTCTAGAGAGCAAAAGCCCTAAATTAGGGTGACATTTGGATGCAGAACTTTCACCCCATCATACTCTTGATCAAGAATCTTGCTCTATGCTTGCATATCTTTGTTGTACAAGGATTCCCAAAGGAAAATTAGTTGCTCTACCATACATAGGCTATCTCCTCTTTGAAGGAGATGCATAAAAGAAGGAAGAAAGATGAAGAAGCAAGATTCAACTTGTTGGAATCAAAGATGACAACTCTAGATATTGAATCAAAGCCTAGAGAATTTGGTCCTAATTTTGGCCCAAGGAGATTTTCCTCTCAGAGTTATAGAGGACGACAATCTGGTAGAGGGTTAGAGATTAGAAGCCAGATGTTACAGATGTGGAGAAAAGGGACATATCTCACCAAATTGCCCAAACCTTAGAAGGTCCATGGACTATAAACCCTTATGCAGTCAATGCAAAGGAGAAGGCCACATTGCAAAAGACTATCCTAGTTGAGCTCCTATAAAAGCTACCATTGATACTCAACAGAAGACCCAAGTACCTGCCTCCAATTTGGTGGAATTGGAAGTTTTCGCAATAATGCATGCTAAGAAAAGAGAACCCACAATTTCAAAAGAGGACATTCCCTATGCCAAAATGGTAAAGTTCAATATTCCCAAGGAGAAACAGAATAGTACAGAGTAGAACAATGTAGTACAAAGCATTTTAGTGCCATAGAGAGCTACATGACAGTTATAGAGATAGGACCAGAGGTCTAAGAGATGGAGGATGCGAAGTACATCTAGTAGTAGAAGAAGTGTAGATGTTTCCACTTCTAGAGGAAAGGGGGAAGATAAAAGTGGGAGTTGCCCCATTCCCTAGCCAATTTGAGAAGCTTGTGGATCCTATTAAAGACTATGACTTGATCAAAGACCTAGACACCTTTAAACCAAACCTAACATTTTGAAAATTGCATAAGTTATCTCCTAGCTATCGAAAGAAATTCAAAATTATACTGACAAGAAGAAGAGGCCTAAGGATTACTCCCTCAACAACAATTAAGTCCAACAAAGCCCCAAAGCTTGTGAGAAAAGTAAATGTGGCTAACACGTTCTTGGATCTTGGTATCCCAAAGATTAGTGTGTGGATTGAAGGATGCTTTATTGTAGACGCATTAATTGATGGAGGTTCATCAATGAACATAATGATAGATGTGACAATGAAGGAACTAGGCTTGCAAGGTATGCAGTCTACATAGTGGCTTATCAGATTGGTGGACCAAAGTAAAATTAAGCCTTTGGGCATTCTCCCATATGTGAAGACAACCCTCGCAGGAAGAGACTATTGGCTAATCTATCTAGTGGTAAAACCAAATTCCTACAAGACCTCATACCCTTTGTTACTGGGAATACCATGGCTTTTTGAAGCAAGGGTATGGACGGATTGGTTCAAAGGAACCCTAACCCTCAGCAGAGGACCCAACAAAGTGGTGCTGAAGTTGTATGGATTGCAAAAAGTAAATGGATCCACTTCCAGTGAAGTCTTAATAAACTCTTCCAATGAGATAATGGATAGCACATCAGGAGACAAAGAAGTTGTCAAACAAATCTTTCCCAAGAAATAGAGGCACAGTCCTTGATAGTGGGCACTATAAGCCAACTCCCAGAATAAGCAAAGTCTTTGTCAATGGATGAATACCTTTTTCTTGAACCCAAATTGACTTCTAAAATCACCTCTGATAGTGAGATAGAGGCGTGGATATATTATTCTCCCTGTAACATGGCAGTAGCAGAGAAAGAGAAAGAGAAAGAGATAGAAGCAGAGATAGACACAGAAGTAGAGGTAGAGGATACCACAGAGAATCTGTTTTTCTCTTACCAAGCTCCTACAGAGGCGGAAATAGAGTCTGAAGAGGACGAAGTAGAGCTTCCTTTGACACCCATGCAACACTCTTTAAAGAAGTCCTCATGGTGAATCAAGGTCCTCTTCCTAGTTAGATCCATCCTAGAAATATTGATGAGGATAGGCTAGTGAATGTAGTCCCATTGCCAATCTCTAAGGGAGAGTAACCATTGGTTGTTGATGGTATTCCCCACCACTTTCAAAGGCGTAGTGTTTCAATGGTATAAGAGACAAGCAGTAGGAACTTTTGGCACATGGGATGACCTAAAGGTAGCCTTTCTCACTAAATTCAATCATGAAGGTTTTTAAGAGTTTATGAACTTAAGTCAGTCATTTGGTAAACAAGTGGAATCATATGTCTCTGGAATGGAATCCATATTAAAAAGATGGACCAACTATCACTTGGATGAAGGCATCAAGAAGGGAGTTTTTCTTAGAGACCTACAAACTAGAAGTTCATAAGTTTGTGGAGCTGAGAAGACTAATTAACCTGCAAGTTGCAGTAGAAGGTGCAAGACTATATGATGAAGTTGAAGGAAGGCTATCGATGGCCTCAGAAAGAGGAGTCTTACCTCCTCCCATGCCAAGAATGTTATACCCACCCGAGGATGCAGACTCATATCCTTAGTGATAGAAGAAGTATAGATGTTGCTTCTTCTAAAAGAAAGAGGAAATATAAAGTGGATATTTCCACATTTCCTAGCTAGCAAGAGAAGTTCGTGGATCCCATTAAAGAGTATGACTTAGTCAAGACCTAGACACCTTCAATCAAATCTAACATTTTGACGGTTGTTTTGAGGCTATCTCATAATTGCCGAAAGAAATTTAAAAGCATAAGAAGATGTGGCCTAAGGATTGTCCCCACAGCTGCCACTAAGTCCGCCACTAAGTCCAATCAAGCCCCAAAGTTTGTGAGATAAGTGGATGTGACTAATGCCTTCCTAGATTTTGGTACCCCAAAGATTGACAACCACTGAAGAATTGGAAATTCTCATTACCAAAGCCACTTTCTACAAGAATTTTCTCCCACAATGGCGGAAACATATTACCATCTTGATGTAGGCTTTATGTGGTGGTCTATTTTCTCTCCCTGTTGAAATAACAGAAACGTCCATCTTGGTGAAAAATTATTTGGGAGAAAATTGAAGAGAAATACTGATGATACAAAATAGATTTTCTTATAGTAGATTCCCTATTTTATTGTGTTCCTCTTAGGGCTTCATGTTTTTGGTGCATAGCCGAGGAAAACTGCCATCCATAGGCATAAGAAGGGGTTGAAAATGAAGGAATTGGCATAGCAACATGAGAAGAAGTACAATGCGATGCCTAGAGGGGAAAGGGTGAGTCAATTGAGATTGATCCCCAAAAGAAGAGTATGAGAGTGAGCTAGAAGAATCTATCCTACCCATAGAAGGCATATATGAGGAAGAAGTTTCAAAGACTACAGAAGTAGAAGATCCCATGCTGTTAGACAGAAGGATGCTAGTGCCCTTTGGACTAGCTAATGAGTCACATAATTTGCAAAACCTTTATAAGAAATAGATTAAGAAGAATAAGCCTTCCTTTAGGAGTGGCTCTTGTCACCCTAATCCACCCTTTCCAAGAGAGGATGATGACGATGCACCTTGCCAATAGTCACCAATCCTACAGCCCAAACATAACTTTGAAGGGTCTTGTTGTATGACGTTCATAGAGACATCCTCAGATGATGAGTCCTCTAGTCAAGAGATAAATAATCCTCTCGTAAAATCTGAAATAACAATGATACCATTTCAGCATCCCAAGGAGCAAGCAAGGTCCTCATGGAAAGAGGAAGTTAGTTCCAGTGGAGCATCAGAAGAGGAGACCACTCTGTTGAAGGAGTTAGATCTGTACTGAGAAGCAATTTGCGTGTTAGCTTATTCTCGGCTTTGATTTTTACATTCTCTCCTCTCACGTATCTCTAGACTTGTTCTAGTGCTTGCCTCTTGAATGTATCATTCATCAAGGAGTTAGCTCCATCTATTTTTTCTTTATGCAATTGAAAAGAATAAAAAAGGCTTCAGTCTTTGGAGGACTCTCTTACCAACATTTCTTCCACTTTCTTCTTTTCAATGTCTTTGAATTTAGCTTTTACTCTACTAAAGAGAGAAAGATATTTAATTCTGAAGGTATCAAAATTCATTCTTTTAAGGATCACCATAGTGCCATTGCCTTGATAATACCAACTTTGGAGGGTTCAATAACATAGGTTGTGAAGAATACTTTCTCTACCAGCTTCCAGTGGGTTGCCAATTTGACAAACAAAAGGTTGTTAGTGCATGAAGCATCCCACATATCTTGCTGTTGAGCATCCATGAACAAATTCCAACTCTTTTCCTTCTTATTCTTGTGAACTTCTACTGACCACAACTCCTAAAGCTTCTTCACAATCTCCCACTTGATGATGTCTCGAAACTTTTCAATGAAGGCCTAATCTCCCATGGATGGTCATTCTCTCCATTTCTACTTTGCCCTTTTAGTTTTGTGGGAAACAATTGGCTATAGTGATACAACTTTTTGTAACTTTAGAAGACAACGGGATCAGCTTATCACATAGAGTCCACATTAGGATAGTGACATGCTTCCACCATGGAGGAATGCACTTCTTGTAGAAAGTGGTTTTGGCAATGAAGATCTACAATTCTTCAATAGTAGTAGGAATTTTACAAGCTTCCATTGCTTTTCTCCGTCTTCAATAGTCCCATTTCTTCTATTTTCAACCTATGTTGGTGCTTATTGATGGCAGTTTTCCCCGGCTCCTGTGCATAGAAAACATGAAGCCCCAAGAGGAACACTAAGAAAAAAGCGAAATCTACTATAGGAAAAACTATATTGTCAACCAACAAGCATGTTCTTCATATTTTAATCAACCACAAGAAGACAAATAATACCAATCTTCACAAATCTTCCAATATCATATACCAATTCTCCCATGGATTTATCATAACCAAACTTCAACACATTCTTCATATTATTTGTAGAAACCATCAAAGAACCACAATGATACAAAAGAAAGATCAACTTTGAATGGAATTCATCACATAATAGTATTCATCTTTCATCATCTTCATAGTCTTCATAGTCTCTCTCATATAGATACAATGTTTCTCATAGAAATTCGTTATCTCTTATACTCTATCTCTCTCACACATGCTTTCTCTCAATAGTACATTGGAATTACAATGAATAATCATCAATAATCCTCTTTTGGTCATGGATGCCCCTCCCAAGAGGTATGCCTAATATGAAGAGTCAGCAAAGCCACTACAATGTCCCTTGAGAGCTCACTACTGTCACTGTCACTATAGTCTTCACTTCAAGTCTTCTTTAGCTACTTCTTTTGCTTCTTCAAGCTATTTCAAACTTGTATTCTTCATCTTCCAAGATTGCAAAACATTACCCAAGCTAAACATCCATCCATCAAAACAAATATAGAAGCAAACAAAGGCTTATAGAACAGACACAGAGGCTCTATAGAACACTACAGAGGGTCAATAGAAGGCATAAAAACCATACAACTCAAACCAAAAACACTTTATAAATCCTCAAAAGAATTATTTACAAACAGAAAGAGATTAGATCAAAACAGAGGTAAAACAAACCCTATCAGAACAACATAGACACATTAGGAACCTATCAGAACATCATATCTCAACCAAAACCCACCATGAGCTTCTCAAACATACTCAAACCTTTCCAATACATTTCAAAACACTTTCAACACATCCAAAATCAATCAATAAACCTTGAAAATCAACCATTCATGTCACAAAAACAATAAAAATAAGCCAAAAGAAAGTTAGCCCCCAACAGCTTCTTAGAAGGACAATCAAGCATTAGGTAGACTTTATTATTACTCTTCAACATTATATGATGCCAGGAGGCATATTCGACTGTGGATTCCGTGAGGTTTTGCGGTGGATTCCGTAAAATTATATTTGTTGCTGGGGCTCATACACAAGGTGGATTCATTGTGCGAAAAGTCGATGGGGAGGGCTGTCCTTTTCAGGCGTCTTGTTAATTTAATGTGCACATGGGTGATTCCATAGCAGGTGATTTTGCAAAATACATATTTAAATTAATGGACGTTTATGAGTTTAGAGTGCGCACTCGTAATAAATTAAGGTTAGGATTGAGTTCTAACCAATTTATTTATTTTGTAGCTGAAGACTGCTAGGTATTCACTTTTTTCGATTTAATTTTATTATTTTCTAACAATTGTGAATGCTTCAGTTGATGTGTAGAGTAGGCAACGGTGGCGTTGGGAAGCACTGGGTAATAGTGTGTATTCAAGTTATTTAGAAGAAATTATCATTTTTGATGGGTGCGCATCTTAGGCGTGGCGCCAATATTTATTTTGATGCACTTATTTAGTGAAGTGCCTGATATTTATTTATTATTTTCTATGCACATTGGCGCACAATTTAAATATTTGTTATTGGACATTGTAATTGGGCACAGTCCGACTCTTTGGGCACCCAATAGCTTTAATTCTTTAGTGGGACAAAAGAAAACACAAAAGCTAAAGCGTGCTAATTGTAAATTGGGCTATTTTTAAAGCTTGGAGATGAATAATATATCAAATACATGCTTTGTGGAGGGCTCACACAAGGCATGGGGGGAGATTGTACCCAATTAGTCTTTTGCTTCATGTCATGCAAGTCTTCTCTCTTGTTTTTTGTGAAAAAGTAGAGTTATTTTGTTCTTGGGGACCTTGTGGCACTCGCTACACACGCATACAACATTCGATCTGTGCACCATTATATTTCCCTTCACAAAGCTTGACTATGTGATGCTGAAAGGGAAGAGCTCAATTGGAAAAATAAAAAGTTGAAGGGATTTGTAAGAAGATGTAACAACTTAAGTGTTCCCCTTAAGAGAGAAAATATTCAACTCATGATACATGTGAAACTAATCAAAAGGGTGGCCTATATTTGTAAGCTTGAGAAGGTATGCTTGATTTACAATAGAAGCATGGTGGTTGACCCTCATTGCTCATCAATAAAATTCATTAAATGTAACATAGCCAAGAGAACTAAGAAGAGTCTAATTTTTCTAGAATCTAAGGAGGAAGGTTAGGTAATTAGTCTTAATAAAGTCTCACAGCTATGCAAATGCTACTTTAAGACACTTTACAAAGATAGCACAAGGATCTAGATGAGGAAGCAATTAACAAGCTACTTTATGTTGTGGATAGAGTCATTACTTAATGAAGTCACTTCAACTCAATCAAGTCCTTCTTCCATGATAAAATAGGAGTTACATTACATATGCTAGGATCCAAGCAGTCACTTGGATGTGAACACATCTTATTTCCTATTTTTTCATTTATGAAAGTGAACCAAGTATTTCAATGTGTGTGAACACACTCTAATGAAATAGTGAGAACTAAATCAAATTTCCTTTGTAAAAAGAAAATTAATTTATATAAATTTTAATATTTATTCTAATTTAGATAAGTGATTAAATAATATAAATAAATATTATCTTTGTAAAAAGAAAAATAGGCTTTTATAGAGTTTAATTGTTAATTGATGAGAGGAAATTAAATTTGTGATTTAATAATGTGATAAGTTGACTATTTCATATACTAAATAATTTTTTTATAAATTTACATAAATTCTAAGTATTTATAAGAATTTTAAACTAAATTTTCAATTGATTTTTTAAAAAATAATATGTTAAGCTCTACTTAATATATTTTAATTTGTAATATGATTTATTTTTATTTTTATTTTTATTTTTCATCATATTATCTTAAAATTTTTAGCGTTATTTTGACTATATTTTTTATTTTTAAAATCATGGATTGAAAGGAAGAGAAAAGAAATGATTTCATAGTACAGGAATCGCATACACATTGTCTTAGGCTCCTACATGTAGAGTTTTCTCACCTTTAACTTGTGAATTTCACTCCTCCCCTCTCTCTCAAGAGTTGACTTATTATCATTGTGTGTTGAAAATGAGAAGAGGAGCTCTCCTTTAAATAGTTGTCGAGGGGGGAGGTGGGGGGGTTCATCTTTTAGTGAGGTTTTGGCAAGAGGGACCTATTTTCATTTTATTATGAAAGGGTTTCCTATCGTGTTCTTATAGAAAAGGGGATTTTAAATTGATTTATTGAAAAAAAAACTTCTTTTGTATTATATGAGAATAAGGAGGGGGGAGGGAAAGAACTACCTTTTGTAAGATTTCTTGGTCTATTTGTAGCATTCATATTTAGAAGAAATGGTATTTCTTACATTGGTGTTAGAGCATGGGTTTGATCCAGTTGCAATGTAATTTTTTGGTCATAAGCTAGTTACCAAACATTAAAGACAAGTAACTAGAGTTGAAGGCTTGGTCATAGGGCTTGGTTAGTTCAAAATTGTGACTAGTCAAGGACACTTACAACAAGCTGTGGCTATTTTGCAACTTTCTAAAAGAGATCCTAAAGAAAATGGTGGTCTTCTTGCCATTTTAGTAGGTCATAACCCTTTTAAAGTAAATTTTGGCCATTCTTGGAAAAAATGGGGTTTCTAGAATTTGGTGGAGACTAAAAACTTCACTAAATTTTCAAGAAATAGGGTTTCCCCTTTCTTCTCCAAGCATTCTTTCAACTTTCATGGAAGCATATGCCTCCTACCCCTCTATCATGGCTCTTCCCTCTTCAATGGCCACTTGATCCTTCTTCTTAGCAACTTTGGAGTATGCTTGCTACCATTTTTTATGTCCTCTGAGTTGTTGACGTGGTAGTAGACATCATTGTAGATTACACTACATGTGCATGCCATTTTCGTTCATCTTTTGCATCATGACTGCATTTCCTTGGATTAGAGGCTATCATATGCTTCATATTACTTGCAATTAGTCATTACAACTCCCTCTTCTCAACATTGATGCTCATTCTACTCTCAATGAACCATTGGTCTTAGTCTTAATGCTAGAATAAGCACGATAGTAGTATTCAAACTCAGTTTTCATTCTCAATCCCATCATTCTAACAAGTGTGTGTGGCCATTACAAGCTCCCATGGCCATTCTTGAAGGCAATTTCATTGTATCGAGCCATGATCTTGAGGTTGCAAGAAGCTGAAATAAACTAGGATAGCAAGCAACAAATCGTCCTATTCTCTACAATCTTTAGCTCAGTAAGCTCCTACGCATTGCTAAAAATCTAGGCAAGCTTCATCCTCAAGTATTGAAGCTTTATCATCTTCTTGGAGCAAAGGAGAATCATTACCATTTTTGGAATAACATGGTAGCCATGGTTTATTGGAAAAATCTTCAACGATCTTGATCTATTGAAGGGTCTTTTACTTTAGAATACTTCAAGGAGTTCACCTATAGCCTTGGCAACCATTATTGGATAAAGATTGAAGCAATATTTTAAGAATGGTAGCACTCTTTCTCTCTTGAACTCTTGGTACAATAGGTTATTTTCAGACTCGCTTTGAATGAAGGTCAAATCTTGAAGTATAACAATCAATTTTGCTTTGGGAAGCCTTATACAATGTAGAGATATGCAAGCATACAGCAAGATTCTTGATCAAGAGAGTTATGGGCTGAAATTTCTTCATCCAATGTCACCCTGATTCGGGGCTTTAACTCTCTAGAGCTATATCTTTGCAATCTAAGCATTGTGGAGCATTAAGGATTGTTGGAATAAGTGTCTACATTAGTGTGGACCAGTCATTGATCAAGTTTCCATTGCAATCAATGCTTCAAGTCACCATCAAATGTTGATAGAGGCAACTTTCAAATTATTGCCGCTTGAATACACTTCATTTATTGAATTCAAACATGGATATCCTAAGTTATGGAAGTTTTCCTTTTGATAGCATTGGTTCAATAGTTAGAGCAATCTATAGTCATTCACTACTTTGTAATTCTATGCTTTAAGGGTACCTTCTTTAACTTATGGGCTTCATTCTTAGCATGGATCTACATCCTCCAAAGCTCTTTTGTACATTATATTGTAAATCTCATCTATATTTCAAGCTTTGAGGAAAAATCTTCTTTAGTCTAAGTAGACTTGTAATAATGCATAGGTTTAGAGAAGAGTATAAAAGGCTGGGAATGTAGCATGTGCATATCTTTTTGCCAATAATAAAATTTGCACTTGAGGATTCCTAGTATTGAAACTCCCACCATAGCAAAGGGTTGTGTACCTTGCTCCACCATTGCGAAAGATGGGTATCTTGTTGCCATTCAGATTGTATTTCTTCCATATGATAATCTAAGAAGTAGCTATTGCTACCTGGGCTATGTCTTTTTAAACATTTCCCAATTCATTTTTAGCATTTCTTATTTAGGAAAAACTATCTTTCTTACACACTCTTTAAGTTGGTTTTGGAGATATTTGAGTGTCAAATTGTGCTCCTTCAGTTATGGTGTTGGAATTCCTAGTCTTGCTTTTCTTGAATGTCCTTTAGTGCCTTATCACATTCCTATCATTGAGCTTTTAGAGATTCTCAAATTACTTTTCTAAGTCTATCAAGGAGCTCTTGTACTCTTCCTGAGTCCCCTCCAACTTTTTTGGAGCTCTTGGTCGACCTTGAGTGCATTGGCCTTGTCTTCTTTGAGTTCTCTAATTATGTGCTCATGGGCTACTATCATTCATACTGCATTTCCCCCCTTTGAAGTATGTTGCATATCCTTTGCGTCTTCTATTGGGTGAGAACTTTCTTCTAGACTAGGTCTGGTGACTTTAGGTAAGGGTCATGCATGTGCCAAATCATTAATCTACACTTGCATGATATAAAGTTCAGCCATTAGCTCATGGATTGCAGAATTGGTGGCCATCTCCTCTATCACCTTCTTCTTTTCCTTGCTAGAACTGCTTTCTCATTTTTGGGCTATAAGCTTTGCCATCTACTATGTGATGGATTGGTCCTTATTGTTCATGGACTCTTCTACTATTTCTCTAATAGCCCTTTCATATTCTTCTTATGCTTGGCTCATTCTAGCTTCATGTTTTCTCCATTTCTTTCTTGACCTCCTTTTAGCTGTAGGAATGATTAGTCGCTCTTCTTTTGTGTCCTCTTTGTCAAAGTCTTCCAAAGATCATTTCCCTTCTTCTTCTTCTTCTCTATGCTTCTTATTATTTTTGCTTGTGTCGTCACTATGTCTAGGGTTTCCTCCCTCTTCTCTTCACCTCTTTCTCTTCAAGTAGTGTCCTTATATGAATCCCTAAACAATGTGGGTGGCTTTTGTTAGAAGACAGGCATATGAACCCACTACAAGCAAGGGAGTATAAGGGCAGATGAGTGTGAATAGCCCTAGGGACAGGGGAAACCCTAACCCTAGCTTGGCAAAGGCTGTATAAACAGCGTATGGGTCACTATCAAGTGTGGGAGAGTGTACCCAAGTTGTACTCGAAGCAACTTTGTAAGCAAGATTTTGTTCTTGTACTTTGAGCTCTCTTCTCCCTCTTGTGCACACATTCCAATGCTGTAACTCTGGTTTGCAAAATGATATCAAAGCCTCCTTTGATCCCCTCAGTTTCCTATACCCTCAGCTACCACTAAGTGCACACGAGCTATCATCTCCTTCATCTTATCCTTCTTTCCTCCATAGTTGCTTGCAACCTACCTCCATTGGAGGACTTGGGGAGGACAAAGGAGGCCATATCAGCTCGTGCTTTCTTCTGGAGATCTCTTCCCCACATCAGGGCGCAACTCCTTGTTAGGTCTACCCCCAACATTGTCCACGATTGAGCCCGGCATTGCATGGTTTCCAAAACAGGCACAGTTTTCTGACAGTGCGAAATCCATACTGCTGTGCACGCAGTAGGCGACGCGATCCCAGCAACCATCTTGGGGCTTTGATAGCCCCCCTAGTGGGCTATCCTCATCTACAAGGGTTCCTGGAAAATTTCCCTACACAGAGAGAGATCTTTGACAAACCCTAATTGTGTATCCTGTGGAATCCATAGCCAGCAAGCTCTAAGCTTGACATTTTGTCATTTTTTTCACTCTGAGCTTCATTAACAGTGATTCTAATCACTGAAGCATATTCTGTGAAGCTTATTCCAGATTCAAAAGCTCTTGGGCATGCTCAATGGACATCACTAAGTGCATTGGGAAGCAGACTTCCAATCGGGTTTCATTCAAGCATTTCACTAAGCTTGACATTAGTGTTTCTAAACACTAATCATGAATCATCTAATCATTTGCTTTAAAAACTAGCGAGTTTTTTATTCCTCTTCGTATATTGTTGTAAGGTTATGTGTACAATTATAAACACATAGACCATCATACACTAGAAGTGTATTGCATACCGTGAGTGACTTTGTTTCAAGTACACTGGTCAATGAAATCAAAAGGATTAGTGTCATTGTACTTTCACTTGTAATCGTCAGCAACAAGCATTGAGATCATAGACCAACCTTGTCCAACACAAGCTTCATCCACTAAGCCATACCACAAGGAGGAGTCTGAAGTCCAGTCTAGGTTTACTTCATTAAAACCTAAAAAGACTATTAAACCTCGAAAGAAGTTTGCACATAGGAAAGGACCACCACAGTCATACTTTGAAATATTACATTTATATGATTTTCAGCCTTTCTCTTCATTGCAACTTTGATTTCAAATTGTCTGATTTGCTTTCACATTCAGTGGAAAATTTGTAAGGGACTAGACACTGCCCTTGTCCTAACAAGTGGTAAGACCTTCCCAATGACCACAACATATGCTAATGTCCGTTCTCAAATTCGAAAGTTTGATGGCAAAGATTTCCACCCCTGGCAGGTACTTATAAAATACAAAATGATGGAGAGAGGATATTTGCCTCTCATTCAAGGCAGTAGAGCTGTAAACTCTGCAAATCTGGTTCATATAGAAGATACCAACGTGCTCAAGCAATCATAATGTTACACTTAGATGAATCCCTGATTCATCATGTTGATCAACTAAACACTGCTAAAGAAAAATGGGATGAGCTTGAAAAGCTCTATGGAGCCACTGGTAAAAATACTAAAATCTTCCTTAAAATTGAATTCTTTAGCTTGGAATATCGATTAGGAGAAGATTTGGGAAAATTCATATCTCATATGAAGGGAATTATGGCACAACTTGCCTCTGTACAAGCTCCAATACATGAAGAAGATGCTATTGCTTTTCTCCTAAAAGCTGTAAAACAGGTGTTTCCTACTCTTGTAACCACTCTCACCAACATTCCAGATCCTACATTAGCAAGTACCATTCAATCCTGTTTGGATGAAGAAAAGAGGAACCACAAAGAAAGCAGCAACAGTTAGGCATCTTCAACTTCCCGTGATCAAGTATTGGTACATACAGCTCTCGCTTCTTTGTTCTTTCTGTAAGAAAAAATGACATCTTGCAAACAACTGCTGGAAGAAGTATCCCGAGAAGATGAAATGTAACAAATGCAAGAAGATAGGGCATATCACTAGTAAATGCCCCAACACTCCTGATATACCCAAAGAATTGGTGGCCAACTATGCCTCCAATCCATCTGAAGATCGACTGTTTAAATCATCTACCTAAAACACTCTTGTAAGTCTCATTTATAAAGGCATCCCGAGAAGGGGGGGAACATCTTACATGCCTTGTAATCCTATGCCACCCTGGCATTGAGGGGGGGTGTTAGAAGACAGGCATAGGAATCCACTATAAGCAAGGGAGTATAAGGGCAGATGAGTGTGAATAGCCCTAGGGGTAGGGGAAACCCTAACCCTAGCTTGGTAGAGGCTATATAAATAGCCTATGGGTCACTATCAAGTGTGGGAGAGTGTACGCAAGTTGTACTCTAAGCAACTTAGCAGGCAAGATTTTGTTCTTGTACTTTGAGCTCTCTTCTCCCTCTTGTGCACACATTCCAATGCTGCAACTCTGGTTTGCAACATCTTTGTAGTAGGTAATCGTAAGATCTCTTGGAAAGCCACTCCCACTACAATAGCAATTATGTGGGTAAGTGACCTACCATAGATAATGATGTTGTACCTAGCCTTTGTATAATTAAGCTTCACCTTTGGATTCTTTGGAGCTACTCTTTGCACCTTGGCTAGGGATTCTATGACATGTTCCATCCACAATGTTCAAGTCTCAACCATGTTTCTTGTTAGTATGTTCTTTTAGGAGGTACTTAGGTATCCTGGTTGGGTTGGTCGAGGTTTTGTTGTTGGCGAAGAGGTGTTGGAAGAGTTATGTTGTCACCCTCAACTCTTCTTTTGGTATGGATCTTAAGAGGGCTCCTTACTTGTCCATTACTTTCATTACAGTTCCATTAATTCTGATTACTGAACTTTCATCCCACCTTTGAGAAACTTGAGTGTTGTTTTGTGTTTTCACATACTTTCTTGATCCTCTTTTGATACCCAATGTCTCTTCCATTGGCTTTGGGATGAACTCAAAGCTAGCCACCTGCTCATTGAAATTCTCATTGGTTTTTACGCTATATCTAAATTTTCTCAATCCTGAGTTATAACTCTTGATTAATCTGAACAAGTTAAAAAGTTGATGGGAGTGGAAGTAGCTCTGATGTAGCCTTCTAGACCATAATTGGCTATTAGTTCTCCAATCATATGATATTTTTCAACTAGATTCTCAAGGTTGGTGAGAACTTGAAACCTAGGGTGGCCTACTCTCTACATACTTGCCTCCAATTTTAGCTTCCTATATTTGTTGGGTAGAGAAAACCAATTTTTCTATGTTTAATAGGTTTCTAATTCGTGTGGGCTATGCTATGGCTAAAAGGAACATCACTTTTGTGGATGTCATCTACAAGCAAAAAGGAGTTAACCATGATCTATTTTTAATTAAAAAATAAAATGTGTTAACTTTACGTTTCTTACAAAATTGAAGAATTGGATCTACAGAACCTGAATTTTTGAGCCTTACCCATCATTTACTTTTAGTTCTCAATTAATAGTTACTTGGTTATGGTCTTTGAACGTCTTTTGAAAGCTTTTACTTTTGGGTCCTTTTGGAGTTGGTTTCTTGGTCTAGTCTTCGTTGTTACTTTTGGCGATTGCATTCCTCCCCCTTGCAAAATAGTATCAAGCTTCCTAGCTTGGGAGAGTAAGTCATAGTGTGTGTTGGGATCAATTTATTTTTTAGGATTTTTATTATAATATACAAAGACAATTGATTATTTATGGATAGGATATGAAGGGTTGTGAATCCACAATTCGTAGAAATTTGGATTGTCCTCAAGTTTTGTTAAGGCATCCAAGGCATTGGGGTGAATCAACATCTCATAGAGATAAGAGATGATGTCGTCAAGGAGCGAGAAGTCATTGAACTGCTTCATGACATGGAGATCTTCTTTAATTATTAGTTTATCGATCTCAGTGGATGTTTAAAAACATTCTTGGGCAAGGTCAACATCATGCGGGCCTCAATGATAGCTTGTAAAGGAGTTGTCTTGCAATACATTGGGTTGTATTTGAGATTGACAATTTTGCATCATTTGGCTATGGTGACAATCTTGTTTTCTATAATACCAGCTCCATAATGAATGATGTACCATCTCTTGAGGAAGTAAGTGGTCATATTGCATAGGTAATGGAGCTTCTTGAAGTTGGCAAGGTCTAGAAGGATGCCTTAACGAAGGAGAATTTGGCAGGCTTGGAGTGTTGTTTGGTAGCCAGCTAGTCTTGTACAATAATGATTTTAAAAAATAGATATTCTTACTCCTTCCAAGTGGGGTGCTGCTATGAAGTGAGTATGATTGCATTGATGTCAGCTAGCCCAAGGTTGATCATAGTGAGTAATTTGACAAAGGTGCCAAATGTGGAGTTGAGATGTAGAAAACATTCAAATTGGGACTTTCATGCTTGGGTGGATAAATCCTCAAGACGTTTTATAGATTGACCAACATTTACCAGGTTTCTTTGATTCATCCTACTAGAGGTTTACTCACTCAATATGGGGGAACTTGGTACAACTCAGGAAGGATATCCTCTTGTGGGGGTAGGTTGGTGATAGACAAGGTTGTGCCAACGGCAACGACATCCATTTTAGAGGATTGAGAGGGCATGCTGACTGGGATGGCAATAGTAAAGAAGGAGTGGCCAATAGGGTGGGAAGTGTCCATGAACCTTTTTCTTAGAAGGAGTGGCCAATAGGGTGGTGGGAAGTGTCCATGAACCTTTTTCTTAGATGAGAATGTTGCATGAAGGTTAAATGGATTGGTTTGTTAGAATTTGGGGTGTTATCAAAGTGGTTGCAATGGTATGTGTACAATGAGTAGTCATGCATGCAGCTGTGGATAATTTTGCTAGCCAGAGCATGCAATAGCCATCATAATATCCTTGCACTTCAAGAATGGCATTTGGTTAAGAATGTGAATATTCATCCCAAAATAATCATAGTGCCACTCCCTTCAAAGTTCAGGAGAGTATAGAAGAGGAGTGGGATGCTCTGATCAATCTCAACAGTGTGACTATTAATTTACATTTTCCCAGTAAGAAGTAAGGTCTTCCTCCATAGGGATTCAACTTTGCATTTGTGGGCTGTAGTTGTGGTTGTCCAATGGCAGTAAGGAAGTGTCTTATAGTGTGACCCTTCCTCAATAAGTGTATTAGCCAAGAACAACTTAGCCGCTGTAAGGCAATTATGGAGGTAAGTGGTCAAAATCAGGGGCTCATCTTCCATTTCTAAACTACTAATATAAGGGCTCAAAGATTTATGACGGGGCCAATTGGATTCAATTGGGATTGTGGTGCAAGAGTGTGTTAGTGTTGTTGCTCAAACTATTCATACAAGGTATGCTCTATTTGTAGTAGGGGACTTTTGTTATTTTCCATGGAAGGTTCATGGGAAAGATGTCCAAGTGGATAATAATTCTTTGTTTTGCTACCATTAAAATGGCCAATGTATTGGCCTTTTGTGCTCTCAACTTAATGGTCATTGCCATGTTGATTACATAGATCTGAAAGAATCAAAGGCCTTGGAGTTTCAAATTTTTCTTGTGGTCTTTAATCTAATAGATTAGTACAAGATACCCCTTTCAAAAGATCATTACTTAACATGCTTGTCAAAAAACCAAGTCTTTCATTAAGCTTTCTCAACAACAAAGCAAGATGTGAGTGGCCAGTAAATAGGTGTGTTTCAATCAAGCATTCGAGATATTGGAGGAAATATTGTTAAGCTCTTATATTGTTAAACTCTATAGGCATGATGGTGTTTGTGCCATATGTAAGTCAAAATGGGGTTTGTCCCCTATGCTGGAAGTCTTGTAAGTTGTCTGATAGGCCCACAGTGCTGCCATGGGCTTATGATCCCAGTCTAAATGTGATGCTAAAATAGTTTTGATCAATGCACTAATGAGAACTTTGTTTGTGGCTTGTGCTTGGCCATTCACTTGGAGATAATAAGGACTAGAATTCCTATGGGTGACCAAGAACGTAGATAGTATTAGGTGCTCAATCACTTCATTGAGGAAGTCTGTTCTTTTGATCACTGATGAATTCAATGGAGCAACCAAAGCATGAGATGACTTGCTCCAAGATAATAAACCACATAATGGTTTGTGCATCTTTCTTTTGGGTTTCCTTGGCCTCATCCCATTTAGTCATGTAATCTATCAGGATGATAACATGTTGAGCCTACAAGTATTGTGCAACTAGGAAAATGGATTCCATGTAGTCTATACCCCATTTTTCAAAAGATTGGTAAGAAATTATTAGTGTGAGTTCCATTTAATCCTTTTGAATAGGTAAACTTTATGCATTGGCACTTGTCAGTATGTTTGACAAGTATGGCTACATCCTTAAAGAGAATGGGCCAATATAAGTGGGCTTGAAGTACTTTTCAGAATGTGATATTTGTGTTGAAATGTCCTCAACTCTACCATCATGAGCCTCTTATAGCACATCCTCAATTTCACGCTTGCAAAGGCACCATTGTAGAAGAGTGTCCTACCCTAGGTGATACAATGGATTTACAATAAATTAGTAGGGTCAAGTCTTAATTAAGAGATACGCCAGTCAAGCCTTTTCAATTGTTCATTAAGGTAGGCCTTTCTTGGGAATATTTATAATATCATTAGCCTAATGATGCATGAGATTGGCCTTAAAAAGTTGAGCTTACTAGTTAAATGAAATAGATAAGCATCAAGGAGCCAATCATCAATTCCTATTGTCTTCTCACCATTGGTCACTTGTGATAGTGATCGACAATGAAGTGTTGTTTTCCTTTGTACACAACAACCAAGAAATAAAACTCTAATAGTAAAATAAGTGTCATTGATCAGTGCATCTTATGGCACAGGGTTTGTGTATAAGGTATAGCAATGTCTGATTGGTCAACAAAGAAAGCGAATGGTGTAGCAAGGAGATAATGACAAAACTTTTTCTAGCATAAACTATCACTAACCCTTCTCTTTTCATGGTAGAGTAGTTCATTTCTATCTCATGAGCTATTGATAGAAAGAAGAAAAAAAAAGAGAGGAGATCTAGAAGGAGAGGGGAGAGAGAGAATGAAGAGAGAAAGATGGAGCTAGAGAGATGAAGGGAGAGATAGAGAGAATGAGGGAGAGATGAAGATAGGGAGAAAAAATAAAGAGAGAGAGGGAGCTAGAGAATGATAAAGATAGAGATTAAGGGAGAATGAGGGAGAGAGAAAGAGGGAGCTAGAGAGAGGGAGAGGAGAGGGAGAGAGAAATTAAGAGAAAAAGAGGGAAAGATATAGAAGAGAAGGAAAGAGAAGGAGAGAAAGAGAGAGACTAATAGAGAAAGGGGGAGAGAGGGAAGTTTGAGAAAAAGAGAGAGCCATAGAGAGGAAGAGAAAGGGAAACTAAGAGCTAGCTAGAGAAATGTAAACATTAAGAGAGGGAGAGAAAGAGAAAGCTAGAGAGAGGGAGAGAAAGGGAGATACTAAGACAACACACACACGCACACACACACACACACACACACACACACACACAAAGAGAGAGAGAGAGAGAGAGAGAGAGAGAGAGAGAGAGAGAGAGAGAGAGAGAGAGAGAGAGAGAGAGAGAGAGAGAGAGAGAGAGAGAGAGAGAGAGAGAGAGAGAGAGAGAGAGAGAGAGAGAGAGAGAGAGAGAGAGAGAGAGAGAGAGAGAGAGAGAGAGAGAGAGAGAGAGAGAGAGAGAGAGGGAGAGGGAGAGGGAGAGGGAGAGGGAGAGGGAGAGGGAGAGGGAGAGGGAGAGGGAGAGGGGGGGAGAGGGGGGGAGAGGGGGAGAGGGAGAGAGGGAGAGAGGGAGAGGGAGAGGGAGAGGAGAGAGAGAGAGAGAGAGAGAGAGAGAGAGAGAGAGAGAGAGAGAGAGAGAGAGAGAGAGAGAGAGAGAGAGAGAGAGAGAGAGAGAGAGAGAGAGAGAGAGAGAGAGAGAGAGAGAGAGAGAGAGAGAGAGAGAGAGAGAGAGAGAGAGAGAGAGAGAGAGAGAGAGAGAGGACAATAAATAAATAAATGTGTATATATTAGGTAAGCGATTATTACACATCAATGTGGAGGTTCATACAATTGCACACATTTTCATCAAGGTGATTTTGATAGTTGTAGGAGTATCATGTCTTGCAAGTAAACTCTTGCAAAGAGTTGTTGATGTTAGTAGTCATGTTTGTTATGCTTTGTCATCTCTTGCATGTGAGCCTCAACATGAGTTAGATGAGAACTTTAGGAGCTATGATCTATCTGTCACTTGTTTTGAAAAAGGAGGTAGCTCATTCTAGAGCACTTAGGTTATTGCCTTTCAATGCATTTTCTCCTCCAATCAAGATTTTGTGTGTATTTTCCAGGTAGTTACTGCTTTCCACAGTTTGCCTAGACCTATTGGGCATTGTCATTGTCATTGTCATTTGGGATTTTTCCAAGGTCACCCCTATTGTTTTGTTATTTTATTTGTCATTGACTAGCACTTATTGCTAATTGGCTAGTATTTATGGCCTCCCCTAATGTAAATTGGCCATATTTGGGCATTTTTTGCTATATTTAACCTACTTCTCCCATAATTCATTCATCTTCCCCCTTCCCTTAGGCAGGTGTACACTCTGACTCTATCATCTTTCTGTGTCTCCGGTGTTGTCATCATCATCAGTATGATCTGGTGCCCTCACTCATGCTATGGGATGCATGTAGGGACGAATCAGTCTCCTTCCACTTTCCCATTTGTATTAGCATTCTTTCTTGTTCAGTGTAGATTTCATTCTTCTTTTCTTGCAGTCTCTCTTTGTTGCTTCATCTATGTGTTTTTGTTCCTTTTTGTTGTACACTCTCATTTGGAATTAGAGCATGGTATCATTATCTGAGGGAGACACAAACTGCCAAATTCTTGTAGAGGAGGCCATCCACATTTGGTTTTGTTGAAAATGTGGCTTTCTTCTTGAAGGTGATAGCTTCTTTGTATAGGTGACATTATTTCTTCTCCAAGTAGATCCTCTACATCAACTTGTGATCGTGTAGCCATTTCCTCCTGTTTTGGGGCTATTTACCACAAAATGCAAATATTTTGTGGGTGTTTGGTAGGATTTTGAAGATGTCTTACCATCAATTTCATTGCTTTGATGATACAGATGATGAGCTTTCTTAGCATTCCTTCAAACAGCAACATGATTATTGGGTGGATTGTGAAGAACGGAGGTCACCTAGCATATTTTTTCAAGAACCCTCTCCTCCCTATTCTCTCCATGTCTCACAGAAGGCATGTTATGTTGGCCTCCATTTGCCATCCATGGCACCCTCTATACAAGTGCTCATACTCCCTTCTTTCCCTAAAGAGGATTGGCTTGATGGTTCAAACTACTCGCTTTGGTCATGTGAGGTGGAGTGTATCCTTAATACCTTCGATATTTGGGAGTTTGGTACCCACCCTATTCCTCATTCACTGGAGTATCCCACTATTGGATCATCGATGGATTGTGCAGCCTTATGGGATTGGCTCAACTCTAGAGCCTAATATTTCCTCTTATGAGCTTACATGCTTTTGTCCTAATGCATGCATATAGGTTACAGAAAGTAGTGAAAGTGTGGACAAAGATTTCTTCTTTGTACCATCAGAAGACATTTGCCCACCAAATTACTCTTGTAATATCTCCCCCGACCCCCGTACTTCCCCCCCCCCCCCCCATGAGAACCCCACCTTTTAATTTTATTAACTTTAATTCAAACTTTTTTATCCCTCCCTCTCTCCTCACCGACAACACGTTGGGGAGAGAGAGAGGGAGTGAAGTGTGTGTGATGGGGGGGCATGCAGCCCCCCAGATGGAGGGGAGCGCCCCCCTCCCCCCCCCCTTACCACCTCCCCCTCCGCCATATAAGGCGACCCTCCCCCCCTCGTGAGAGAGCGCCCCCTCCTCCCTGGCGTTCAGACAACGCCCCCTTCCCCTCCATTGTGGCACAGTGCGCCCCCCCTCATCGTTGGCCAACGATTGAAAACCACCCCCCCTCTCCCCTCCCCCCGATGAACAGAAGGAAAGAAGGAGAAGGAGAGAGAGAGATAAGAAGAAGAAGGAGAAGAAGAGGTAGAAGGTGAGAAGAGAGAAGGAGAAGGAGAGAAGAGAGAAGGAGAAGAAGAAGAAGAAAAGGTAGTAGAGGAAGAGGAGAGAGAGGGAAGAAGAGAAGGAGAGAGAGAAGAGGAAGAGGAGAGACAGAGAAGGAAAGAAGGAGAGAGAAGAGAGAGAAGGAGAAGAAGAGAAGAAGAAGAAGAAGAGAAGAAGAAGAAAGAGAAGAAGAGAGAGAGAGAGAGAAGAGAAGAAGAAGGAGAAGAAGAGGGAGAGAGAGAAGGAGAAGAAGAGGGAGAAGAGAAGGAGAAGAAGAAGGAGAAGAAGAGGGAGAAGAGAGGAGAAGAAGAAGGAGAAGAAGAGGGAGAGAGAGAAGAAGAAGAAGAAGAAGAAGAAGAAGAAGAAGAAGAAGAAGAAGAAGAGGGAGAGAGAGGAGAAGGAGAAGAAGAAGAAGAAGAAGAAGAAGGAGAAGAAGAGGGAGAGAGAGGAGGAGAAGAAGAAGAAGGTGAGAAAGAAGAGAACTCGAAGAGAAATCAGAAGGCCAAACACGAAGACTCGTTCACGGCCATCAAGAAATCCCCTTGAAAATGGTGTCCTCTAACCCTCCCGCTATTCTTATTGCTTATTGTTCATGGTTTTCTTCCATACTTAAGTGCATGATTATGAAAAGTCAAGGGCATGAGTTGCATGAAATAGTGACTGGCCTAGTACATGAAATATTGTTGCACGAAATATTGCAAATACGGGATGATTGCATGAGACTCAAGTGGACAAACAGATTGTTTTTGCATGGATTGACGCACATGAAATGATAAGGTTTTCATAAATATTCATATAAAATGATAGACTTTCGCGTAGAGCAATGGCTAAATTAACCAATAAAAATCATGATTTGCATCTGCATAAAAATTAAACACATGAAATGTTAGTTTCCGTTCATAGGATGCAATTGCACCAATGGATAGAAACCTAGACTTCCATATACACAAGTAACATGAGATCCGATGCATTAGAAATAAGTATAATTGCCTGCGAATTGATTTATCAATCTTGCTGTAGACTATCGCAAATGGATACATTCCTAGCTTAATAGAAGCTGGTGACCTAACTCTAAATGGATTGTTGACCCAAGTTATGCTTGGTTGTTTGAAAGGGTATCTCCAAGTGAATATTGATTGGTTGTGTTGATAAGAGGAGAGAATCTTACTAAGGATAGGTGGATCATAAGCAAGGTGATTGCTTGATGTGGTTTTGGATGCTAATCTAAGTTGTTTGTGATTGATGATTTCATGGCCGGGTCTGTGATGACTGACTGCCATGGGAACAAAAAGGATGTTTTCCTAATTAAAGGATGTTAGGCTGGTTGTTTCCGAAAGGATGCTTAAGGATTGGTTGTGGTTTTGGATGAATATCCAAGTGATTATATTTTCATAGTGGGAACTATAAGGATAAATTGCCATGGGAATAAAAGGGATGTTTTCCCCAGTAAATGTTATTAGATTGGTTGCTTCAGCTATGGATGTTTTCCTAAAGGGATAATTAAGGAAGGATGGCGCTAGCTACCCCCGGGAACCGCCAAACCCTAACCAAGGGGGTTATGAATCCGTGTCGGGAATGTGGACCGAACCTACCCCGTGAGAGGTCTCTTCATGGAAATTACTTGGCGTAGGAGGATGCTTGGGTGCCAGGGGGGGCTCTGGCCGTAAATCCCAATGCCTCCAAACCCTACACAAGTGTTCTACGTGACTCAAGATGGGATCTCAAGGCCTCGATACTAGTTACAAGGTAGAATCTTGGTAGGATAAACCTTCGGGTTTTTATTGTCGGGAGACGGAAGGATTTTTCTGTAGAGGTAGAAAGGAACACTTAATTCTCCTGTATGGACAGGAGACAAACATTAATATGAAGATAAGTTAAGGAAGTGTTTGATCTTGTTTTATCTTATTTTCGTGTTAGTGCCCTAAATTACGTAAAGGAACCTATGATTAACGGGTTAATTAAGGAAGCTGCTTTTATGTGTCAAACATAATGTGTAGGTAATTAGATAACTAAAACAACCCCCGAGGGAAGCGTGGTGGATGTGACCAATGGGTCTATCCTACGAAAGGGTGGTCTCGGTTAGCCAAGAGCTTTCCTCAATGGAATTTATTTGATGCGAACGTTAGTTAGACAAGGACCTTAGAACTTGTAGGTTGAAACCCTGATTCATACTGTTTTAGGGGACCAGAATGGGACTATGCCCTACGGGTAGAGAGGTCGAGCGATGCCTCCCTATCATTTCCCATTCTCTTTGAACCAAGTGCGCTATGAGTCTGCTTGGGTCCAGTTGTATCTACGCAAAGTGGAGCAGCTGTCAATCGATGCTAGAAGGCTATTAAGAAGACTCAACTGCTAGGAACCCGGACTTCAGGTCGATCCTAGTGGGAATGGTCGGATAAGTTCCGTTGCGAGGCAGACTTGAGAGACCCTAGTTGGCAAACCCCGTGTCATTCCTTGGGAGTGCTGGGCAGCGTCTTCTAGATTGATCTCTCGATGGGCTGCTAAGACATTTCCCGCAATTTGAGGGGCGGGCATGTTACAACTCTTGAGAAGAAATAATGGATTCTCACCATTGATGATTCTCCTTCCATGAAGGATCATATTAATAGGTTGGAGGATATGAGGAATGAGCTTGTGTCCCTTGGCAAGATGATTTCTTCAAATGATATGGCTATGATTCTTTTGACTCAACCTAGTTTGATGTCTTTTACACTAGCCTTCTTACATCAAGGATTCATGAAGCTTCCATGGGAGGAGCTTGCCCTGCTTATTTTGGAGCATGATGAGCGCGCTAAAGAAGTTGCCTGTGGATCCACCTCCACCAAAGATTTTGTTGCGGGTTTAGGAAGGGAGAAGAAGAAGATAGGAAAGCCAAAGGCTAAAAGAAGAAGAGTTCTTCAGGCTCCGACTCCAATTTGAGAGAAGCCCAAATACCCAAACTATGGGAAGGGGACACTTCAAGAGGAGAAATGTTGGAAGAAGAACCCTCACCTTCATCTGGGAGTGAAGGATGGGGCTAAAACATCTAAGCCTTCTACCTCTATTCTAATGGTTACCCATGAGTCAACATTCCTTCATATTGTTGACTTGGAGAAGTCTTCTTTAGTGGTTGGCTTGTCTTCTAAGAGGCCTTGGCTAGTTGATAATGGAGCTTCTAGTTATATGACTCCACAAGGTGATTTGTTGTAGGATCTCTACCCTTTTGAGATTCAACCAATGTCGGTGACATTGTATTGGTGCTTATTTGTGGTGTTAGTACTCTGCCTTTGTTTCGTGACCATGCTTTGCATCCCCTACCATAGGCCCTTTATGTTCCAGACTTGGGCTTTCCACTCCTCTCAATTGTGTCCTTACTAGGCTTGGTACTTAGGTTGTTTTCACCACAAGTAGGCTATTTGTATTGAGGATTCTTCTACACAGGCTGTTATCACGATAGGTTGGCAAGAGAGCGGGCTTTATAGGCTTCATTTCCCTTCTCTTATGCAAGGTCCTCTAAGGTAGTTGTCTATTGCTACATCAATTTCTAATTTTGCACCATCTATTCCATAGTTCCTTCCCATCTCCCATTCTCTCCTCTGATGGTTGCCTTATACCCCCATCCCTTTTAGTAGGGGATGATCTCAGTGACTTGGCTATGGATTTCTTGGCCCCTAGTGTTTGAGAGGGGGTTTCCTAGGATCATGAGGAGCTTCTTCATCAACCATCTAGATCAATAGACTTCATTGAAATCGGCATTCCTCTTTTGAGCCCAAGATGAAATTCTTCCTTGGCTTTCCACCACATCCAAGATCTGAGAGGGGTGTTAGTAGTCATCTTTGTCATGCCGCTTATGAGACAGATGAAGACTTTAGGATCTTTGATCTGTCTACTATCACTTGTTTTGACAGAGGAGGTAGCTCATTCTAGAGCACTTAGTTTATTTCCTTTCAATGCATTTTCTTATCTAGTCAAGATTTTCTGTGCATTTCCTAGGCAGTTACTACTTTCCACAATCTGTCTACACTTGTTGGGCATTGTCATTGTCATCTAGGATTTTTCTAGGGTCACCCCTATTTTTCTGGCATTTGATTTGTCATTGATCAACATTTATTGCTATTTGGCTGGCATTTTTTAGCCTCCCTTCATGCAGCTTGGCTATATTTGGGAAATTTTTGGATATATATAGCATGCCCCTTCCATCATTCATTCATCTTTCTCCTTCCCTAGTAGGTGGACACTCCGATTCCGTCATCTTCCTCTGTCTCTAGTGCTATTGTCATCATGAGCCTAATCTAGTGCTCTCATTAACGCTATCGACTACATGTAGGCAATGATCAATCTCCTTTAGCTTTCTCATTTGTATTAGCATTATTTCTTATTCAGTGCATATTTCATTCTTCTTTTCTTGCAGTGTCTATATGTTCCTTTGTCTTTGTGTTTCCATTCCTTTCTATTGTGCACTCTCACATTTGAGAGTGGAAGTCTTGACTTTGAAGGGCTTCTTCTTACCCCATGTACCACCTACACATCTTCACGTGGAGATCCTCATAGTCACAATAGTCATCCATTTTTGGAGAGTGAGCTCCTTTGCACCACCTAGATGCACATAATAATGTATTCCATATTTGTATCACATGTATATTCACATTTATGAACTAACTTTAGTACAAATTAATATTCTAATTTTTAATTATATTTAAAATTTTGTAATATGCACATATATCGAACACATAATCCATGTCCGATAGGCTAGCAATCATGGAATGTAGGAAAAATAAAAAAGCTTAAATTGGAGAAACATGAAAGGATCATTTGGAGTATGGCAAAATACAAAATCAACCAAGAATGCACCTTAGGAAAGGTGTTTGAGCATAGTGGATATTGGAATGATGAAAGGGAACATTCACATAGAAGTTCTTGTGTATGCCCCAAAATATAGAGATGCATCCCCCATACTTTAACCTAATAGGATCTCGGACAATGGATGTTGAGATTTATATAATCAGACTCCTAGGACAACCTCTTTGTATGGAGCAATAGCACAAGGGATATGCAAAGACTTAGGAGAAGTTGCCTTTATCCCATAGGCACAGTGGAGAAAAGTGGTACCATCCTCTTTGGTTGTATTTAAAAGAATGTACTGAAGTTTTAACAAGATTGCCACATCAAATCAGCAAGGAGGGGAAGATTCAATCATAAAAGTTCAACATTAAGCTCAACAAACATAGTATCTTTTGATACTCATTAGTGCTTCTTGGCACTTGTGTCTCTTGATACATCCAAGCAACTCATTTGCTGGTCTGATCTGAGATGTTTGGTGTTGATTTACTTTTGCTCCTACCATCCAGTATGGGGAAAGATTCACTATCATGCCACTTCAAAGGAACTAGCTTCCACACTTGGTAGATATTGATCAAGTTGATCTTGATGAAGAAGGGCCTTTAGTCAATAAACTAATAGGTAAGAGAAGCGACCTAAATATACCGGTCTTGCAAAAGTATGGCAAAAGAGTGATGACAAAGCCCAAACAATCATCAAGCTTGAGCTTGATGATAGTTATATCCACCATGTAGACACATGCGATACATCTCATGCCACTTGGAAATAGTTAGATACATTGTTTGTGTAACATGCCCGCCTATCAACTGTCCAAGCACATTTTAGCGGTCCATTGAGAAACGAATCTAAGCGTCATTGTTCAGCAGTCCCATGGAATGTTCTGAGATTTGTCGCCTAGGGTTTCTTGAGTTCACCTCGCAATAGAACGTTCATAGCCCGAACCCATTAGGATCGACCTGAAATCTGGGTTCCTGGTGGTCAAGGTCTCCTGACACCATTCTAGTGTCAGGTCCTGGACATCCTACTTTACGTAGAGATACCCAAGCCGAAGCAAACCGATGCCACACTTGTTTCAAAGAGAATGGGAAATGAGAGAGATGTGTTGCTCAACCTATGTGCCCATAGGGCATAGTCCCATTTCGATCCCCTAAAATGGCATGAATCGAGTTCTGACTTAACAATACCTAAAGGTCGAACGACGGTAAAACCTTGTGAGAAGCCTCCCAGTTCTCTAGGACCCATCGAGGGTTCCGCCCACCCACTTCCCTTGATAGCTTTAGTTTTCTAATTAGGTCCTACCATAATTACGTGTAACATTTAAAACCAACTTCCTTAATTAAGCCTTTAGGGAAGAAGGTTCATTTGCGTAATTTATAGCACAGACACGAATACAGAGCAAGCAATCCTTTGACAAACAAGTTCAAACAAATTCCTTAACTTATCTCCACATTAATCTTTGTCTCTTGCCCATACATGAGAAATTATGTATCCCTTTTTTCCAATAGAAGTACCCTATCCAAATCACATGGCACCATAATTTCCATCCATTATCTAGAATAGGATCTTCCAATGCCATTGATGTTGGGCTCACGGCAATCTTCAACTCCGTTCCGGACTAGGCAAGGGGTGTCCAAATCTCCACTCACCCCAAGCGACCTAGGAGTGAGACACAACTTTCATGGTTGGCCTTTTCACCACTTGACCTTCAGCCCATGAATCTAGCAATGCCCTCTCAGGTTGAAACACAGAGTGACCTTGGAGATGATCCACCCATGCAAAATATCATTCTTTAATTAATCCAATTAAGAATCAAGTGCAATCAAGGCAATCAACCCTAATATCTATTTTTCAAGGAAACATTCTTTTATCTCCATGGCGACTGGTGATTACAGACCCTTGCCATGCATTTACCATCAAACCCAAGCACTTGGAATAATCATCCAAATCACATCCCAACAATAAGTTTAATACAAAAGCATTTAGGGCATTGGTTGATCAATCAACAAAAAACAATGGTATCCTTTTCCAAATATTGCACGAATCCTCCTTACATTATTCTCTCTCTCTCTCTCTCTCACCCTCTTTGTCACCTCTCTCTCTCTCTCTCTCTCTCTCTCTCTCTCTCTCTCTCTCTCTCTCTCTCTCTCTCTCTCTCTCTCTCTCTCTCTCTCGGTAGCAAAAAAGGGGGGACGCAAGAGGTGGTATCTCCTCCCTTTACAATGGGAGGGGGTGTTTTATAGGGGGGAAGACATTATTATTGGGGGGAAAATGATTGGGGGGGGGAGGAACGTGGTGTTGCATGGTGGTGAGAGTTTTGGGGCCTCCTAGCTGCACGTGAACTGACCAAGAGGCTGGGGGTGTTTGGCCACGTGACCTCCCCCTTGAATTTTTCGTCATCATCCTCATCTCCCTCGTTGCTATTGCCTTCAATCTTCGTCTACTTCCTCAACACCATCATCGTCGTCTCCTTCCTCCCCTTGCCACCTGTTAGCCGGCGGGCCGGGGGGGGGGGGGTGGGAAAAGTTAAACTAATTGTATTAAAATTGTAGGGGGGGAGTTTGTATGTGGGAGCAGATGAGATGTTACATCCTCTCCCCCTTGGAGAGCTTGAGATGTCCTCATCTCGGAAGAACTAGGGAAGATAAGAATTAATGGAGCTTAAAGCTTGTGGGTTAGGACCCACCATGCATTTGCTGCGTGACTGGTAATGACTTAAGTAGTGCAACTCATATTAGTGAAATTAACCGTAGGTACAAGCATAGTATTTATTTCGAATATAATTTTTATTACATGTCGGTAGAATTTCTAGGATTGCAAATCATCCTAAAAAGGTGTAGTAGGCTCTAGATCTTCGTCTTCATCTGATTTCTCTATATATCCATAGATTGCACCTATGTAGTTCTGTTTTCTTGGAGGCTCAATATCTTTTGGACTTAAGTCTGGGCAGTTTGCTTGGATGTGTCCTAGCTCATTGCCATGGAAGCATTGACAGTAGGGACATCTCCTACAGATGTGCCCTATCTCTCCGCAAGTGTGGCATCTCTTGTCATGATCACAGAAATCATCTTTGTCACAATTACTCGGTTTAAGTTCTTGGAATATTGGTCTTGCTTGAAGTAATGCATCTTGCAAGTCCATTGGACGCATTGCTTCAAGATCCGTGGTTTAGAGGAGTGTTTAGGCCATGGAAAAACTTGGATACTTGCTGCGCAATATCCATAGGTCAGGCATAATTTAGTAGGGTTATAAACCTTGAGTAGTAGGCTTTCAAGATTAATGCCAGCTGCTTTACTTTGAAGAATTCATTCATCCTCAAAGCTTGGTAGATTGGCAGAAGATATCATCTGCGCACATCATCTTTTAGCTGAGCATAAGTGGCAATGGCTTCAGGAATACCTTGATCTTTGCACCATTTCTTCCACCATATCCGAGCCTAGCCAACTAACTTAAGTTTGGCTATCATTGCTTGATTGGTAGCAATAGTTCCCAAAGCAGAGAAATAATTGTCTATCAACTCAATCCATATCTTCGCCTCTGTTGCGACGTCTATCCCTTCTCCATCAAACTTTGGTGGCTTAATCTACTTGAGAAGGGATTTCTTCTATTGCATGTGAGCATTTGTGGGTGCACAAGGTACCTGACAATCAAGCCATACCATTTAGGTTATTCTATTTAGGATATGTCTATGAACCATGCATTAATCAATCATGTAGCACTATAAAATTTTGCTATGATACCAACTGTAACGTGCTCGCCTATTGGCTGTCCAAGCATGTTTTAGTGGTCCATCGAGTAACAAATCTAAACGTCGCTGCGTGGCACTCCCATGGAATGTTTCGAGGTTTGTCGCCTAGGGTTTTCGGATTCCACCTCTATCACAATTACATGTAACATTTAAAACCAACTTTCTTAATTAAGCCTTTAGGGAAGAAGGTTCATATGTGTAATCTACAGCACAGACACGGATACAGAGCAATTAGTCCTTTGACAAAAAAGTTCAAACCAATTCCTTAACTTATCTTCATGTTAATCTTTGTCTCCTACCCATACAAGAGAAATTATATATCCCTTCTGTCCAACAGAAGCACCTGGTCCAAATCACATGGCACCATAATTTCCATCCATTATCTAGAATAGGATCTTCCAATGCCACCGTCATTAGGCTCACGGTAGCCTTCGACTTTGTTCTGGACTAGGCAAGGGGTGTCTAGAGCTCCACTCATCCCAAGCGACCTTGGAGTGAGACACAACTTCTATGGTTGACCTTTTCACTGCTCGACCTTCGGCCCGTGAATCAAGCACTGCCCTCTTGGGTTGAAATGCAGCGTGACCTTGGAGATGATCCACCCGCGCAAAATATCCTTCCTCAATTAATCCAATTAAGAATCAAGCACAATCAAGGCAATCAACCCTAATATCTATTTTGCAAGGAAACATTCTGTTATCTCCATGGCGACTAGTCATCACAAACCCCTGCCATGTATTTACCATCAAACACAAGCACTTGGAATAATCATCCAAATCACATCCCAACAATTAGTTTAATACAAAATCATTTAGGACATTGGTTGATCAATCAACAAAAAACAATGGTATCCTTTTCCAAATATTGCAGGAATAGTCGCAATAACCTTTCCATTGCGTATTTGCTCTCCCCCCTTGGGATTAGGAGCATTTCTATGTAAATTTTTCTTAACACACCCTTCTTTTGGCTAAGGCATATGATAAGGTTTCAAACACTGTACATGACGTAAGTTCTATAGGTCACTTACATTGTTCAATAACCTAACCTTCTTCTCAGTAAGTACAAAATCATTAGTCTTTCCTTTGACTTAGGGTTTCCTAATCCTTGAGCTCTTTGCTTGCCCCGGAGTTGTTGTTGCATGTAGCCCAACCCCGAATAGGATTTATAAACATAGTCACTATTGGACGGATCTCAAGGCACCGTAGTTTTAATCCTAATGAGTGTTGTTTGTACTAGCTACACATAAATTCAAGATCCTAATGAACTAATAGCTCATGATATTAGCAAGACTTTAAAGCAAGATCAATTTGTGTACCATTGATGTATGTTTCATATAATCTTTCCCATATACGCACCATCTATGCGCATAACCCTTAAGTAACCTTATATGCTCTTTATGCTACGTATGATTTTGTCGCATTGCACTGGGGTGCAATGATTGTATTTGGATACAAGGGTTTGTGCGAACCTCAATGCGTCATATGCATAAATCTATGCAAGGTCATCTATGGTTATGAAAAGAATTATCCTAAAATCCCCTACGAGCTCATTAACTATTGAAAAATAATTTTGGATTACCTATTAAAATGAACTCATGCGTATGCCAAGGAAACATAACCTATGTCTCAATGAATAGTGGAGATGACAATTAATGCCTGTATATTTGGATATGAATTATCCATTCTCGACATTGTATTCGTATTCACAGAAATGCCCTGGCCGGTGGCTCTATTGTTGGATATGCGAGATTACCATTGGTGCGTGTCTCCCTCTGTTTTGGGGCCATACTTTTAGCTTATGAATCTCTCTCTCTCTTTCTCTTGTTAGAGAGATTATGTGCCAAGGTGACCCTTCTTGATTGCGATGGGGGTTAAACTCACGGGGAGATGAGGAGAAGAGCAATGCGTGTGGTCACCCTCTAAGGAGGGGAAGAGAAGAAGAATACTCCTTAGATTATTCTCTCTCTCTCTCTCTCTTTCTCTCTCACCCTCTCTGTCACCTCTTTCTCTCTCTCTCTCTCTCCCTCTCTCCCTCTTTCTCTCTCTCTCTCTCTCTCTCTCTCTCTCCCCCTCTCTCCCTCTCACTCTCTCACTCTCTCCCTCTCTCTCTCCCTCTTCTTCACTCTTTCTCTTTCTCTCTCTCTCTCTCTCTCTCTCTCTCTCTCTCTCTCTCTCTCTCTCTCTCTCTCTCTCTCTCTCTCTCTCTCTCACCCTCACCCTCTTTCTCTCTATCTCTCTCCCTCTCCCTCTCTCCCTCTCTCTCTCCCTCTCATTCTCTCACTCTCTCCCTCTCTCTCTCTCCCTCTTCTTCTTCTTCTTCTCCCTTTCTCTCCCCTTCTCTCTCTTCTCTCTCTCTCTCTCTCTCTCTCTCTCTCTCTCTCTCTCTCTCTCTCTCTCTCTCTCTCTCTCTCTCTCTCTCTCTCTCTCTCTCTCTCTCTCTCTGTGTAGCAAAAAAGGGGGGCAAAAGGTGGTATCTCCTCCCTTTAGGATGGGGGGGGGGGGGGAACGTGGTGTTGCATGGTGGCAAGAGTTTTGGGGCCTCCCAGCTTCTCGCAAACTGGTCGAGAGGATTGGGGGGGTGTTTGGTTGGCCACGTGGCCTCCCCCTTGATTTTGTCATCATCATCCTCATCTCCGTCATCTCCCTCGTTGTCATCTCCTTTAGTCTTCGTCTGCTTCCTCAACGTCATCGTCATCGTCTCCTTCCTTCCCTCGCCACATGTTTGGTGGTGGCAGGGGGTGGAATTTTTTTAAAAAACTAATTGTATTAAAATTGTAGGGGGGAGTTTGTATACGGGAGCGGACGAGATGTTTTAGTTTGGTGCCCAATCTATATCCTCAAAATGTGGATTGTTGATCGAGTTTTTTAGTTTGGATATGAAGGCTAATCCATCCCTTGCAACTCACCTTAAATTATATGTAAAGTTTGCTAACCTAACTTGCAGGGAATTAACTTAAGAATGGAAGAAGACATCTACATTGAGTCTTGCTCAAGAGTCTCCCTCCAGAATTTGGTAGTGTCTCCATTACACTAATTCATATGCCAAATCCCAAATTGGTAGACATCAAAGCATCACTCCTAGAAGAAGGGGAAAAGCTCAAAGGTAAATAAGAAGCAAGCACTTCAAAGGAAGAACATGTTCTCTATGTCAATAACAAGTATAAAGGGAAGAAAGAGATTGTCTATGACTTTTGAAAAGAACTAAACACATTGAAAATTTTTTCATGCCAAGAAAAGATCACAGAGTGCTTACCTAGCAACTACTAAAGAAGAAGAAGACCATGAAGAAGAAGAAGGAGAAGAAGACACTCAAGAGAGCAGAAGGAGAAGCCTCATCAATCCTTCTGTTTGTCACTATTCAGATCAACTTTTTTAGAGCATTGTATGAAGTTGCCTTAATGTTCTTATCATAAGCTTTGTAACCTTCATGTAACTTATGCACTATAGCATCTGCACACTTAGTGAGGTTTTACTCATGATAGCCTTTGTATATTCGATGCTTTTTACGATTGTGATTGAGGATGGTTATTGAGATTTATGAAATCACAATCCTAAGACAGCCTCTTTGTATGGAGTAGTAGGGCAAGGGGCATGTAATAGCTTAGGAGAATTCGCCTTTATCCCATAGGCATAGTGTAGAAAAGTGATACCATCTTGCAACTATAAAAGAGTGTACTTAACAGTCATTTGAATGAAAAAATGCTATTGTACTTTGTACTTTCAGTCTTGTCTCTCTACTCAAGATTATGTTTATGAGTCTAAGCTAATCTATCTTGGAACTTAATCCACTTGAGTAACAATCACTATGTCTAGTCTCAGTCATCATGCTTCTTGTCATTGACTTTGGTCCTCCATAGCTAGACCTTGCTCAAGGATCCATGTTTCTCAATAATGGAATGGATATATGATGTTGAAAATATAGGCATGGTGTGACTTGGATGTCCCCACACTTAAGATGATGGATACATAGACATAAAGAAATAAAAAGAAGTAAGATAGTATTACTTGACAGATTTAATTGGCAAGCAAGATGATGGAAGCCTTATTAAAGTTTCATCCTTGAATCAACACTATATAATAAATGTGGAAGGGACCATGTGGCATCCAAAAGGGTCAAACTTCAACCACATTAAAAAATGTTAGTAGTAAATTCCACACACCATCTCCATTGCACACAACCAACCCATTCTATAGTGAATTGATAAGTTAATCTTAATCATGCAACTATATGTTTGATCCTAGAAATCCCTAAACTAGCCACTTCCTAAATCATAAATTGAAATACCGAGGCCAAGGGAGAAACATTAGGGAAAATTTGAGGTAAAAAAATGGCCATGTAAGGGATTTTGACCAAAATATTCCCTTGAAAAATGGGGGCAAGGTAAATGAACTTCAAACTTGTCAAGATTGCATTTTTAGAATTTACTCTTCAAGAGCTTTCCATTGACATATATGGGGTTTGGAAGTGGGTCAAGAAAGTTATTATGGTAATGTTCTCTAGGCGAAAAAGGAATAATTTCCTTGTCTCACTTCAAAACCCTAACAACCCATATATCAATGGAACATTACCATAATAACTTACTTGTCCCACTTTGGAACCCTAAGAATCCATATATCAATGGAAAGATCTTGAGGAGTAGGTTCTAAAAATTCAATATCTGACATGTTTGGGGCATTTGCAAAAATTTTACAATACCCATGTTTTTTGAGAAAATATTTTGGTCCCCCTTACAAGGCCATTTTTATATCTAAAATTTTCCCTAATGATACTTTGTCTTGAAGAAGATCATATTTCCCTTGTTGATGTGCAAGCCACTCAATCTCACTGATCACTCAATTGAAATGATAGACAATTGTTAGCCCCACCCATTAACAACACCCATAATAAATTTGATTGAGAACCATACTCACACTCATCAAGAAATTGACAAAGTCCAAGGGTACAAGGAAAGTATACCAACGTGCACATTTTGAGAATACATTAGTCTATTCCATCTTGTATTGGCAATGGTGCAAAGAATATAGGCCAGGAAGCCTTCTAGTATAGTAGACATAGAAGAAGGTGTTGGGATGTGACTAAAGCAAAGGCCTATTCTGTAAGTGCATAGGGAGACAAGAACATACCTAACTTGATTTCTCATAATGTTCCTCAAACCTCACCCCTCAATTGTTTTGAAAAGAGGATTAGTCACTCTCAAACCCACATTATCTCACAATTTATTAAGAATACAGGGGGCAACCAAACTCCTTATAGTAGCAAATTATTTGTCATAGCCACTTGTGCAAAGTTTTTAATATCTTGTGTACAATTTATGGTGTAAATGTGTATCATGTTCAGTGCCATATTATGATGTGAGAATGAAAGGGTCGAGAAGCCAAGGAGCCTTATAGTCCTATGCATAGAACATATTGTGCTTTGTGCATTGAGAGGCCCATCCATGTATAGAATGCTCATTATTCACACATCTCACCTCACACAAGGAAAAGATTGATCACCCAACCCACCCTTTATCTCACACCCATTTGATAAATATAGAAGGAAACTCTTAGTGACAACCGTATCCAATAAAGTTGAAAGCTCACATTTCTCAACTAAGTATCAATGATAATCTTGCTGTTGATGGTTAGAGGATTTGAGCATCGATAAAGAGGAATACAAAGGGAGGT
The DNA here is from genome assembly GCF_053477565.2 of Lygodium microphyllum. Classification (NCBI taxonomy): domain Eukaryota; kingdom Viridiplantae; phylum Streptophyta; class Polypodiopsida; order Schizaeales; family Lygodiaceae; genus Lygodium; species Lygodium microphyllum. The sequence continues at coordinate 89,655,415 of NC_141160.1, forward strand.
AGTTGACATATTAGAAACTAGTGATGATAGTACACTCAGTAGTAGGGATTAGAAGTACAATAGCCAATAAATGATAAGTGTACTAGGGAGGAACAATAGGATGTAGGAGCATACAATGTGGAAGTAGGACATAGTGAACCAAGGGAGGTGGCTTAGGAACTACATCTAATATCACTAAAGAATTGTAGCCTTTGAAGTAGAGGGTCTAGACTAAGGGAAATAATCACCTTTTCATAAACTAGTTTTCCACCCCAAGGATGTTGCCACCTTTTCTTCATGCATGGCCTATTATTATAGGGAATTGCTCCTATTATGATAAGGAATTTCTCTTATTATGACAAGGAATTAATTTCTTTTCTCTTATAATAACTTGATTTTTTTCTCATTTCACTCTCTTTCTTCTCTCTCTATTTCTAAGCACATTTTTATCTTTTCTCAAAGAACATGCTTTTATGGAAGGGACCAAAGTTGTTTTCTCCCACAACATTTTTTTTTCGTTTTTTTCTTTTTAAAAGGATTATAACACCATTTATTAGAGCTATCCATGAGTGCTTGTGGAATTGAAGGAGAGGATAGTAGAATAATGGCAAGTGCTAGAGAAGAGGGCACAAAGGGATTGTAATATTTCATCATGATCATCATGAGGGCTATTATCGAGAAGTCGAAAAGATCATCGACGATTGATGCCAAGACAAGGCATTGACAACTTTAAGTGTTAATATTCCTTGAGTGGAAGTACTCCACTCGATAATTGTTGATGAAGAATCATCTATACCTAGAATTGGCCCCACGAACCATAAGGATTGATTACAAGCGCCTTGTAGGGACAAAGCTAATTCTGTTGGAGATTGCCAATAAACTTCTTCCCAAACCATGAATCGTATGTTGTATGCTAGATGTGAGTGCCTTCTATACATTGTGACACCATTGGCCACTAGTAACATGTAAGAAGAGTTTTCCTCCCTATTACTTCTCGTGCAAAATGTTAGCCACATGGCTTGTCATGGTAGCCCTTTATTATGAACCCAATATAATCTCTTATGATAATCTCTAGTGCTTCATCGCTTCCTTTCCTATAATGTTAGCCGCCTAAGAGAGTGCAGGGGGATGACTCCAACAAAAGCTTCCTTTTTTTTCTCTATAACTGGTGGTGAGTCTAGGAGTTGGCCAGTTCAGAGACTGTAGGGGGACTAGCTCCAATAGAAGCTTCCTCTTTTCTCTACTACTAATGAAGAATCAAGGAGGGTATCATTGTGTGGCCAAAGGGTTGGCAATATTAACACGCCATCATGCAACAATCTCAACTAGAAAGAAGGAAGCATCTAGATGATTTAGATAATCCTGCTCCTATTATTCAACTTGAGGGATTTAGGAGAGATGAAAGTACATGAGAGTAGCCAAGCTTTGTTACCACTTCAAAACCAAAATCATGGAAATAAAAGTAACCTTGCATCATATGCCCCTTCATGTCTGTCTTGTTCATAAAAGATGATAGAGTCTCATGATCCACAAGAATGCAAAATGGGTCCACATAGAACTTGAAATGGGTCCAATCATACTTCCCTTAATGCTTGTGTTGTTCACTAAGAACGATAGAGCCTTAGATCCCATATAGAGCTTAAAATGAGTTGATAGTAGTTAGTACCAAAAATTCTCCAATATAAACACCATAGCAAGGTATTCCAATTCTATCATTGTATAGTTCCTTTCTTTGTCACCTCTGACCTTGTAGCTTGCATAATAAATTGGATCAATCAAGCACTACTTCAATATATTGGAAGCCTCTTCACATTTAGCAGTTCAAATAAAACGTGCATCCTTCCTTAGAAGTTGATGCAAGGGTACTTCCTTCATTGCAAAATGAGTAATATACCTTTTGTAGTAAGTTGCATGGCCTAGCAATCCTCTCAATTTCTTCTAGTTGGTAGATGTAGTCAAGGTTACAATCTAGACGGTAGTTGGTGGACTATATAGTTCAAATGAGATCAAATTGTATGCATAGGTTCCCCACTATGTAGTAAATGTTGTCTTAGATTGATCTTCTTATGTGATTTGCATTAGGTTATATCCACTCAATCATTCAAGCAAGGAGTATAGCTCATGACTTGCAAATGTATCCAAATGTTGATTTTTGGAAGGAATATAAAGTGGTCTTTCTTGGTATTGGAGTTGAGTTTATGCAAAGCTTTCCTTTTTTCTTTGAAGTCACCACAATGGACAAAACCCTTTCAATGTTGGCCACCACTAGGCAAATGAAATCAACATCCAAGTATTTCAACAAATCTATTTTTACCAAAGCTAAATAGTTTGGGGTCATGTGGCATTTGGCACTATTGTACAAGCTTGGTATTAGGATCCAAATCAATATGATGTGGACATACAATATGACCAATCTACTTTAAATCCTTGTATGATCATGCAAACAAATCTAGATCCTCCTTTTGAAGGTTGCATAAGGCTAATAACTTGTCATAAAAAATACAATTTCCTACTTTAATAGAATTTTTTATTCCATCCATATAAATGAAAGTTAGTTTCTTTTCACATTCCATTTATCTTATAAACTTACATTGCATGCCTTTTGGGTATAGATCAAACTCCTTCAAGGAAATTGTGTCCTCTTTTGATGCACCATTGGAACTCACTTCTATTGCATTGGAGTGTAACTACTTTGATGCTTGTGGGAGCTCTCGCTCAATCGCCAAAACCCATGGACCGCTTATTGCTTCAAACGTTCCAAGCCGAGCACTTATAACTACCTCTCACATAGCCGACACGCTATCTATCCATGAGTGTAGTGAGCTTACCTCCATGCCGATCGAGTTACCTCCTCTCCTGTGCACTCCGATAGCTCCACAATCCAAGTGCAAGCTTCAAGAAAGCTCCATCCTCAAGCTCCATGCTCCAAGCTCCATTGCCGTGAGCAAGAGAAGAGAAGAGAAAAAGAGAGGAGAAGATGGAGAGCTTCTCCTCCCCGGTTCTTCACCCTCACATACTCACTCCCTCACACTCTCACACTCCCTCCCTCAAGCACAAGCTCAAGCAAGCAAGAAGAAGAAGAAGAAGAGAGCCACTTTTGGCCACACACAAGAATGAGCTTCTCATTCACTTTTCAACTTTAAATACAAAACCCTAAATCCCTTTTGGGTGGTCATCCCCTTATCCCCTTTTTTTACATGACCGGCCGTGGCCTAGGCCCTTTTTCCCATTGTCCTCCTATCTTCCTAGCTTCTTTTCCACTGCCCGTCTACATTTACAAATTGCATGGGTGAGAGTCCGGCACTCTTAAAATAAATCATGGTGCACCATGCACCTTTTTTACAAAAGTATTGACTTGTGCTTTTTCTCATGTGCCTTTTTCCTTGATTTAGGACTTTTCTGCACTCTTGTGTTTCCAGATTCTTCTTGGCGTACCTTTGTCTTCCGTTTCACTTTCGCCTTGGCCTTTGTCTTTTGCTTTAGATTTTCTAGATTTTCCACCTTGTTCGTCTGAGGGTTAACATTACCCCCCTCCTAGATAAGTGCTAGTCCCATGGCACTCACCATCGTAGGTAGCAGGCTTTAGCATGCACCTAAGACGTGGGTGGCAAGGACGTATGTGGTTGCCTTGGAGGATTTCTAGTGGTGGGTAGATGAAGGTTGTTGGGGCCACGTTGTTGGCGTGGGTGGCTGGTGGTAGGGTGGTTGGAGTTGGGGGTAGATTTGCTCGTTGCTGGGAATTGCACTGGGGGCTGGTACAGGTGGTGGTTTGTGGAGATTCTACACAGGCCAATTATTTGGTGGGCTTGCATGATAGGAATGGTCAAGAGGTCAGAATTGAGTGATGATGAAGAGTTGACGATGCATTTGATGGAGTCTTCAGTACTTGCGATTGAAAACCTCTCATATGTGGTCTCTCCCTCAGGGTAGTGCTAGTCTTCTTTATCGTGCACAAGACATAGTTCAATTAGTTTGGGAGACAGGTCAAACTCTAAGCAAGCTGAGAGTATTGTCCTACACTTGAGGACCCAAACTGTGTGTATATTTTGGTGTAGATATTATGTGAGTGCTCTTGCATACTTAGATATTACATAGTTAGAAGATCGTGGGCTGGTTCCTTGTAACAACGTGCGGATGAAGCAAAGTTGTCCATGTTGAGAAGAAGTACACGTGAAGGTGTATGAGACATCCTTTCAATTGTGACAGCACGATGTAGCATAATCAAACACATTGACATTGAACTTTCGGTAGCTGGTAGCTACTAGGCTTGCTCGATGAGTACGGTATACTTTTCATGGCCATTCATGCAGTGCTTACCACGATCGATTGCAATGATACTAAGGCGCATTGCAAAAAGGAATCATGAAAATGGGTCAGGGTGATAGGTCTAACCATAGGTGAGACATGCTCCCTAGGTATGTCCTACCCTTGATGTGCCCTGAACAATTGTGGGGGATGTGTAGAGGGTTAGGGGACTAGGGACGGAGCTAGTCAACCAAGGTCATTGGGCGTCCCTAATTTGAGGACCCCTAGGTGTCGTGCTGTGATTGTGAGTGCTTTTTTCTTTTCTTTTCTTTTATTTTCTTTTTCTTCTTTCCTTTTCTTTTCCACACTTCCTCTTTTTTAAAAAAAGAATAACATGAGTACAACCATTGCAATACATTGAGGTCACAGCCTTTCAATTGGATCGCCGGGAAATGTCGAGATTCAAAGGCTATGAAACTGGATATTACAGCGATGATTGTGTCCCAGCCTCATTGCTAGAGGAACAATTGTTGGGATGGGGAGATATACTAGAGATTTGCAAAACCTCTTTGTAATGTGTGATGTTGGTACAATTGAGATAACAGCTACCGTGAGTGCCAGGTGTAGAGTTTGACCCAAAAAGAGAAAGTGGCCACTGATCATGCTTTGGGCCATGCGATGTGGGTGATCGGCAAGGGTGATTTTCACTTTTGGCATTGTGGCTTCGTCATGGCTCTTTGTGAGGTTGGTGGTCTTGCAGTGACTTGGGCATTGAACACTTTCATATAAAGACATGTGCCGTCCTGCATTCACTTGACACTTCATGAGAGTATCTGCAAGTCACATGCATCAATTATAACGAACAAATGTAACACAAAAATATGTTACTTTATCAAAATCCTATGGTGCTGACTGTGATGCATATCCTCGGTGCTTGTTAAAGATGCGACATACATTAGTAGTAGGTAAGGGAGGTTTATACAGTTGGGAAACCTGCCTCTTTAACCAGTTAAGGACAAAAGGTCATGACAAAATGGCATTTGGCAATCAACTTATACACCTAGGGCCTATTCTATTTGTCTGAGGCAGGGTGAATCTGGGTGATCAGACGATTGGGGCTATGCCGGTGGTGGGCTCTTGTCAGGCTGGACGGGGAAGATATCGGTCGGGACTCGAATGGTGTAGTCCTTGGCCGTAGCTATTTCAAGAATGCTTTTAAACAATTCATCAAATTCCCGCTTGTCTCTAGCTGCCTTCTCCTCTTTCGAGCACCTAGTCCCCAAGCGTCTTGTGGGGGACCTCCACAACGATGGTTGCCACACCTCTCGGATGCTCCCTTGAGCCTTCGTCCTCTTGGCTTGGGGGGTTTTCGGCCTGTGTCTTGGGAAGTGTCTCTTGGGGCCTCTTTTCATCGCATACCTCTTTAGAGTAGGCACATAGCGTTCTGGTGGGGGTGCTAGTGCCTGATGCTCCCTTCTAGGGAGGAGAGCTTCCTTGCATGCCAGCTGCATTATGTGCTCATTGACAGCTATTGTGGGGAAATATGCAAAATGTGAACCAAGGTTAGGATTTGAGGCAGGATAGAATTATTTGCATGAAAGGGATTAAATAGTGGATTATCAAGCGCATATGAGGAGGAGGGGCAAGGTGAGGCATGTAGTGTTATACCACGTGAGAATAGTTCGTTCAAAAAGATAAACTTCGTCTTGATTATTCGAAGAATTGAGTTCTCAAATGTATGTATCGAGAGAAGTTAATTGTATTTAGATGCCATGTGATAAACTCATAAACAACATTTAAGGCTTTAAGCATGTCTTCCCATCCTTGCAATAGTAGGTGTGTTTCCACCACACCGAAGGTATGTTGTAGTTTGCACACTTGACAGCTGGCATGGTAAGTGATCTAGCCTAAGGAAAATTCAATCTTGAAACTCTAAGTTCTTTACCCAACCTCTTGCCAATATCATAAAATATTAGTTCATTGGGATCTTGACAATGTGCATAGTTAACACAAATAACGAATATAAGGATTAAAGCTAAGATGCCTTGAGACCCGTCTGATAGCTACTATGTTTATCAATTGCACATGCATATCCTTGGGCTGAGAGCTACGGGTGGTGTCATGTCCCACCTCTTGGACATTTGGAAGCTTAGATGGAGATAGAGATTGGGATCGAGCAGCTGCACTTGATGACTACTATTGTGCTTCCTGTGTCTGTTTAGGGAAAGAGGGGGTAGGAGTCTTGGGACTCCTAAGTGGCTTTGACACTGGCTGGAAGATTTGCTCATGGCTGTTAGATGATTCTACCATTGCTTTGTTGAGCATTTAGCCTTGCCATGAGCAATGTTGTGCCTATGATGCTTGTTATCCACTTGGGAAATCAAAAGCTTCTTGAGCACTAGTGGCTTTTGTGTATCCTCAATGGTTACATCTGATATCTGCTTGTCAAGCATGCTAGGCTGAGGATCTATCCTTTGATTAGTCCCGTTTGATTTCTTGATTTCGATCATGAGGGGCTCGGTCACTCCAATGTTTTTGACTCAAGACTTGGTTTTTTGTTTAGACTTCCTTCTACGCTTCTTTGCTCTTGATATGTCTTGGCCTTTGGATGACAGAGGTTTTGGTACCCAAATCTATCGGCTACCTGCGTAATACCCTTGTGCACGTAGCAATGCTTTGGGTATCCATTGCGGAGTTGTGCTAGATCTCCATTAATGCCTTCGTCTATAAGGCTTGGGCTTCTTTTGGGGTCTTCTACGATATTTGTAAGTCCAAAGTCCGTCTGTCTCCTGACCTTCTTGTTTCAAGCATGGCCTCACTCACTAGTTATTGTTGTTCAACCTGTGCTTGTATCAGTTCTTTCAACATATCCTTGCTCTCATTACTAGTCTTGCTTGTTATGTCAACACCTTCCTTGCCTTTCTCTCGAGGTTCGATGAGGTCACCCTTGCTAAAGGTTGTGACTATCCTCACACCTTGTAGTGTCAAGTGTATCCTTTGTGCTACATAATCAGTCTCACACTTTGTCGCCCTTTTTTTCCTAGGAGGGTTTCTTTTCCACAATCAGCACCATTTGGAGGAACATGGAAGAGGATAGGCAAGCTTTCCGTTTCAATAGTTACAAGGATTTTGCACTTCCCTATAAGTTTGTAAGTGTCCCCCATAAGGACTAAGAGTTGCATTAGTTGGTGTGAGCTCTGGTTGGCCTAGTAGGCTCCATGCATCATAGGTCAAGATATTAAAGTCAACTCCTTCATCAATGAGGGCATCGATAGTGTGCTCTCTTTTCATGGTGAGTTTGACCCTAAGATAAGCAGGCGGTACTATGTCTTCATCTTTCGAGTCTTGGCTTATAAATTTAAGCCTTCTAACAAATGCCCTTGAGTCCCCAACTGCATGACCATATGTGGATTCTCCACTGATATCTTGGATTGTCTGTGCAGTGCTACTCAAGGTGCATCTATCATTAGGACTCTCATATCTAGTCATCCTCGCAGTTGCAGCTTGAGGTTGTTGCATTTCGCTTTGACTAGATGCAGTCCGGTCGCAATCTAGACATATTTTTGTGGTATGGTTGTTTTTCCCTTGTAGGCTAGATTGGCCCATTGAGGTTCTAGGGTCTCTGTTTGTCTTTGTTCGGGTATGGGCTTTTGGTTGCTCTTTTGCAAGTGAGAATCCATGCTTGTGTAGAGCCATCACTACATTAGGATCTAATTTGGTGGAGGACCTGTCACGGCGCACGTTTTCTCTCCAATCTACTTGGGAGAGGTGTGAAGGGGGTTGAGCCTCCTTTGCAGGGGTCCGAAGGGGGGGGCAGTCCTCCCCGGCCCGCAAGGCTGTTATAATAAACACCATGCACGATTTGAAAGACTGTTCGTAGCCAAGTTTTGAACTACTTGCTCTAGATTTCAGCCCAATGATAGATCTATGATGTGCTTTCGGCTCCATACGGTCTCTTGTCAGTTTCAGGGGTTACAGTTAAAATTTTGAAAAAAATCCAAATTCGGCCTAGCAGATCCGAATTGCAGGGGCCAAATGTCCGATTCGGCCCATTCGAATGGGCTGTGGGCCGAATGAGAAAGGGCTGAATGTAACTGGTTCGAATGTCAAATTCGGCCAGTCCAAATTGTGGTTGTCCAAGGGCCGAGTGGCCGAATGGTAGTGGGCTGAATCGACCAAGCCGAGGGCCGAGTGGTTTTTCCAAATGAGTTTGGGACAAATGGCCGAGGGCCGAGTCAGGTGGGCCGAATGCCAAGCTGCTCCGAATAGTCGATTGAGATGGGCCGAGCGGTGGGTGTCCGAGTCAAGTGGGTTGAGGGCCAAATTTCGACGCGACTGAATCGAGTGGTCCGAGTGGTTGGCATTCGAGTGGTAGTGGGCCGAGGGCAGTCGAGGGCAGATTCTAGGACTCGGCCTAGAATCGCCATCACTCGGACTGGCCGAACATGGAGCAATTTTGGCCGACGTAACAATAAATCGCTCAAATCACACGACTTAGGCCACGACCTATCACACGCACCTCCAGATCAAAGCTATGGGTGGAGGGGAAGAGTTATATATACCTGGAATAGCAAATAAACTCCAAAATGCAAATTGGAAAATGAATCAAACCCTTATGCCCTATTATGGTAGCAAAAATCCTATTGCTTATTTTCCTTTGTTTTTGTTTGTTTTTTCCTACCCTAATGCATCCGAATCACAAGAAAAATACCTACACTACTCCAACATGCTTTTTCAAATCTAAAAAACCAAAAACGTTAAGGAGATCGAATACCTCTTCAAACTCCCTCGCTTCCTACCTTCTAGCACCGGTCCGATGAATACCCTTACTTCGATGCTTGATTCGAAGCGTGCAAGCGCTCAAGGCTTGAATCCATTGGTCCCAGCAATGGAACCAAAATGTGGGAGCTCTCGCTCAACTGCCAAGACCCATGGACCGCTTATTGCTTCAAGCGTTCCAAGCCGAGCACTAATGGCTACCTCTCACATAGCCTACGCACTACCTATCCATGAGTGTGAGCTTACCTCCATGCCAATCGAGTTACCTCTCATGCGCACTCTAGTAGCTCCACAATCCAAGTGCAAGCTTCAACCAAGCTCCATCCTTAAGCTCCATTGCCATGAGCTAGACAAGAGAAGAGAAGAGAGAAGAAGAGAGGAGAAGATGGAGAGCTTCTCCTCCCCGGTCCCTCACCCTCACACACTCACTCCCTCACACTCTCACACTCCCTCCCTCAAGCACAAGCACAAGCAAGCAAGCAAGAAGAAGAAGAAGAAGAAGAAGAAGAAGAAGAAGAAGAAGAAGATGAAGAAGAGGAAGAATAAGAAGAAGATGAGAGCCACTTTTGGCCACACACAAGAATGAGCTTCTCATTCACTTTTCAACTTTATATACAAAACCCTAAATCCCTTTTGGGTGGTCATCCCCTTATCCCCTTTTTTTACATGGTCGGCTGTAGCCTATGCCCTTTTTCCCATTGTCCTTGTATCTTCCTAACTTCCTTTCCACTACTTGTCTACATTTACAAATTGCACGGGTGAGATCCCGGCACTCTTAAAATAAATTATGGTGCGCCTTGCACCTTTTTTATAAAAGTATTGACTTGCGCTTTTTCTCATGCACCTTTTTCCTTGATTTAGGACTTTTTTGCACTTCTTGTGTTTCCATATTCTTCTTGGGGCGCGGGTCTTCCGTTTCACTTTTGCCTTGGCCTTTGTCTTTTGCTTTAGATTTTCCATATTTTCCACCTTGTTCATCTAAGGGTTAACCATGCCATTGGGGGGACTGAGATGGAATAAGGTTTATTTTATTGTATCTTAGAGGTAACCACTTCTTGACTCGTGGCGATAATTCAACCTCCTCTGATGAGGTATCCAGGAATGTCACATAGCAAGGATTTTTATTAGAACTCCTTTTCTTTTGAGGATTTTATGTGCTTGAACTTGTGGCATTTTCATCTCCTTTTCTTGAAAAGGGTCAATCATGACAAAAATGATATTTTCATCCACTTCTTGTACATCCTCTATATGCTTTGAAAACCATTGATCAAGTTAAAAGGAATCATCATTATTAGTGTATCCATCATAATAAGATCTTTCGTCTCATTGAGACCATTGTAACTTCATCATTATTAGTTTTATCCTCTGCTTGTATGGGCTCTTGCATATCACTTTGATAATCATCCTATTCAAACTCCTCTATTACTTTTGAAGAGACTCTGTAAGAGAAGAACATACATTTTCTTTTGAACTATTTTTCAGTCTGGCTCCAAGATGGCCATATAAAGGGGTAAGGAGTACATCCAAGTCTCAATTTATGTGTTAGAAATCATTTGAGATGTTACTCTTAGATCTGGCAAGAGATATTCATCCATGGTCAAGGGTGTTATTTCTTTTGGTATTTGGCTTACAATGTGAGATGTTAGTGACTATGTTTCTATCTTCTTTGGGAAAATCTATTTAATAGATTTTTCTTCAATCAAAGTTCCTTCGAGGGTCTCTTTGGAAGAGTCAAAAGAGTATTCTAAGAAAGTGGATCCATTTCCTTTTTAAGGGCATACAATTTCAAGGCCACCTTGGTCCCTTGCCAAGGGTTAGGGTTCCAATCAATTCTTACCCTTGCTTCAAATAGCCACGTTCTTCTCAATAGTAGTGGGTAAGTGGTTCCAGAGACTTAGGTTTTACCACTAACTCAACCAATATTCTCTTCCATCTAAAGTTATCTTGATATAAGAGAGCATACCCAATGGATTTATTTTGCTCTAGTTTTCTAGTCTAATGAACCACTAAGTAGAATAAATGCCATACAATCCCAAGTTTCTCATGGTCGCATCTATCATCCGACTCATTGAAGAGCCTCCATCAATCAACATGTTAGCAATGAAACATCCTTCAATCCATATATTGATGTCTAGGGTTCTAGGATCAAGGATGGTGTTGGTCACATCCACCTCCTTCATAGGCTTTGAAACTTTATTAAACTTTTCATTGTGGCCAAATCATGAATCCTCAACTCACATTGTCTCATTAAAATTATTTTGAATCTTTTTTAGCACGTAGAAGACAACATCAACAACTAATGGAATATCACGTTGGGTTGGAATGTGTCCAAATCCTTTATCAAATCATACTCTTTAATAAATTCCACAAGCTTTTCCAAGTAGCTTGGAAATGAGATGACACCCATTTTTATCTTTCACCTTTTTTCAATAGGTTCCATCATTTCCTCATCTAATTTTGGAGGCATTTCAATTTCGTCTATCTCTTGGACCATCTCTAGAAACTTTTTTTGCATTGAGTGCTCTGCATTGTACTATTTTGTAGCTTTTTTGGGAGGTTGGAATTCATAGTCTTTGTTGGTGGACCTTCTCTTTTGTAAGTCTTGCTTCTTTCTTCTTTAGACCCATAATTGTAGCTACTTCCAACTTTACCAAGTTGGATGCAGATTCTTGAACCTTTGGCTGGATATTGGAAGCATTGCCATTTACAACGGTTGGACCTATAATCTTTAGTGCTGTGTCCCTATTCTGTGTAACTACTACACAAAAATTTCTAGCCCGTGGACCTTCTAGAAACTGGGGGCTTGGAGAATATGACATTTTTCTCCACATCTATAGCATTCTATTTCTAACCTTTGATTGCCTCTAGACTTTCGTCCTTTGTAACTATGGGATGGAAACACTCTTTGACCAAAGTTAGTTCCAAACTCTTTAGGCTTTGGCCCAATACCTTTGATTGTTATTTTTAACTCTAGAAGGTTGAACCTGGATTCCTTTTCTTTCTTTATACTTTGGTGCATCTCCTTCAAAGAGTAGATGCCTTCTGTATAATTCTTCATTAAATAGTAGGAATAGAAGGCTCTTAGGATTATTAGTTTTTTGGTACATTCAGTGGCTAAATGTCCCACTTGGTGGGATTTCCCACACCATCTATTTGATCTAATGGCATCTTTGGCTATTCTTGTAGCATTGGTAGCATTGGTGGTATTCACGTTCAAAGTATTCAAAGGTCACATCCACAAACTCTTTCTTGATATTTGCTACCAAGTTGGATATGTAGCCCTTCAAACTTTCACTCTTCAATGAACTTGTAGTTGAACTTCGGAGTGTTCCTATGATCACGAAGGCTAGGCTGATGAAGAAGGGGCTCTATTTTGATTTTGATTCATGACCCTTGCTTAGGTTGGCTATTAACTCCATTGTTAGATTGCATTGTTGTTGATGTTAATTTGTCAATGATAGAATTTTTTCATGTTTTGATTATATAGGTGAATATCTATATTCGTTACACCTTCATTTGATAATGTGTAAAGTGAGCACATTTACACATTTCACCTTTCCTCAATTAGAAATCTTATTTGACATCTTTTATATATTCATTTAGTTGTCTCAAAATTCCTTGTTATTTTAACTAGTAAGGATCCTGTAATAGGGGCATTACATCCTCTTCCCTTTAGAAATTTCAAGATGTCCTCATCTCTTAGAGAAACAATGGGCATTTTTTTGAAAGGGTATTCTCATGTACCCAAGTGGCATATTCTTTAGGGTGATATTTATATTGTACAAGGTGTTCTGTTAAGTTTTAGCTTCTCAGAGTTTTCTTCCTTATTTCAAGGATCCTCTCTGGTTATATCTCGAGAATTTCTTGAGTTGGTATTATACCATTTGTTCATAATTGATTATATGCTCAATTTCTACATATGGTTGAGTTGGTATTATACTATTTGTTTGTGATTGAGTATATGGTTATGTTTAGGTAGATATGGCTTGATTAGGCTCATATGGAATACATTATCCACCTTGAGATGGGATACTAGTTTGAGTTTGTATGCTTACTTTCCCATCAACTTAAATACTTACCTCAAGCTAAGCTTCTTGTACTTCACTAGGGATAGTGAGCTCTTCTTAGGTCTCACCCTTAAGAAAACCCTATCTCCCTTCTTGAAGATATAATCGATTCTTTAGGGATTGGAATAGGACTTATGTAGATCTTGGGAAGCCTTGATGCCATAATGAATGAGTTGAATATGTTGATCCATTTATGTAAGAATAGCTTTAGAGGCTTCCACCTTGAGAGTGGGGTCCAAAAAATTCAAATGAAGCCTAGTATTCTTGTCCATATAGAGCTTGAAATGGGGACAATTTGATCACCTTTGTTGGTAAACATTATTATAGTCAAATTCCACAAGCAGCAAACATTCAATCCATCTTCTCAACTCTTTGCCACAATGCGATATTAGGATATCTTTACTAATTTGGTTTACCCTCTTAGTTTGGCCCTTGGTTTGCAAATAATATGTAGTACTAAAGTATAGCTGACATTAGGGGAGATTTGGACTATAATAATGTCAGCATAAACAAGTAATTCAAAGTATAGCTGACATTATGTAGTACTATACTTTAGTCCAAACAAGTAATTCAAAGTATAGTACTAAAGTATAGCTGACATAATTCAAAGTAATATGTAGTACTAAAGTATAGCTGACATTATGTAGTACTAAAGTATAGCTGACATTAGGGGAGATTTTTGAATTATGAGAAATCTCAGCATAAACAAGTAATTCAAAAATCACTAAAAGTAACAAATATTAAAATTTTTAAATATTTTCTCAAATTTTCCAAAATTAAAAAAAAAGCTCATAGCCTTTAAGTTGTCAATTAGCTTTAATTAAGCTCCATGCTCAGAATTTTATGACTCATATCTATATTGATTGGGATTAATGGCATAGGTTCTTTTTATTAAAAGATGAGCCAAAAGACTATATGAAGCCTTGAGTTGTGCCTACCAAATTATGTTTTGAAACATTCCATGTATCCTCTCTCATTTTTGGAAAACCGCTTCACAAGCAACACAAACATGGAAGGTTGGGACCGAAACAAAATCACAAATGGAGATGACTAGTGTGTAATCAATAGAGATGATTGCAACCAAATCAACATTATAAATGGAGATGGGTAGGGTGGAATCAACATCACAAACAAAAAAGGTGCTGCCCTACTCATCATCAAAGAGGTACATGAGAGAGGTATATCACCTTCACATTGAGCCTGAGCATGAATATGAGCCACTATCTAAAAAAAAAAATCATGTCTAATGTCTTCTACATCCAAAGAACTATGTAGATCATAAGGAAACATGCATACAGATCTATATATTAATGGGAAATTGTATCTGAAAGATCCTTTGATTAATTCTATGCCTTCATCTAGGGATATTACATCTTTAGTAAGCTTTGTTGGAGATCGCTATAATGGCCTCTTAGGATACACACAACATTTGGATCCCATTAGCAATGTACATAAGTTGGAAAGAGATTTGTTAGAGAAGGAAAATGCTTTCTTGAGGCTAACATTAGAGAAAACTAAGCACAAACTAAGTCAAAACAAAGAATCTATTTTAGAGCTATAGAAACAAAGAGATCAATTGAGGCTTAAAGAAACAATATTGGGAGTTCAAAAAGGCACAAGAAACTTAAAAATATTGAAGATATGAAGTTACAAAGCGTCAACATTAAGAAAAGGATACACACGATGAAAAAACATGGTTGCTTGTTACATCTTTCCCATTTCATAAAGTATTTGTGAAGGAACTAGTAATTTAACCCAAAAAAAAAAACTAGAGGGTAAACTTGGTAAAAAGCGGGATACATGCTCATGCATATTGGTTTTGAGCAATGATCTTGCTTAACTTTGAAGCTTTCAATATGTAAGCCTACAATGCTTTGACACTCAATAAGTTAATTATTTTGAAGGGTATCTTATAATTTTACTATATTTAGGCTAAGTGCCTAGGTATTGTTCAAACAAGTGAAGAGTATCTTGTTGCAATTTCTATTATATGTACATAAAGCATTATTTAAACTATTTGAGAAGTATGTTGCTATTGTACTACATGTACTTAAATTCCATCAACACTATCGCTTGAAGTGCTTAAGGATTTGTGAGATCAAATAAGATGTATCTGTATTATTTTACATGTCAAAATGACCTTAATAAGGATGAACTTAAAGTTAGTTTCAAACTTCAGCTCAGGTTGGCTTTATATGATTAGAGGTATCATTTACATATAACAAAGATATAGCCCTATTGTTTCATGTTGAAAGTCCATAAAAACAGTGATGGTCTTTAACTTTTGAAGACTATATGCACTAGAAGGCCTTGCATTCAAAAATAAAGCATAAGAATGAAATCATACATGTCAATTTAAGCTCTTGTGAAATTTTCAATTCATTGATGAAAAGTCTTTGCAACATTAACTATTTATCAATATTTACTAGCTTTTGAGTGGCTACTTGAGGACCACAAGGATGTGGCTATATTTACACTCTTAGCATAGTGCAATATAGTATTAAGACAATATAGGCTCACGATGTGGTTACATTCACACCCTTAGCCAATGTAACTACAGAGATGTCATTATCTCAACACCCCTAGCCATGAAAAGTACCTATAAAAGTAGAAGCAATTTCAAACTAGACTAGAGATCAACCACATACCTTTTTAATATAGAAAGGAGTGCATGTAGATGATTACATAAAGGAATCAACATGCTAGTTTTTGGTTGGAAAAACAATGGTTTTTGTAAAGTAATTGATAAAATGGTTCATGATCAGTTGTCCACCAAAGAAAATCAACCTAAGGTGACATTGAAATGTGATTTTCAAACTTATGAAGAAGTATAGTTTTTTTTTTTGCATTGCACATGAACTCTAAATTTTGATAAAAATGTAAAATAATAAATGCTAATGATTTCTATATGTATATGTTTTAGACCATGACTTTTATTCTGTTCAAGGGTATTGAGTTTTCTCTAAACATAATGTTTATACTTGTACAAATTCCATGCATTCTTACATCACAAGTTTTTTGTTCAAATTGAAATAGTTCAATATTCACTTTCTAATTATTATTTTATTATTTGTTGCCCCTTCCTTTCTTTATTTTCTAAGGTGTAGTAAATATGGGACGCATAAATTTCTTCACCATTTTTGTGATTATGTAATCCAATTTGACGAAATCAAACAGACTTTTGATCACTCTTCCAAGTTATAGCCTTCATAAAGATGAGATCTACCTTTTGCTAGAATAACAGAAAGTACACATACTAACATCACAAGTCATGACATGATTTTTATTGTCAAAAGTTGAATATGTGATACGGGCACACACATAAAAAAGTCATAAACAGTTAGAGATCTATTTGCATGCACCTTCTATAGAAGCATAAATATGATGAATTGGTAAAAAATGAACCAATAGCCTAGTAGACAATGAAGTTTGATGACAAAGCATGCATAGAGCAACTAATTTGCAAGCTAATGATGCCCTAGATTTGCTAAACAAAGCATTTGACATATTATGAAAAATCGTGCATACACCACTAATTTATAAGATAATGATGCCATGATTTTGCTAAAGAGAGAAAGCATATGCATTACTATAACTAGTTCATCTCTTACTAATAATCAACTTCCAAGTGAGTTGGGGATGCTTCAACTTGCTAAGAAATCTTCAACATCTAGTATAACTAGTCCACCAAAAGAAACATATCAAATTAATGCTACATAAAAATATCAATGTGGAGCCCCAAGAGGAATACCAAGAAAATGGGGAATCTACTGCAAGAAAATCTCTCTTGTATCATCAACAAGAATTTTTTTCATATTCTATGTAACCACCACAAGGAAAAGAACACCAGGAACAAGAAATCTTCACATAGCTTCATAGAAACAATTCTCCCATGGCTTTAACTTGGACAAATTTGTAATATTTCCGCAATGAAATATTAAACGACCCTAGACCCCGCACATCCCGCGCAAGAGCAATTTCGAGTGGTATCCTGCACAGAAAAACCTTGGGCTAAATACTCATTTCGTGTCCAAAAATAAACACCAGCCCGCATCGTGTATGTGAAGCCGTCGCTCAATAACGTAGTTCCACGCGAGAACACCCCTTCATGGGACAAAAAGATAATGAATTTGGTGCAATTTTTTAAATAATTAAACCCCTTCCCCTTTAGCTGTCGCATGGCGGGGAGAGGAGTATGAGTATGTGTGGAGTAGGAGAGCATGGGGAGGAGCACATGCACCCTACCACGTATGTGGCTACCCTCCCCCCTTAGTGCTATATGAACCCCCCCTCTCAAGCTTGAGAGGGAGGAGGGAACGATCGTGTCGTGCTGCTGCCGCCTGAGGACCTGCTGCCGCCGTTCGACTGCTGCCGCCGCTGTTTGACCATGCCGCCTGGCCGCTGCCATCGCCTTCACCACCACCATCATCAGCATCGTCATCATCGTCTTCATCTACCCCATCGTCATCTTCATCATCATCCCAATCACTCTCTCTCCACGTCATCTGTCTGTCTTCAAGAGCTTGGAAGCTTCTAATTTGGAAGCTTCCAATAAGGCTTCCATAGGCCTTATTCACCGTGCCTTCCCCGGGTTTTTAAAAAACCGTGTCTTGTAAGGCCAATTTCTGCACAGGGGAGAAATCTCAGCCTAGTAGGCAGTTTTGGAAATCGAAAAAAGGGCAAGGAGAGTTTGCAGAGTCCAAGTCCACTATGCCAATGGCTCCTAAGAAAAAGGCGAGAGGAGCACACGCGGGAGCTTCCACCCCGAGTACGCGAGTAGACAACGCCCCGATTCTTAATGCCCAGGTTCCGATAATATTTCTGCATGAAAGGATGCATTAAGCATGCCTTTAATTCTCGTAGGCAAGTTTAAATACATTGGGAAATTTATTTACTCATTCGATCTACAAGTTAGTTGCATGTCGTGTATTTGCAATTGCTTGCACTTCCATGGTCAAGGGTAGCTGCAATTCTAAATGTATGATGCATAAGTTAAAAGACGAAATTGTGCATCTCCTAAAGGAAAAGATTTATGAACTTGATATTATGCAATTTGCATGCAACGTTAGTTACAATTTAGGTTGTGATAAGTGGTAGAAGAAGGATTAAATCAACCATGTTTTCATTGGCATCCCGTCACGAAAGAATGATGCATCCATGCATAGAAGCTCTTTTATCAAAGTTCAAAATTTGAAAAGGATACATTTTCATTAAAAGACTAAACGCTTGAATTTGACGCATATATGTGGGATTTACAAGAAGTAGTTCTGAATGTCAACTAATATCGTTAGGGCAAGGCAAAGAAATATGATTGTAGATCTTATAGCTGCATAGAAGGGAAAGGTCTATGGTCTCGAAATTGCATATTTGCATGGAATGATGCATCTCACCTATCTTGTATGTACTTACATATTTTAGAAGAAAGTATTTGCATCTTTAAAAGAAAAGATCATCTTAAATCGTGGGTTGGCTGGATCAACTAAGTAATCCGCTTATAGTTGAGTAGCTCACATGAAAATCATAAAGGTATGATTAGATTGCATATGACGATCACCTCAAAGTGCTAAGTAGGGTTAAGTTACGTTAAAATTCTGCCTAGCATCGCATTTGTGTTGCCGACTTAATACTTCCAATCTTAAGGGTCCTACCCATATTTACGAAATGTTAGGATTATTTAAATTCCGTGCAAGAACGATCTAGGGTTATCACCCTAAGGATAAATTGATCAAATACTAGACCTTTGTATGAATTTAGGAACCCTAGGGGCCAAAGTGTTATTGACCTAGTAGGGTTAGGGGTTGGATTAGGTCAAGAGGACTCCCAAACCCTACATCTTGACCAAAGGTATTCCTGTCCAAGGAATACTGTGTGATGGGAGAAATAATCCAACAAGTTAGGTGCTGACACCTATCTTGTGCAACAAGTTGCAACATCGCATGGTTTTGTGTCTAAATCACAAAATAGTATTGCCACTCCTTAGAACAAGTTTGGCAAGTTCTAAGTACAAGTCTAATTTTCTAGAGGATGAGTAGTCATCCTGCTACATCACCCTTCCTTGGGGCTAATTTGCCAAGTTAGGGGAGTTAAGAATTTGCCAAGAAAGCAATTGACCAATCAAGTGAGGACAACGGGGTTGTCCAAGATGTATTGACCTTAATATAAGGAAACCTAAGGTATTGACAATTTGGGTTAACAGGGTATAAACCCTAACCCAAGAATAAAGGGTAAACAAGAAACTTAGCTTATGAAACCCTTGGGATCTTGCCAAGTCACGATTGATCCCGGATCGAATGCTGGATGTATTCGGAGAGAAGGATTCGCACCTTAGCAGTTGGCCGTACAAACGACCACTGGAATGTTTGTGATTGTACACTTAGGAGCACTATTTGTACTTCTTTGCTCAAGGAATTAATGCCGGAAAAATAATTAATGTCTCAGGTTGAAAGCCTAGAGGGAGAGGCAACATCAGTTACCTCCGACTGTCTGCTTGACCCTATCCAAGGGGGTTGTTAGCCGCACCGGGTACGTGGACCGATGAACCTGCCGCGAGAGGTCTCTCCGTGGGTGCTACTTGGAGTAGGAGGACGCTTGGGTGCTAGGAGAGGCTCTGGCCGTAAATCCCTTGCCTCCGGATCCTGCACAAGAGGCCGATGTGACTCAAGATGGGATCTTGAGACCTACATACTAGTCAATGGGCGGAACTTGGAATAGCGATCCTTGAGGATTGCTGGAATAGCCTTCGGGCGATTATATGATGCATTCCAAAGACTGATAAATAAAGATCAAATGTTGAAAAGGAACTTGCTTGACATTTTTTTTCTTTGTCAGTGCCTAAGTTACGTGAAGGAACCAGTGTAAATGGATTAATTAAGGAAGCTATTTTTGCTTGTCAAACTAAATGTGGTAGGTAAATAGATAACTAAAGCAACCTGAGGAAAGTGCGATGGATGTGACCCTGGGTCCATCCTACGGAAGGATGGTCCTAGTTGGCCGAGAACTTTTCTTAAATGATTTGACAGCGAGGTAACAATGACCTAGAATTTAGAGTCCCGATTTATACTATTTTAGGGGAACATAATGGGACTATGCCTTATGGGTAGAGAGGTCGAGCTTCGCATCCCTCTCATTTCCCATTCTCCTTGAACCAAGTGCAGTATAAATCCGCTTCGACCCTGATGCTTCTGCGTAAAGTAGTTCGTCTGGGGCTCGATGCTAGCTACGTTCTAAGAACTTGACCATTAGGAAAACCCTGATTCAGGTCAGTCCTAAGTGGGAACGGTCGGAATGCTTCCGCTTCGTGGCAGACTCGGGAAGACCTAGATCGCAAACCCCGTGACATTCCATGGGAGTGCCAGGCGGCGCTTTCTAGACTCTCTTCCCAATGGGCTACTAAGCAGAGCAAACCAACGAGATCTAATATTTACAAGGGAAGTTAATGAGGGGAAGTAGAGCAATGTTGCCGATAAGAACATTTCCTTACTTACTTATCGATGCTAGCCTGCATAGTCACAAAGCATGGAAAAAATTCTTGGTGTTCCAGGTTATGTTTATGACTGCAATGCATGCTTCGGATTATTGACAGAGGCTAGGTATGATGAATATCCTAGACCGCATCTACAATCCTTCACCCTTGTATGTGGAACGAAGATGGATGGGTGAATCAGGAATATATTACATAGCGGCCCACCGACTTGCGTACCTTTAGACCAACTTGAAGAGAATCAAGTGGATGGAGGACTTAAAGATCGTGAAGCTGTTCATCTTTGTCGAGGCTCACGCAAATGCAACCCTACATGTCAGCAGTCGAAAGGTCAAGCAAAACAAGTATGTGTATAAGGAAGTGACTTGAATAATCTCTGCCGACAAAATCAAGGTCTTGGGACGTTATGAGAAGAACGGGTATCAAAGGAAGAGATACCCCAAGCTTCCTATGACCTATCGATTCCTGAAAATCCATGACCCCACTCCATATTATTACTTAGTTCTCGTAGCCAAATGTAACACAATCTTATTTTTCCCAAATTAATGTATCAGCTTGTTCTACCTTTCCAAAATAAATGTACTCGAAAGGGCTATGCCCACATAAATGAATAAGATTTTTATCACTATCTGTCGTGGCTGTAAGTGTTGGTAAAGGAGTTAAGGGATTAGGTCACTTGGCTAAAAGCTAAATTGGGCATGTAATGTAATGTGAGAAACGTTTAGCAAGTTTTTAACGTAAAGAATCTTATTGCCCAGGCACAACCTCAAGTGCAGATTCCTAGTTTGACCCCTGCACTAAATACGGCTGTAATTCAGGAGAAGAAGTTTCTTCTCAAACAAATCAAGCCACTAGAATTCGATGGTAAGGGAAGGACCGTCCAAATTGATGCCGAGATCTGGATCGAATCCATGGAGGATTATTTTGAAGCCGCAGGTACTGCACCTGCTAATCAAGCTATGCTCGCCAAACTGAAGCTTATTGATGAAGCAAGAATTTGGTGGAAACAATGGTGCAAAGACCAAGGGATATCGGAAGGGTCAGTTACTTGGGAGAAGCTTAAAAGAGCTGTGCAAGGGAGATATCTACCACCTGCCTACCGCACACGGAAGATGAACGAATTCTATGAATTAAAGCAGCTTGGACTATCCCTAGATGAGTACTATTCAAAGTTCTTCTCTCTCTTAAAGTATGCGCCACAAATGGATATGACACAACAGCTGTCAAAGTTTTGTGCCGGATTAAACCCACCCACCATAAACACCCGCCTGGAATCAATGTGCCCAATGGACCTTCAAGATGCGCTCATTCGTGTTGCACCCATAATACAAGAGGTGCAGACCAAGCCAAGAAATAACAGGACTTGGTCTTACATGGATCAGAACAAGGAAATGTTTAGATCTCAGACCAAGAGAGCGTAGGGCCAAAACCAGGGACAAAGGAAGAAAGCTAGGGCGAACACTGCTAACGATTTTGTTCCTGCATAAGGTAATGGTCACAATCTCCGTTGCTTCCATTGCAACAAGCCTGGTCACTTTAAAAGGCAGTATCCCAAGCTTAGTAGAGGACAACGTCAAGAGCCATTCCAAGGAGCCGCCCATGGACAAAGAGCCACCGTTAGGGCCAGAGGGAGAACCTCCAGTGTTGCCAACAAGGAGCTGGGTAATGAAGAAGATCCAACTCTGGAAGCAGACATTGAGAGGGCAACAGTTCATGCCGCTCTTCACAAGAAAGGCCCGAATCGCCAATTCTCGGTGATTCAAACTCCATCGGATTATCAAGGTAAAAGCTTCAAAATCTTGATTGATTGTGGTAGTACACATTCCTTCATTTCACCAGTTTGTGCAAAAAGATTAGGAATAGCCACAAAAGATGCACCTATCTTACTTGTGGAATTAGCAAATGGTTGTGAGGTCTCTTGTACCAGGCAAACTGCTAAGGTGAAATTCCTACTGGGTGGAAAGTTGACTTCGGTTAGATTCAGGGTAATGAACCTAGGTGTCCATGAATGTTTGCTTGGAATGGATTGGCTAATACCCAATGACGCCCACATTCACTGCAGAAAGGGCCAAGTCTCCTTTCGAAATTCTGAAGGGGAACTGGTCACAACTTAAGGAGAGGCTGGTAGGCCAAAAATTCAACTGGCCAAAGCAACACAGATAATAAAAGGAGTTAGAAAGGGGCTACCTGTCTATTTGATTAAGCTAAATAAGCTAGATCAGAATCGGGAATCTAGGGAAGAACATTCATGGTTAAAGGAATACGCAATCGTATTTCCTGAAGAGCTGACAGAACTTCCTCCTCAAAGGGAAGTCGATCACGAAATCAAGCTGGTGCCAGGAGCTGCACCAGTCGCAAAGAGACCATATAGAATGTCCATCCCGGAAGCAATTGCACTAAAGGAGCAACTCAAGCAATTGTTAGACCAAGGCTACATCCGTCCTAGCAGTTTGCCATATGGGGAGCTCCAATGCTGTTCCAGAAGAAGAAAGATGGAACGCTTCGGCTATGCATTTGACTACAGAGGGTTGAATCAATCAACCATTAAAAAGAAATACCCCATTCCACGAATAGATGAAGTTATTGACCGTCTTCAAGGTGCAAAGATATTCTCTAAGATTGATCTCAGGTCTGGATATTATTAGATAAGGATCAAGGAAGAAGATATTCCAAAGACTACATTCAGCACAAGGTATGGACACTTTGAATTCCTAGTCATGTCATTCGGGTTGACAAATTCTCCTACTACCTTCAATAGGCTAATGCAGGATATCTTTAGGCCCTATCTTGATGACTTCATACTCGTCTTCTTTGACGATACCCTAGTTTACTCCAAACAGGAAGAAGATCATGAACCCCAGCTTCTCATTGTTCTTGAAACAATGAGGACACACAAGCTTTATGCCAAGAAGAAGAAGTGTGCATTTTTCAAGAAATGGATTGAATATCTGGGATTCATTCTATCAGCGGAAGGAATTTCAGTAGATCCGGCCAAGGTCAGAGACGTTCTGGAGTGGCCAACACCAACTTCTATCAAAGAAATACGCAGTTTTCTTGGATTGATAGGATGGTACAGGGTCTTTATAAAAAACTATGCTTTGATTACAGCACCTCTGACTGATCTACTAAAGAAGCAAGTATCAATTGTATGGTCACCTGCCGAACAGTCCAACTTTGACAAACTAAAGCAAAGCTTGGTATCAGCACCCATCCTGAAACTTCCAGATCTTAGTAAGAAGTTTGAAGTGATAACTGATGCTAGCACACTTGCCTTAGGATGTGTGCTCATGCAAGAAGGTCATCCCGTAGCATGCTCTTCAAGGAAATTGAAGAGCCACGAAAGGAACTATGCTACCCACGATCTGGAACTGTTGGCTGTCATCCATGCTCTCAAACTTTGGAGAAACTACTTGCTGGGTAACAAATTTACCTTAGTGACGGATCACAAGAGACTTAAATGGATTTCCACCCAGAATGAGCTCAATATGAGGCAACGTCGATGGATTGAAGTGCTGGAAGAATATGATTTTGAAATCAAATACTAGCCTGGAAAGGAGAATGTAGTCACCCCGATGCACTCAGTCGCAAGGCATTTCTAAATTCTCTGATTTTGCAAGATCCATCAACAGCAAGATCTCTAGCCACAAAGGTATCCATGCCAAACAACCCAATTCTTGAGCTAGCTAGAGAAGAGGCATGCCATGACCCAACCTATCAGAAATTGCTAAGGGAAATCCCTATCAAAGATTAAGACCCGAAGCTACAAACAAAGTATCAAGAATTCTCTATCAATAGTGGACTTGCCTACTATAGGATAAGATTATGTATCCTGGCAAGCCAATCACTCAAGAAAAATATACTTTGGGAAGCCCATGACTCTCCTTTCTCAGGATATCCTATCTATGCCAAGTCCCTCAATGCGGTCAAAAAGAGCTATTATTGGGATAGGCTCAAAGGTGACGTTCTCAAATATGTCACGAAATGTTTGTCTTGTCAATGCATTAAGGCCAAACATGTCAAAATGCCAGGGAAATTGCAACCACTTGACATTCCCCAAATGAAATGGGAATTCATTAGTATGGACTTTGTTGTTGGCCTGCCCCAAGTTCAGGGAGGATACAACTCCATTATGGTCATGGTAGATATGCTCACCAAGGTTGCACATCTTATCCCTGTTAATACAAACTATAAAGCCTCAGACATCGCAAGGCTATTCATCAAGGAAATATTCAAACTGCATGGTTTACCCAGAAGAATCATTAGTGATGGTGACTCTCTCTTCACATCACACTTCTGGAGGGCTATCTTCGAGGCCATTGGGTCTCAACTCTGTTTCAGTACAGCTATCATCCCCAAACTGATGGTCAAACATAACAAGTCAACCAAGTCATTGAAGATATGCTTAGGGCACATTGCTATCGCGAATCCAAAAAGTGGATTCAATATCTTCCACTTGTTGAGTTTGCCTACAATGCCTCCTACCAACAAGTCATTCAGATGACCCCTTTTCAAGCATTGTATGGGCACGATTGTCGTAGTCCTTTGAGCTTTTCGGATCCAACCTTGAGGGTTGAAGCTTCAAAGAAGATGCTAGAAGACATGGATGACCAAATAAAATCAATAAGATAGGACATCCAAGCCGCCAAGGACACACAGAAGGCTTACGCGGACCTGAAATGTCAAGACAGATCCTTCATTGAAGGTGATATGGTCTTTATTCGCGTATGCCCAAAGAAGAGTTTCCTATCCTTGGGTGAATGCAAAAAGCTAAGTCCAAGGTATTGTGGATACTACAAGATTCTCAAGTGCCTAGGGCCTAATGCTTACAGACTTCAACTCCCTGAAAACCTAAAAGTTCATAATGTATTCAATATCAGTCTATTGAAAAAGTATGTGCCTAACCCTAGTCACGTGCTTGATGATCAACGAGTTGTAATGCCTAGACAAGGAGTCCTTGAACTACGGCCTGACAGGATCTTAGATGTTAGGGAGAGGCATTTGAGATCCAGGACCTTGAGAGAATACCTCGTTCAGTGGAAAGATTATCCCGAAGAGGATGCCACTTGGATGGATGAAGGTACTCTCAACCAACAATACCCCCAGATCTTCTCGAGATGAGGACATCTCGATTCCTCTAAGGGGGAGAGAATGTAATATTTTCGCAATGAAATATTAAACGACCCTAGACCCCTCACATCCCACGCAAGAGCAATTTCGAGTGGTATCCTGCATAGAAAAACCTTGGGCTAAGTACTCATTTCGCGTGCACCAATAAACACCAGCCCGTGTTGTGTATGGGAAGCCCTGGCTCAATAACGTAGTTCCACGCGGGAACACCCCTTCATGGGACAAAAAAATAATGAATTTGGTGTAATTTTTTTAAATTAAACCCCCTCCCCTTTAGCCGTTGCATGGCGGGGAGAGGGAGTATAAGTATGTGTGGAGTAGGAGAGCATGGGGAGGAGGGCATGCACCCTGCCACGCATGTGGCTACCCTCCCCCCTTAGTGCTATATGAACCCCCCCTCTCAAGCTTGAGAGGGAGGAGGGAAGGATCATGCCGTGCCTGCTGCCGCCTGAGGACCTGCCGCTGCCGTTTGACCACGCCGCCTGGCCACTGCCATCTCCTTCACCACCACCATCATCAGCATCGTCATCATCGTCTTCATCTACCCCATAGTCATCTTCATCACCATTCCAATCACTCTCTCTCCACGTCATCTGCCTATCTTCAGAAGCTTGGAAGCTTCTAATTTGGAAGCTTCCAATAAGGCTTCTAGAGGCCTTATTCACCCGTGCCTTCCCCGGGTTTTTTAAAAATCGTGTCTTATAAGGCCAATTTCTGCGCAGGGGAGAAATCTCGGCCTAGTAGGCAGTTTTGGAAATCAAAAAAAGGGCAAGGAGAGTTCGCGGAGTCCAAGTCCACTATGCCAATGGCTCCTAAGAAAAAGGCGAGAGGAGCACACGCGGGAGCTTCCACCCCGAGTACGCGAGTAGACAACACCCTGATTCTTAATGCCCAGGTTCCGATAATATTCCTGCATGAAAGGATGCATTAAGCATGCCTGTAATTCTCATAGGCAAGTTTAAATACATTGGGAAATTTATTTACTCATTCGATCTACAAGTTAGTTGCATGTCGTGTATTTGCAATTGCTTGCACTTCCATGGTCAAGGGTAGCTGCAATTCTAAACGTATGATGCATAAGTTGAAAGACAAAATTGTGCATCTCCTAAAGGAAAAGATTTATGAACTTGATATTATGCAATTCGCATGCAACGTTAGTTACAATTTAGGTTGCGATAAGCGGTAGAAGAAGGATTAAATCAACCATGTTTTCATTGGCATCCCGTCACAAAAGAATGATGCATCCATGCATAGAAGCTCTTTTATCAAAGTTCAAAATTAGGAAAGGATGCGTTTTCATTAAAAAACTAAAGCCTTGAATTTGATGCATATATGTGGGATTTACAAGAAATAGTTCTGAATGTCAACTAATACCGTTAGGGCAAGGCAAAGAAAGATCATTGTAGATCTTATAGTTGCATAGAAGGAAAAGGTCTATGGTCTCGAAATCGCATATTTGCATGGAATGATGCATCTCACCTATCTTGTAGTTACTAACATCTTTTAGAAGAAAGTATTTGTATCTTTAAAAGAAAAGATCATCTTAAATCGTGGGTTGGTTGGATCAACTAAGTAATCTACTTATAGTTGAGTAGCTCACATGAAAATCATAAAGATACAATTAGATTGCATATGACGATCACCTCAAAGTGCTAGGTAGGGTTAAGTTACGTTCAAATTCCGCCTAGTATCGCATTTGGGTTGACGACTTAATAGTTCCAATATTAAGGGTCCTACCCATATTTATGAAATGTTAGGATTATTTAAACACCGTGCAAGAACGATCCAGGTTTCTCACCCTAAGGATAAATTGATCAAATACTAGACCTTCGTATGAATTTAGGAACCCTAGGGGCCAAAGCGTTATCGGCCTAGTAGGGTTAGGGGTTGGATTGGATCAAGAGGACTCTCAAACCCTACATCTTGACCAAAGGTATTCCTAACCAAGAAATACCGTGTGATGGGAGAAATAATCCCACAAGTTAGGTGCTGACACCTATCTCATGCAACAAGTTGCAACGTTGCATGGTTTTGTGTCTAAATCACAAAATAGTATTGCCACTCCTTAGAACAAGTTTAGAAAGTTCTAAGTACAAGTCTAATTTTCTAGAGGATGAGTAGTCATCTTGCTACATCACCCTTCCTTGGGACTGATTTGCCAAGTTAGGGGAGTTACGAATTTACCAAGAAAGCAATTGACCAATCAAGTGAGGACAACGGGGTTGTCCAAGATGTATTGAACTTAATATAAGGAAACCTAAGGTATTGACAATTTGGGTTAAAAGGGTAAAAACCCTAACCCAAGGATAAAGGGTAAACAAGCAATTTAGCTTACGAAACTCTTGGGATCTTGCCAAGTCACGATTGATCCCGGATTGAATGCTAGATGTATTTGGAGAGAAGGATTCACACCTTAGCAGTTGGCCGTACAAATGACCATTGGAATGTTCATGATTGTACACTTAGGAGCATTGTCTGTACTTATTTGCTTAAGGAACTAATTGTCAATAATTGCGTGGTGGGGGGACTTGCTCAAGATGTTGCACCGAACACACACAGAATGCACAAGGAGAAGCTCACTCAAGAGACAAGAAGAGAGATGGAGGCCAAAACGTTTTCTTGCTAGTTTCTTCTTCTTCTTCCACACGCTTTACAATGTACACAAAGTATAGATAAGATACAACATAAAGGAAAGTGGCCTACTAAGTCAAACAATGCATAGCTGACTACACTAGTCGACTGGCGCTATAACTATGCCAGCTGTAAATAGGTGTAACAACCTAAATATAATAAGTAATGAGTCAGTGGACATGTGAGAGTCATAATGACCACCGACGTTCTAAGTGTAGATGTGTGGACCCATCTAACTAGGTGGTCCATCATTAATGTTCCATGTGTTGAGCTTGTGATCTCAACACTAATGTCGGAAAAATAACTAATGCTTCAGGTTGAAAGCCTAGAGGGAGAGGTAGCATCAGTTACCTTTGACTGACTGCCTGACCCTATCCAAGGGGGTTGTTAGCCATGCCAGGTATGTGGACCGAACCCGTCGCAAGAGGTCTCTCCGTGGGTGCTATTTGGAGCAGGAGGACGCTTGGGTGCTAGGGGAGGCTCTGGCCGTAAGTCCCTTGCCTCCGGATCCTACACAAGAGGCCGACATGACTCGAGATGGGATCTCGAGGCCCGCATACTAGTCAACGGGTGGAACTTGGAATAGTGATCCCTGAGGATTGCTGGAATAGCCTTCAGGTGGATTATATTATGTATTCCAAAGACTGATAAATAAAGATCAAATGTTGAAAAGGAACTTTCTTGACATTATTTTTCTTTGTCAGTGCCTAAGTTACGTGAAGGAACCAATGTGTAAATGGATTAATTAAGGAAGTTGTTTTTGCTTGTCAAACTAAATGTGGTAGGTAATTAGATAACAAAAGCAACCCGAGGAAAGTGCGGTGGATGTGACCCTCGGTCCGTCCTACGGAAGGGTGGTCCCAATTGACCAGGAACTTTTCTCAAATGATTTGACAGCGAGGTAACAATGACCTAGAATCTAGAGTGCTAGAGTCCCGATTATACTATTTTAGGGGAACAGAATGGGACTATGCCTTACGGGCAGAGAGGTCGAGCTTCACATCCCTCTCGTTTCCCATTATCCTTGAACCAAGTGCAGTATAAATCCACTTCAACCCTGATGTTTCTGCGTAAAGTAGTTCGGGGGCTCGACGTTAGCTACCTTCTAGGAACTTGACCATTAGGAAAACCCTGATTCAAGTCAGTCCTAAGTGGGAACGATCGGAATGCTTCTGCTTCATGGCAGACTCAGGAAGACCTAGGTCACAAACCCCGTGACATTACATGGGAGTGTCGGGCGGCGCTTTCTGGACTCTCTTCCCAATGGGCTACTAAGATGTGTCCTATTGGTGGTAAGGGGGACACGTTACAAAATTTGATTATGCTCTTCATATTCTTCATAGAGTTCATCAAAAGACCACAAAGACACAAGAGAATACACAATTTTGAATGGAAATCATCACATAGCATTCTTATTCAATAGTTCCATAGCTTTCTCTCACAATCTCTCACTCATTGATACATTGTTTTACATAGATTTGGCTCTCTCTCTCTCTCTCTCTCTCTCTCTCTCTCTCATACATGCTCTCTCTCAATAGTACAATGGAATGATTAAGAATAATAATCCATAACCCCTCTTTAGTCGTTGTGGATACCCCTCCCAAGAGGTATGTTTGATATGAAAGGTCACCAAAGCCACTACAATGTCCCTTCACCACTTCAGTCTTTACTTGAGTCTTCAACAACTTCTTCTTCCACTTCTTTGAGCTATTTTGAACTTAGATTTATCTCTTCCAAAGTTTGGAATACTTCCCCAAGCTACACATTCATCCCATATAACACTTACAAAGGCATACAAAATAGAACAGAAGAGAGATAGAGGCTCTATAGAAGCTCAACACAGAGGGTCTACATGACCATACAGAAGGTCATTAGAAAGCATTTAGCTCAACTTGAATAATTCAAAAGCCATCAAGAATCAATCAATAATCTTCCAAACATGCTTAAACTCCATCAATCATTATTCCAATTTCTCATACAGAGGAAAACAGAGCAAAACAAAAGCTCAATAGACTCAATTAGAACCAATCAAACACTATCAAAACATCAACAAAACATGTCAAATCATATCTCCACCATAAAACATCATTAACTTCTCAAACCTAAGAAACCTCATTCAAAACACTCTCAAAAACTTCCAAATCAACTAATTAACATATAAAATCCATAAAAAGTCAACCATTCAGTCCTCAAAAACAACAAAAATCTACCAGAAAATCAAGTCATTTCAACCCTCAACACAATGAGAAGATAAGCATCAACTCACCCAAAGAGAACAGGAAATAAGGGAAATTAGAGGTCAAAATAAATGCATATAGAACACAACAAATTCCAAGCTAGCTAAGGTTTATGAGGATCTAAAACCATATAAAATATGAAAGAAATGACTAACAAAAGTGTGCCTTAATGAATGGAAGAAAAATGAATATTGACACAAGAGACTCACAATCAAAGATCAAGGAATGCTTATGAAGGGGGTGAGCTATAAGTTGGCTAGAACAGAAGTGAAGGATTGATGCATAAGATAGGACTCTGCCATTTATTAACAAGCCCATGATATGGGATGCTAGGTAAAAAGTCTATCTTGCAACAAATCAACAAGATGGAGTGCTTCTTCACTCAAGTGGATCTAGAAGGAGAGTAGACAATAAACACTCAAAGGAACATGGCCTACTCTTCTAAATAGTGATCATGAAGAAAATCTATGTTTGGATATAACGAGTAGTCTAATGGAGGCAAAAACAAATGAAGAGGGCTAGACAAGGGATGTCGCCTAGCTTGGTTTGATAGAAGCCAACAACTCATTTTGGAGAAAAGTAGTAGTGTGCAACTACAAAGGTGATCAGTAAGGTAGAAAGCACTATATTCAAAGAAACACTAACAATGCTCAACCTTAGAGATCATCAACGGGTATCTATGCTATATTTGGGGCAAGCAGTTAGCCTTTGTGCAAGTCAAAGCAACAACAAGGTGGTGATTATGGCTTATGATGGTGTTGAAGATCTAAAATGAGTGTGAGAGAAACAGGATATAAAAAGATGCCAAATCTCTCTCTCTCTCTCTCTCTCTCTCTCTGTCTCTATCTCTCTCTCTCTGTCTATCTCTCTCTCTCTCAATGATGAGGGAATGCTAGGATCAATTAGGTAGTTTATTAGAATCAATGATAAAATGAGGATCACTAGGGCCCATGAATACCTCTTCACAAGTATTAAAATTGTGAATGCTTACACACATGCAAGAGTCTTCACTTAAAAGGTTACCAACCTTCCAATCAAGCATCCAAATAAAAATACTAGCAATAGAAAGGGAATACAACTTGGGGCACATTGTGCAATGGGTCTTCATAGGGATAGTGCCTTTCACTTAATCAATTGTGCTTTTACAAGAATGGTTCAATAATCTAAGGCAAAAATAAAAGGATGTCAATACCCAAAAGAAAAGACAAAATCTCTATGTACAAAGAGGGACAAAGTCCCCCCCACCATCATATAATTGCCAAAGGAGGAGGAGGAGGAGGAGGAGTAGCAACAAGGCTAATGTTCTAATGGAGTTGTTTATAAATTGGATTTTAGAGTTGGATCTAATGACATAGGAAAAGTATTGAGTGCCTAATGAAAAATGGAAGGATAATCTCAATTACAAATTAGCAAAGATGGAGTGCCTTCATGGTAGACATCAAGAAACCATGATGGGAGTTCTAAATATCCAAGTCTCTAACTTAGTAGAAAGTGGTGCATCCTTACAATTATTATTGGAATATGTATGTGCCACGTAGATACTCAATGGCCCATAAAAATGTTTGATTTTGATGCATGACTAAGGATGAGAGAATCATCTCAAATGAAGGTAAATGTAAAATGTGTAGTATTGTAGTCGAAATGAAGAATGCCCCACTTTTAATTAAGGGCCCTACCTAAGGATGTCTAATTAGAAATCAACTGGTGAAGTTTGGCATAATGAACCAAGCCTCATTGCTAATATCATTCTTGGCTATAGCAACAAGAATGGTACTACTTGTGGTGGAGGATCCCTTTTGAGGGTGGAAGGGACTACCCTTGGGTGTTGATCTTCCTCCAAGAGGAAATCCTAGTACAGTGGCTTCATTGGGTATGTAAGAAAGGGCCATAATAAAATTGGAATTAGATCAAGAAATGATGCTAAATAGGCATTAGCATGCAAATGTAAGTGACTTGAGTATGTTAAGGATGGGTGGATGAGGCAACTTGAGGGATGGTGGGGACTCCTTACATAGTAGTTGCTTGAGAGCGAGATGTG
The DNA here is from genome assembly GCF_053477565.2 of Lygodium microphyllum. Taxonomy (NCBI): domain Eukaryota; kingdom Viridiplantae; phylum Streptophyta; class Polypodiopsida; order Schizaeales; family Lygodiaceae; genus Lygodium; species Lygodium microphyllum. Next base: position 89,687,998 of record NC_141160.1, read on the forward strand.
CATGACTAGAAATCCTGGAATAGGAGTACACAATAATGTTCTTAAAATAAGTATAGGGTTTTGCAAGTGCATGATTACAAAAAGATCTCATCAACACTAGGGGGTCCAACCCCTTTATTTTGGTTAGTTGGTCTTGGAGGGAATTCCTAAGTGAGCTTGTTAAGGAATGCTTCTAGTGACTCCTACTCATCTACCATCTATATCTTTTTCCATTTTCTCTCTAGTGGCTACAAGCTCTTCCAATAAGTATGTTATTATTTCTCTTATCTCATATATTTCCCCATGCGCCTCAAAAAGTTGTTATTTGAGCTCTATCTTGTATTTAAATGCAACATGTCCTATTTGTGTCATTATGAAGGCCAATGTGTGAATAGAGTGGTTGATTTTGTCTTTGCATAGAGGCCCTCACAACTACCCTCCCCAAGCATGTGTCTATAGAAAGGTTTGCTATTTTGATTGGCCTTGTTACCATATTTTGGTAGTGATGTATATGAGCACACTTAAGACCACTTATAACATTTTTTCCTCACCAAAAGATTTTTTCCATTGATTTTTTATATATACTTATTCACACTAAGGCAAACTTAGTTGTGTAAATTCTCTATATTGGTACTACACTATACATTTTGTGTTCTATTGTAATCTCCCCCCCCCCCCCCCCTTCTTAATTTTTTTTAAAAATTAACTTAAATTTTTTACTCTCCCTATCTCTCCCCCCGACAGCATGTGGGGAGAGAGAGAGAGAGAGGGAGTAAAGAGAAGGAGGCATGCACCCCCTGGTGGAGGGGTGGCTGTAAACCACCTCCTCCCCCTCTATAAAAGGCACCACCCCCCTCCCTTGTGGCTTTGGACAGCAGCCCCACCCTCCCTCGTCGCCTACACATCACGCCCCCCTCCATCTTCGACAGTAGCCGAGCCCTCGTCATCAGGAAAACTCCCCCCCCATCATCATCGCAAAGAGAGAGAGAGAGAGAGAGAGAGAGAGAGAGAGAGAGAGAGAGAGAGAGAGAGAGAGAGAGAGAGAGAGAGAGAGAGAGAGAGAGAGAGAGAGAGAGAGAGAGAGAGAGAGAGAGAGAGAGAGAGAGAGAGAGAGAGAGAGAGAGAGAGAGAGAGAGAGAGAGAGAGAGAGAGAGAGAGAGAGAGAGAGAGAGAGAGAGAGAGAGAGAGAAGCTTTGGAGGGTTCTTCTTCTCCCCCTTAAAGAGAGGTTATACGCCCCCTCTATTATTTCTGAAAATACACTCCCCTTCATTATCTTTTCTCCACTCAAGGAGAGGCGGCGAGAATTTTACATAGGAGAGTGCAAGAATTCTATCTCTCGTACACGCATCTTCAAGTATGGCCCCAAAGCGTAGTTCCACAAGGATGGTCGGAAACCTCGCAAGTGTGGATGGTGGTTCGAATCAAGATGGCACCGCAACCACAAACGGTTTATCAGGCATAAATACATTGGAATCAAGACATCACTCCAAACCTAGGTTGCTCTATTATTAAATCATATATTATAATTATCATGGTGAAAATCATATTCACATGCATCACATTAATTGCGTGATTGATAATTTTCTAGGTATGAACTTAGTTGTGATGTATGTAACAAACAAGATAACTTTTGTTGTAAGATGACTTCATAATAGGTGAAATTGACTAGATAATTGCATCATAAATTACCAAAAACGTCTTACATGAATTCCTGCATAAAGTGCATTGCTCCTTGCACAAGTTCTTGAAAAATACATTTCAGAGGACATCGAAAGAAGCAAAGTGCATCTCCCTATCGCAAGATGGATTCTAAGGTACTGCAGAGAAGATTAAAGTGCAGCTAGACTCATACAATAATCACATAAAGTTATAAAGATCAGATCATTTCAAGAAGGTTATGGATCATGTAAATAATTACATAGAGGATAATGTTAAGATTGCATGCATAGAAAATACCTTCGCATGTGTGGCATAATATATTGTGTGGATTATATCAAAATTGTAAGCATTGAAATGAAGGCATGGCATTATGTTGCGTGCATTAAAGTTGTTGGGAAAATTCAACGTTGTTTGTAATTTACCAAATGGGACTGAGATCCATCAGTCCCATGTCAAAGTCCTTGGCAATTTCGAGAGGGATAGGTAAAAGCTTAGTGTATGTGAGCATTATTAAGAGGGCTTAAGAGGATTGTACTTAAGATGGAGTAGGAATTGTTCTAAACAGAACCATCTTGACCAACCATGGTCAAGGGGATAGACAATCTTGATCAATTAAGATCAAAGATAAAGGTGCATAGGTACTTCAAGGGATCTAGGAGATAACCAGTAAGTTGACCAACCGAGGACGACGGGGTCGTCCATGATCTATTTTACAAGGAGATCTAAGGTAAGGACAATTAGGGTCGGTAGGGTACAAACCCTAACCCAAAGAAAAAGGGGAAACAAGCAACCTAGCTTGCCAATCCCTTGGAATCTCGCCTAGTCACGAACGATCCAGGACCGAATGCTGGGAGAATTCGGGAAGAAGGAATCACACCTTAGCAGTTGGTCGTATGAACGACCTCTGAAATGATCGTGATTCTACACTTGGTACATTGTTTGAACTTCTTTGCTTAAGAAAATAATTCAAGACCAAACAGTTAATGCTTCAGGTTAATAGCCTGGAGGGAGAGGCAGGTTGAGTTACATCCGACAGCCCGCCTGGCCCTATCCAAGGGGGTTGTTAGCCGCGCCGGGTACATGGACCGAACCCACCGCGAGAGGCCTCTCCATGGGTGCTGCTTGGAGCGGGAGGATGCTTGGGTGCCAGGGGAGGCCTTGGCTGTAAATTCCTTGCCTTCGGATCCCGCACAAGAGACCGACGTGACTCGAGATGGGATCTCGAGGCCCTTGTACTAGTCTACGGGCGAAACTTGGAGCAGCAATCCTGTTGATTTTGTTGGAATAGCCTTCGGGCATGATACTTGATGTATTCCAAGACTATGATAAATAAAGATCAGATATTTGAAAAATGAACTTACTTGACATTGTTTTTGTGTCATTGCCTAAGTTACGTGAAGGAACCCGTGTTAAATTGATTAATTAAGGAAGCTGCCTTTGCATGTCAAAGATAATGTGGTAGGTAATTAGATAACTAAGCAAGCCAAGGAAAGTACGGTGGACGTGACTTGGGTTTGTTCTATGGGAGGGTGGTCCCGGTTAGCTGGAAACTTCCCTCAAAAGACGTGATAACAATGTTGTGAAGACTTAGAGTCAGTAGAGTTAGAATTCTAATTTATGTTGTTTTAGGGGAGTGGAATGGGACTATGCCTTACGGGCAGAAAGGTTGAGCTTCGCATCCCTCTCGTTTCCCATTCTCCATGAACCAAGTGCAGCATAAATCCACTTCGATTTAGTTGTTCCTGTGCAAAGTGGTTCATTTGGAGCTCGACGCTAGCTACTTCCTTGAGACTTGGCTGATAGGAAAGAAACCCTAACTTCAGGTCGGTCCTAAGTAGGAACGGCTGGATACTTCCACTTCGGGGCAGAATCGGGAAGACCTAGATCGCAAACCCTGTGACATTCCTTACGAGTGCCAGGTGGCGCTTTCTAGACTCTCTTCGCAATGGGCTGCTAAGATGTGTCCCACAAGTGGACAAGCAGACACAGTTGGTATCAAAGCAAACCAAGGAAATCTAAAGATTACAAGGGAACTTAATGGAGGAAAATAAAGGGAATAAGGGGATAAATAGGGGAAGGTGAGTAGAATAGAGTAGTGTTTTCTGTTAAAAACATTTCTTTACTCACTTATGGATGCTGGGTTGCAGAGTCACGAAGCATGGAGCAAGTTCTTAGTGTTCTAGGTCATGTTCATGACTGCAACGCATGCTTCGAATTATCGTCAGAGGCTTAGCATGATGAATATTCTGGACCGCATCTATAATCCTGTGCCCCTGTATGCGGAGCGGAGATGGACGGGAGACTCAGGAATATATTACATAGGAGCCCATTGACTCGCGTACCTTCAAACCAACTTGAAGAGAATCAAGTGGATGGAGGATTTAAAGATCATGAAGCTGTTTATCTTTGTCGAAGCTTGCATAAACACAACTTTGCATGTGAGTGGACGACAAGTCAAGCAAAACAAGTATGTCTATGAAGAAGTGACCTGGGTGATCTCTGCTGACAGAATCAAAGTGTTAGGGCGCTATGAGAAGAACGGGTATCAAAGGAAGGGATACCCCAAGCTTCCTATGACTTACTATTTCCTGAAAATCCATGACCCCACTCCATATTATTATTCCATCCCTGTAGCCGATTGTAACACAATCATATTTTCCCCAAATTGATGTATCAATCAGCCTGTCCTACTTATTCAAAATAAATGTACTCAGGGGGTTATGCCTTCATGAATAAATAAGACTTTTTACAATTGTCTATCTTGTTCGTAAATGTTAGCTAAGGTGTTAAGTGATTAAATCACTTAACTAAAAAGTTGTGCTAGTCATATTAACATAATATGGGAACGTATGATAAGATGTTAACATAAAGAATCTTATTGTTCAGACGCAACCCCAAGCACAGGTTCCAGATCCAACTCCTGCACTAAGTCTAGCTGTGGTTCAAGAGAAGAAATTCCTTCTCAAATAAATTAAGCCACCCGAGTTTGATGGCAAGGGAAGGACTGTTCAAGTTGATGCCGAGATCTGGATTGAGTCCATGGAGGACTATTTTGAGGCAGCAAGAACTACACCTGCTAACCAAGCCATGCTCACCAAACTTAAGCTTACAAGCGAAGCGAGACTTTGGTGGAAACAGTGGTGCAGAGACCAAGCAATCTCGGAGGGGATAGTTGTTGAGAATCAACAATCACACTCAAACAGCCTCTTTGTATGGAGTCTCAGGGTCAAGGATGTGCAGGCTAACTTATCCCATATGCACAATGGTGCCTACTGCAGTTTCCTACTTTCCTATAAAGCATTGTACTTGCTTCCTTTCTTAATGCCATGATAGTACTCTTTTCTTTTCAGTGAAGTGTCAATGTCATTGTCCACATACACAAGATTGTGTTTATGAGTCCAAGTCTCAATCTTGGAACCTAATTCACTTGTGTAACAAACAGTGTCCTTGTCTTCTCCATCATGAGTCCACACTTCTCATTTCATCCTCCATAGCTTCCGATTTTGCCATGCTCTAGATCCCGCATTTCTCACATGGTATCAGAGCCCAGTTGGGCATGGCATTGCCTGTCTAGCCTCTCTTGATTCCTTTCAACCTCAGTCTAGCTCAATGTCAGCTCATGACTTCATCTCCCAACTCTACTCTCACTGAAGCTTCCATGGCAGCCATAGCCAGCAGCACCCTGTCAGATTGAGCTGCTTATATCTCACTCCACAGTCAAATCTCTTGGAGCTTCCTTCTAGAAAATTATTCCCCAACTCACAAAGCTTCCCTGTATCACATCAATCCAGGACATTGGACCATCTAGAGCTCAGCATTGTGAAAATCCTCAATCTCTGCTCTGTGTCTGCCATAGCCAGACAGGACCTACCTCACTTGGAGCTTCCATAACTCTTCAATCAGGCCATTTCAGCCCACGATTTCTTGTAGGGAGTTGTTCCTCTGCTCAAGGCGCTTCATCTTGGCACAACAAACAACCACATTGGCAAGCTACAGCTCTGGCATTGCACAAATTCGACGTCGCTGCCCCAGACTGCGCCGATTCTGTTCGCGCCCCCTGCGTGCTGCATACTGTCCACGATTTTGACGATTATGATAGGGCTTTTGTAGCCCATGAAATCAACTTCCTAGGCATATAAAAATTTTTGAAAATGATCCACTGTAGCTCCTGCAATCAGCAAAAAACCAGGCCCCTGTCTCAGAAACCCTAATTCCACCATAGCCAAAGCTTCAAAATCTTGACATTTTTCACTGTTTCTCTCACTGAAGTTATCAACAGTGATTTTAATCACTGAGCAATACTCTTTGAAGTTCATTAAAGTACTGTCACTCAGATCTGAAGGCATCAGCATCAAATCAAGAAGGGGAAGATCACTTGGATTTTAAAAGAGTAAAAGACTTTTGCAGATCTGATATTCATTGACACTCAGTTAGTGCTTTTTAGCACTTGTGTCTCTCAATCAATTCTTCTGTTGCTCAAATCTAATAAGTCTGAAGTTGATTTGCTACTGTTCCCGTAAACCTAACATGGGCAAAGACTCTCCAAATGCTCGATTCAAAGGAGTCGGGTTCCACACTTGGCAAACCCGCATCAAGCTCATCCTGATAAAGAAGGGTCTCTGGGCCATCATAAATGGCAAAGAGAAGAAACCTCGGGACGCGGACCTTGCAACTACTTGGCAAAAGAATGATGATAGAGCTCAGGCCATTATCAAATTGGAGCTAGACGACAGTTATATCCATCATGTGGATAACTGTGAGACCTCACAGGATACATGGAAAAGACTGGACACCCTGTTCGGTGCACAATCTAAATCATCAAAGTATGGTCTCGTAATTGAATTCTTCAGGCTTGAAATGAAGTCCAGCACATCACTTGCCACACATCTTAACTACATGGAAGGACTCCTAACCCAACTTGCAGGAATCAACATTAAAATGGATGAAGATGTTTGCATCGGTGTTCTACTTAAGAGCTTGCCTCCTGAATATAATAATGTATCAACAACTTTAATCAACATGCCAAATCCTGAACTTGTTGATATCCAGGCATCACTGTTAGAAGAAGAAAAGAAGCTAAAAACTAAAGAAGAACCAAGTACCTCTAGAGATGAGCATGCATTATATGTTGGCAACAGGTACAAAGGCAAGAAGGATCAGCTCTTTTGTGACTTCTGCAAAAGGACCGGACACACCGAGAAGTTCTGCCACGCAAGAAAGAGATCCCAAAAGGCCTATCTAGTCGCAGTCAAAGAAGAAGAAGAAAATGGAGCAAAGGAAGAAGAAGATGAAGATGAAGACCACCAGGATCGGAAGGACAAGACTCATCAGTCCTTGTACTCTCATAATTCTGATAGACTGTTTTAAAAGCCTTGTATTTCCTTGCCCTAATTCTTCCTGCCATAAGCTTTGTAAACTCCTTATGTAACTTGGCATTACAGTCCCTGTACACTTTGTGAGGCCCCTGTTATAGCCTCTGGATGTCCACCATGTTTATGGTACCCACACTTAGCTTTTTCTGCGACAGCCTCTGGTGTTTTGCCATGTCTGTGGTATGCCCACACTTTGCAGGTGGTTCTCATTATAGCCTCTATATACTTTGTGCCTTTACTAGTTGTGATTGAGGAGGGATGTTGAGAATCAGCAATCACACTCAAACAGCCTCTTTGTATGGAGTCTCAGGGTCAAGGATGTGCAGGCTAACTTATCCCATATGCACAATGGTGCCTACTGCAGTTTCCTACTTTCCTATAAAGCATTGTACTTGCTTTCTTTCTTAATGCCATGATAGTACTCTTTTCTTTTCAGTGAAGTGTCAATGTCATTGTCCACATACACAAGATTGTATTTATGAGTCCAAGTCTCAATCTTGGAACCTAATTCACTTGTGTAACAAACAGTGTCCTTGTCTTCTCCATCATGAGTCCACACTTCTCATTTCATCCTCCATAGCTTCCAATTTTGCCATGCTCTAGATCCCGCATTTCTCACAATAGTCACTTGGGATAAGCTTAAGGAAGTTGTGCGAGGGAGGTATCTGCCACCTGCCTACCGCACACAAAAGATGAATGAATTCTATGACTTGAAGCAGCTAGGATTATCCCTGGAAGCATATTAATCAAAGTTTGTTTCACTCCTAAAATATGCACCTCCAATGGATATGACACAACATGTGTCAAAATTCTGTGTTGGGTTGAATCCACCCATCAACACTCAATTGGAATCAATGCGCCCAACGGACCTACAAAGCATACTCATTCGAGCTGCTCTAATAATACAGGAGGTGCAGATCAAACCAAGGAACAACAGGATTTGGCCTTACAAAGATCAGAATAAGAGTATGTCTAAGGCTCAGACTAAGAGAGCATAGGGTCAGAATCAAGGCCAAAGAAAGAAAGCTAGGGCCAATGCTATCAACAACTTTGTTCCAACACAAAGCAATGATCACAACTGTCATGAAGGAAAAATACAACATTAATATTTGCACCTTGGATTAATTCCAGCCTTTGTAAATTTAGCCCTAGCCTATGTGTACATGTGTGAACAGCCCTTAAGTTTGGAAGAGGGTTAGAATAAAAGGGACTAGAGGCCAAAGGCAAGACATCTTTTGATCATTCAATAATCTTGGCTTTACCATTTCTTGGAGTTAGCTTCTTCTTAGCCTATGAAGCACTCAGCCATGGCCGTCATGTATTCTTGAATCCCTAACCATTAATACATGATGAGGATGTCTTGGTGCAATAGATTTGTTAATTCTTTGTTGTAGCTTAGTTAATTTTCAATTTCAGTTAGATTTCATTCCATGGTTGATTGCTTTCATTACATTGGTATCAGAGCCATAGCTTAGATCCTTGCAGAAGTCATTTTCAAGTACTAGATTCAGTTTCCTAGGCTAGAGAGAGCAAACCATAGTTAGAAATTTGAGTGACAGGACTTGACAGGACATGAAGGATTCAAACCGGAGTTACATGTGAAAGTCTGCTACAAACAGGGATGAAGATGGTGATTCTTGGCATTAATAATAGAAGAAATGGAGGGCTCCAGCCAAAATAGCAGGACGTGATCAAGATTTGAGCCAAAAACTGGGGTAAGTGGACAAACTAATGGTTATAGGACATTTTGACTGTGGTTACTTTTGAGAAGGAAGGGTTTCTTCTTCTCTTTCCTCATTCCTTCAAGCTGCCATACAAACTGCCATGGACATTTCTTCTCAGATCTTCTTCCCATGACCTCTAATGCTCAAATGGCTTATGTAAGAGTGTAGTATGGGTCTTAAGCTACCTATGGAGTACTACATGCCTCATATCCACCACGTTTTCATCACGTGATGTAAGAGGATGTACAACAGCAGTTTGCGCTGTTTTTACAGCCCCCCCCTTCGTGATCAGCAAACGTGAGGCAACCAGAGCTTGTACTCTTCATGGGATGATTAAATGGAGTGCAGCTATGAGTATACATCATCTTCTACTTGATCTTTCACTCCTTTTGGAAGATGGGAGCTTTCTAAAACCCTAGGTATGGAGTTTTATGACAGTTTTGGACAGCACTCAAATTTCTCAGATTTCTTCATCAAGATCAAAGGGTTTTTGCTCTATTATACTCCTTGAGGCTTCTACATACATCCTAGTACCAACATTGATTGATCTTGAAGCTTGAAGCTTTGATGGAGCTCGGATATGGAGATTGCAAACTCTATGTATAACAGTTTGGGACAGCATTAAAGATTCCTGAAATTTTTAAAGCAATTCATGGGGCTTTTGTGGGCAAAGCATCTCTGAAGCTTCCTCAACCATTTCCCCTCAAGAATCCATCAACATTGGACCGACATTGAAGAGATTGAAGCCAATGGAGGTCTAGGTGTTCAATGGACAGCATGAAGCTTTTATGCCATTAAATTTTGGCATTCCCTCTCAAATTTCGGGATCTCTTGGACACATTGAAGCCCTCTCTATTACCTATTGCAACCTACTTCAAGTAGAGAAGGTAATTGGTCTTCATCAACCCTCATTTGGAGCATTCATGGAGTCATGGAGCTTTCATGGGATTAATGAAGCTGAAGCTTATCAAGTAAGGGATTATCCTTGAATATTGAAGATCTCTTGGACTGATTTTAGACGGATTATCAAGCTCAGCTCACCTATGTCAAGCATTATGGATTGAAGGTCATTCCATCAACAATGCTCTTCTCCAATCAATTAAATGAGGTACTCTAATCACTCTTAATTTCTCTTTCCATCCAATTGCTGATCTCATTTCCAACTGCTGAAGAGAAATAAGAGGATTAATGAAGCTTTCATTCATAGCTTAATGCATTACATGAAGCCTATAGGTTATGTGAGTCATTGTCTTTGCTAAACCTTTTCAATTGACTGAAATGGCCATCTTTAAATGTCTCAAACTCTTCCATAATGAATGAGCATTACCCATCTACTTTCATTCACTGAAATCAGTAATTTCTTGAGCTTCATTACTCAATCTTTATTGCCTAACCCTGACATGAAATTGATTGCCTATTTTGCCTCTTGGTCATAAGAAAATCATTACCCAATTGGTAAGTGAGAAAAGCTTTGTAAGCAGTGAGTCACTGCTGAGGTAAATACCTCTCCATTTCTCATTTACATTTCAGCCTTTTCAATTCCAATCTTGTATATCATAAAAAGGGCAAATGAAAGGCAATTGTATTTCCTTCCTATTCCATGCATATCATACTGATTTTTAGAGCTAGAATTCACTTGCCATGTACTTGCCCACGAGGAAAAGTGGATGCCGGGCGAGTCGGTAGGACAAAAGAGAGGTGACCCTCCCCTACCATCGAGGACCCTGAAGGGGAGCGCAATCCGGCCCGAGAGGGAACTTTGCAAACCCCTCGGGTCTCGGATCCCACGTATTTTCAAGTTTAGGTGCAGGTACAAATCTCAAAGGCACTTGAAATCAGCCTACAGCATGAGTTATGGGCAGTGAGTTCTTGAGATATTGGAAAATGTATGGTATGGCAAATGTATGAAGACATATGCCTACAGTAAAATGTATGCATCCTATGGTAAAGACACTATGGTTCAGCATTGAAGTTTGGAACAGAGTATGTATACATACCCTCATTAAAGATTGCAGTCTACATTGAGTTAGACGGCCATTTTACTGATTACAGAGGTCATTTTTAGTATGGGCAGACGTATGAGACTCTCCTACAGGGTTATGAAGTTGGTACATGCTTGGTATTGATGGTACAAGCCATTAATTGACTAGAACAGGGTATTCACTGCATGCAGGAATTTTCAGACAGCAACAGAAAATCCCTTATAGAAATTTATGTACTCATCCATTTTCTGCACTTGATAGATCGTGGGATAGAGGGCTCTTCAAGCTTTGAACAGAGCGTGAGACCTTGTAATTTGGAGCTCTAGTAGTAAAGATAATCAAGTTTTTCTACTGCAGGAAATTCAGGACAGAAATCAACCCATGGCTAGGAATAAGAAGAGAGACCCTGTTTTGGATACTATCAATGAAGAATTGAAGGAATATCAATAGGAAAGGGGTGAACATGACACTTCTCAAGATGCCATTTACCGAATGCATTATGAGAACGATGAGGTCGATGCAAGTTCCACCCACTCCCCTACCAATCAACCCATAGAGACGTCTCATATCTCAATGAATTCAAACAGTTTTCAACAATTGTCAAATGACATAAAGGATATGAAATCAGGTTTCGAGGGTATGAGGTTGGGTATTGACAAGCTTGTAGCACTTCTTGGTGAGAAAATGTTGCCTACAGCTGGTCTTAATATCCCACATCCTCATAGGGCTGAAGAAACACCTAAACCACTTACTCCTAAGGTGGTAGGTCAATTTGAAGTTGGAGAGTCATCTAAAGCTAAGGATTTTGTTCAACCCACTTCACTTCAGCCACAATTCCATCAACAAAAGGGTCACTTTCAGCCACATGGGCAGGATCTTCAAGAAAGAGTGCAAACAAACTCAAAGCATGATGAAGACATCCATGGGTGCAACTCTTTCTACAAGCAATTTTACCCTCAAGCAAATGTTGGTGGCTATGAGCAAGGGCATGTTAATTCAGCCCCAAACTCTTATGGGCAGCCACATGGACATGTGAATTCAGCCCTAAATGCTTTTGGACATCCACAACATAATTTCTCTACTCAAGTGCAGCCCAATAGGCCAAGTCCCATGTTAAATCATGGTTGGAATCAGCAAAATAATGGGCAGCAACCACCTTTCAACTCACCTATGCATGGACAACCTCCCAATGTGAGCAACACATACTTTCAGCCTCAAGGACATTGTTTCCAGCCACAAAGTCATGGTATGCATTATGGATAGCAAACTCCTTATGCGCAAGAGCATGGAAATAATGAATATCCTAGGCAAGGACCTTTTGGCAATTCTTTTGGGCCACAACACCATAGTGGGCAGTAGCACCCTAATGGACAACCTCCTCAATACGAGAGAGAGTACAAGGAGAAAATAATTATCTCAAACTTCAAGGGAGAGAACCCTTCACCCACGGAGTTGGAGGAGCGGTTTGACAAGTTAGAGATGTATTTTTCCCTTTACCCAAGGCCTGAGAATGCCAAAGTAAAATTTGCAGCTCTTCATCTAGAAGGCTATGCTCACACTTGGTGGAGATATATGGCGAGGATGGGACATGACTTCTTGTCTTGGGATGCATTGAAAAATGCTATGATTGAAGTCTTTGTTTCTCCTATTGAAAAAGAGCGGTTAGAGAAAAAGTGGTATGCACTTGAGCAACGTGGTCTCTTGGTTAGAGAGTACTCAAATCAGTTTTTGAACCTCTCGATGTATGTTCATGGGGTTTCCGATATTGCTAAGTTGAATAAATACATATTTGGTTTGGAACCTATTCTTTCTTCTGAAGTTGGAGCCATGAATCCTACATCCCTACAAGTTGCCATTCAATTGGCTGAACGTTATGGGAAGAAATACAAGGGTTTTCAGCCAAAAACAGGGCATTCTTTTCAGCCTATGTAGTTCCCAAGGACATCAGGCCATTATGGGCATGCTAAAACTGATTTTCAGTATATTGGGAAGCCATCAAATAGTTTCAGCAATACCTACAGCAAGATACCCACTTTTCCTACTGTGTTTGGGTCAAAACAAAGCAGTAATTTCAAAAATAATGCTGAAAATAGATTTGATGGAAAGAGGACTGATATAAATGCCAAAACTTCAGCCCCTACTCAAGGCAAACATGTATCGAATGACAAGCTTAAAGATATGTATGCTAAAGGTCTATGCTACAAATGTGGAGAGAAATGGTCACCCGATCATAAGTCCAAATGCAAGGCCAAAAATATGAAGATTAGCATGATCATCGAGGATGATTCCGATGTTGAATCTATTGAGGGAAGCTTGGCTCAGCTTGATGTCACAACAACTCAAGAAGAGGCGCATGAAAATGAAGAGAATGGCCATGATGAGTTCTATGATCCGATGGATGGGTTTCCTTTTGACCCGGGTGGTCATTATTTGGATGATTCATGGACTCATTTACATCCATCGCTATGTGCCATATCAAGTGATGCATGGAGTGGTTCAAGAGGGGATAATACCCTACGCCTTAAAGGTCAAATCAAGGGAAGGACCGCTCATATACTCATAGATACGGGAAGTACACATAGCTTCATTAATGCTAAGTCACTCAATGTGCTGAAATTGAATACGCATGAAATGCCTACATCACTCAAAATCCAAGTGGCAAATGGAAATTTTGAGATGAGCAATCAATGCTGTCCAAATGTACCTATCACCCTTTCCCCATTGTGCACTACATCAGTGAGCCTAATTGCATTAGAAATGGGTCCCATTGATATAATACTTGGCTGCAACTGGCTGAAATCTTTGGGCAGATTTACCATGGATCTCAACAACATGGAAATGGAGTTTAAATGGTGTGGACAACAAGTAACACTACATGGAGCTGAAAAGAAAAGAATGGAGATGATCAGCCCCAAGAAAGTTAAGAAAGAGATAAATGCAAAGGCATGTATGTTCACCATTCTTCTTTCCAAGATTGATGAGAATCAGCCCTGTTTGGACATCAGCCAGTTTTCTCACAGTTTGGCATGCAAAAGGTCTTCTTTTCATGGACAATGCTTTTTTATCATTTGGAAGATGAATGGGCATGATTACTATCATCCTTGACTTGGATTTAGGCCATTACTTCTTGGTTTTGAGGACAAAACCATCTTCAGGATGGGATGGTTTGTCATGAAGGAAAAATACAACATTAATATTTGCACCTTGGATTAATTCCAGCCTTTGTAAATTTAGCCCTAGCCTATGTGTACATGTGTGAACAGCCCTTAAGTTTGGAAGAGGGTTAGAATGAAAGGGACTAGAGGCCAAAGGCAAGACATCTTTTGATCATTCAATAATCTTGGCTTTACCATTTCTTGGAGTTAGCTTCTTCTTAGCCTATGAAGCACTCAGCCATGGCCGTCATGTATTCTTGAATCCCCAACCATTAATACATGATGAGGATGTCTTGGTGCAATAGATTTGTTAATTCTTTGTTGTAGCTTAGTTAATTTTCAATTTCAGTTAGATTTCATTCCATGGTTGATTGCTTTCATTACAACAACCCACGTTGCTTCCATTGCAATGAGCCCGGACACTTCAAGAGGGAGTGTCCCAAGCTTGGTAGAGGTCATCACCAAGGGCAATTCCAAGGTCAAAATAGAGTCACTCATGGCCAAGGAACCACCATTATGGCCAGATGGGAGAACCTCTAGTGTTTCCAACAAGGAGCTGGGCAATGAAGAGGATCCATCCATGGATGCTGACATTGAGAGGGCAACAGTTCATGCCACTCTTCACAAGAAGGGTCCAAATCACCAATTCTCAGTGATTCAAACTCCATCAGAATATCAAGGTGAAAGCTTCAAAACCTTGACTGTGCCTAAGGTGAAATTCCTACTAGGTGGGAAGCCAACTTCTGTGAGATTCAAGGTAATGAACCTAGGTGTTCACTAATACTTACTTGGAATGGATTGGCTAATACCCAATGATGCCCACATCCATTGTGGGAAGGGCCAAGTCTCCTTCCGAAATTTTGAAGGGGAACTAGTCATGACTCAAGGTGAGGCTGGTAAGCCAAAAATACAGTTGGCAAAAGCAACACAGATAATAAAAGGTGTTCAAAAGGGTCTACATGTCTATCTGATTAAACTGAATAAGCTAGATCAGAATCAAGAATATGGAGAAGAACCTTCATGGTTAAAGGAATACATAGACATATTCCCTGAAGATCTGACGGAACTTCCTCCCCAAAGGGAAGTCGACCATGAAATCAAACTTGTGCCAAGAGCTGCACCGGTCGCAAAGAGGCCATATAAGATATCCATTCCAGAAGCTATTGAACTGAAAGAGCAACTCAAGCAACTGTTAGATCAAGGCTACATCCATCCTAGTAGTTCACCATGGGGAGCTCCAGTGTTGTTCCAAAAGAAGAAAGATGGAATGCTTCGCCTATGCATCAACTACAGAGGGTTGAATCAAGCAACCATAAAAAATAAATACCCCATTCCAAGAATAGATGAATTACTTGACCGTCTTCAAGGGACGAAGATCTTCTCAGAGATAGATCTAAAATCTGGATATTATCAGATAAGGATCAAAGAAGAAGATATTCCAAAGACTGCATTCAGTACAAGGTATGGACACTTCGAATTTCTAGTGATGTCATTCGGGCTGACAAATGCTCCTGCTACCTTCAACAGGTTAATGCAGGATATCTTTAGGCCCTATCTTGATGACTTAGTACTCGTCTTTTTTGACGATATCCTAGTCTATTCAAAACAGGGGAAGGATCATGAACCCCAGCTTCGCATTGTTCTTGAAACAATGAGAGTAAGAAGCTTTATGCCAAGAAAAAGAAGTGCACATTTTTCAAGCGACAGATTGAATATCTAGGATTCATTGTATCATCAGAAGGAATTTCAGTAGATCCAGCTAAGGTCATAGATGTTTTGGAATGGCCAACACCAACTTCTGTCAAAGAAATACATAGTTTTCTTGGGTTGACAGGGTGGTACAAAATTTTCATCAAAGATTATGCCTTGGTTGCAGCACCTCTGACTGATCTGCTAGTAGCAAGTATCAATTGTATGGTCACCTGTTGAACAGACCAACTTTGACAAACTAAAGCAAAGCTTAGTATTAACACCCATCCTGGAACTTCTTGATCTTAGTAAGGAGTTTGAAGTGGTAACTAATGCTAGCACACTTGCTTTAGGATGTGTACTTATGTAAGAAGGTCATCCCATAGCATATTCTTCAAGAAAATTGAAGAGCCATGAAAGGAATTATGCTACCCACAATCTGGAGCTGTTGGTTGTCATCCATGCTCTCAAACTTTGGAGACATTACTTGCTAGGTAACAAATTTTCCTTAGTAATGGACCACAAGAGTCTTAAATGGATTTTCACCCAGAATGAGCTCAATATGAGGCAACGTCGATGGATCGAAGTGCTGGAAGAATATGCTTTTGAAATCAAATATAGGCATGAAAAAGAGAATGTAGTTGCCGATGCACTCAGTTGCAAGGCATTTCTAAATTCTCTCATTTTGAAAGATCCATCAACATTAAGGTCTCTAGCCACAAAGGTATCATTGCCAAACAACTCGATTCTTGAGCTAGCAAAAGAAGGGCCATATCATGACCTAGTTTATCAGAAAATGCTAAGAGAGATCCCCATCAAGGATCAAGACCCGAAGCTAAAGACGAAGTATCAAGAATTCTCCATCAGTAGTGGACTTGTCTACTTTAGGATAAGATTATGTATCCCTTCAAGCCAAACTCTCAAGCAGAAGATACTTTGGGAAGTCCATGACTCCCCTTTCTCAGGACATCCTGGTTATGCCAAGATATCCTAGTTATTCCCTTTCTCAGGACATCTTGGTTATGCCAGGACCCTTAACACGGTCAGTAAGAGCTATTTTTGGGAAAGGCTCAAGGGAGACGTACTCAAATATGTCACGGAATGTTTTTCTTGTCAACGCATTAAGGCAGAACATGTTAAAATGCATGGGAAATTGCAACCACTTGACATTCCACAAATGAAATGGGAGTTCATTAGTATGGACTTTATTGTTGGCTTACCCCAAGTCCAGGGAGGATATAACTCTATTTTGGTTGTAGTAGATATGCTCACCAAAGTCACACATCTCATCCATGTCAAGACAAACTATAAAGCTTCAGACATCGCAAGATTATTCATCAAGGAAATATTCAAACTTTATGGGTTACCCAGAAGAATCATTAGTGATTGTGACTCTCTTTTCACAATACACTTTTGGAGGGCTATCTTTGAGGCTATTGGAACTCAATTCTGTTTCAGTACAGCTTACCATCCCTAAACTGATGGTCAAATAGAACGAGTCAATCAAGTCATTGAAGATATGCTTAGGGCATATTGCTATCGCGAACCCAAAAAGTGGATTCAATACTTACCACTAGTTGAGTTTGCCTACAATGCTTCTTACCAACAGAGTATTCAGATGACCCCTTTTCAAGCATTGTATGGGCATGATTGTTGTACCCCTTTGAACTTATCAGATCCAACCTTGAGGGTAGAAGCTTCAAGACATATACTAGAAGACATGGATGATCAAATCAAATCAATAAACAAGACATTCAAGCTGCCAAGGATAGACATAAGGCTTATGCTGACTTGAAACAACAAGACAGATCCTTCGTTGAAGGTGATATGGTCTTCATTCGTGTACGCCCTAAAAAGAGTTCACTGTCCTTGGGAGAGTACAAGAAGCTAAGTCCAAGGTATTGTGGACCTTATAAGATCACCAAGTGCCTAGGGCCTAATGCTTACAGGCTATAGCTGCACACAACTCTAAAGATTCATAATGTATTTCACGTTAGCTTATTGAAAAAGTATCTACCTAATCCGAATCATGTACTTGATGATCAGCAAATTGTAATGCCTAGCCAAGGAGTCCTTGAGCTAGGGCCTGATAGAATCTTAGATGTTAGGGAGAGGGATTTAAGATCAAGGACCGTGAGAGAATACCTCATCCAGTGGAAAGATTATCCCGAAGAGGATGCCACCTGGATGGATGAAAATACTCTCAACCAACAATACCCCTAGGTCTTCTCGAGATGAGGACATCTCGATTTCTCTAAGGGGGAGAGGATGTAATATCTCCCCCCCCGGATGCCCCCCTTGTGCATAAGAATGCCCCCCTTCTTAATTTTTTTAAAAATTAACTTAAATTTTTTTACTCTCCCTCTCTCTCCTCGTCGAAAGCATGTTGGGGAGAGAGAGAGAGAGAGGGAGTAAAGAGAAGGGGGGGCATGCACCCCCCAGGTGGAGGGGTGGCGGCCGCGAATGGCTGTCTACCCCCCCATAAACCACCTCCTCCCCCCTCTATAAAAGGCAGAGCCCCCTCCCTCATGGCTCTGGACAGCAGCCCCCCCTCCCTCATCGCCTACACATCACGCCCCCCTTTGTCTTCGACAATAGTCCCCCCCCCCCTCGTCGTCAAGAAAATGCCCCCCTCGTGATCAGACAGCGCCCCCCCTCCCATCGGAGAGAGAGAGAGAGAGAGAGAGAGAGAGAGAGAGAGAGAGAGAGAGAGAGAGAGAGAGAGAGAGAGAGAAGCTTTGGAGGGTTCTTCTTCCCCCCCTTAAAGAGAGGTCATATGCCCCCTCTATTATTTCTGAAAATACACTCCCCTTCATTATCTTTTCTCCACTCAAGGAGAGGCGGTGAGAATTTTACATAGGAGAGTGCGAGAATTCTATCTCTCGTACACGCATCTTCAAGTATGGCCCCAAAGCGTAGTTCCACAAGGATGGTCGGAAACCTCGCAAGTGTGGATGGTGGTTCGAATCAAGATGGCACCGTAACCACAAATGGTTTATCAGGCATAAATACATTGGAATCAAGACATCACTCCAAACCTAGGTTGCTCTATTATTAAATCATATATTATAATTATCATGGTGAAAATCATATTCACATGCATCACATTAATTGCGTGATTGATAATTTTCTAGGTATGAACTTAGTTGTGATGTATGTAACAAACAAGATAACTTTTGTTGTAAGATGACTTCATAATAGGTGAAATTGACTAGATAATTGCATCGTAAATTACCAAAAACGTCTTACATGAATTCCTGCATAAAGTGCATTGCTCCTTACACAAGTTCTTGCAAAATACATTTTAGAGGACATCGAAAGAAGCAAAGTGCATATCCATATCGCAAGATGGATTCTAAGGTACTGCAGAAAAGATTAAAGTGCAGCTAGACTCATACAATAATCACATAAAGTTATAAAGATCAGATCATTTCAAGAAGGTTATGGATCATGTAAATAATTACATAGAGGATAATGTTAAGATTGCATGCATAGAAAATACTTTCGCATGTGTGGCATAAAATATTGTGTGGATTATATCAAAATTATAAGCATTGAAATGAAGGCATGGCATTACGTTGCATGCATTAAAGTTGTTGGGAAAATTCAACGTTGTTTGTAATTTACCAAATGGGACTGAAGTCCATGAGTCCCATGTCAAAGTCCTTGGCGACTTCAAGAGGGATAGGTAAAAGCTTAGTGCATGTGAGCATTATTAAGAGGGCTTAAGAGGATTGTACTTAAGATGGAGTAGGAACTGTTCTAAACCGAACCATCTTGAACAACCATGGTCAAGGGGATAGACAATCTTGATCAATTAAGATCAAAGATAAAGGTACATAGGTACTTCAAGGAATCTAGGAGCTAACCAGCAAGTTGACCAACTGAGGACGACGGGGTCATCCATGATCTATTTTACAAGGAGACCTAAGGTAAGGACAATTAAGGTCGGTAGGGTACAAACCCTAACCCAAAGAAAAAGGGGAAACAAGCAACCTAGCTTGCCAATCCCCTGGAATCTCACCTAGTCATGAACGATCCAGGACCAAATGCTGGGAGCATTCGGGAAGAAGGAATCACACCTTAGCAGTTGGTCGTACGAACGACCTCTAAAATGATCGTGATTGTACACATAGGTACATTGTTTGAACTTCTTTGCTCAAGGAACTAATTCAAGATCAAACACTTAATGCTTCAGGTTATTAGCCTAGAGGGAGAGGCAGGTTGAGTTACATTCGACAGACAGCCCGCCTGGCCCTATCCAAGGGGGTTGTTAGCCGTGTCGGGTACATGGACCGAGCTCGCCATGAGAGGTCTCTCCGTGGGTGCTACTTGGAGCGGGAGGACGCTTGGGTGCCAAGGGAGGCTCTGGCCGTAAATTCCTTACCTTCGGATCCCGCACAAGAGGCCGACATGACTCGAGATGGGATCTCGAGGCCCGTGTACTAGTCTATGGGCGAAACTTGGAGCAGCAATCCTGTTGATTGCTGGGATAGCCTTCGGGCATGATACTTGATGTATTCCAAGACTATGATAAGTAAAGATCAGATATTTGAAAAATGAACTTGCTTGACATTGTTTTTGTGTCAGTGCCTAAGTTACGTGAAGGAACCCGTGTTAAATTGATTAATTAAGGAAGTTGCCTTTGCATGTCAAACATAATGTGGTAGGTAATTAGATAACTAAACAAACCGAGGAAAGTGCGGTGGACGTGACTTGAATCCGTCCTACAGAAGGGTGGTCCTGGTTAGCTGGAAACTTTTCTCAAAAGACGTGATAACGATGCTGCGAAGACCTAGAGTCAGTAGAGTTAGAATTCCGATTTATGTTGTTTTACGGGAGTGGAATGGGACTATGCCTTATGGGTAGAAAGGTTGAGCTTCGCATCCCTATCATTTCCCATTCTCCATGAACCAAGTGCAGCATAAGTCCGCTTCGACTCTATTGTTCCTACGCAAAGTGGTTCATTTGGAGCTCGACGCTAGCTACTTCCTTGAGACTTGGCTGATAGGAAAGAAACCATGATTTCAGGTCGGGGTCCTAAGTGGGAACGGCCGAATACTTCTACTTCGGGGCAGACTCAGGAAGACCTAGATCGCAAACCCTGTGACATTCCTTGCGAGTGCCAGGTGGCGCTTTCTAGACTCGCTTCCCGATGGGCTGCTAAGACGTGTCCCACAAGTGGACATGTCACATCTATGCTATCAAGTGTCTTCTTCTTCAACCTATGAGTGTGTAATTTTTGCACCCTACATCTAACATTTCATATCAAAGAAGTCTTTGACTTCTTAGGAAAATGATCGCCACCCTTTGCTTCATTTCCTTCAATTGAGATGAGATCCACAATGCATTTGTAAATTGACTAATATTATGAAGGAGCCTTTAGGGCTTGGTATCATCCAACTATTTGATCAATGCATATTTAGGGCTCCATTTGTAGCACTACTAGTACAAATAGGACATTTCGTACATTTATGTAGGATTTTTAATGTTAAGGACTTGTTGGATGGAACCAACTATCCACTACGGGCTTACATGATGCATTATGTATGGGTTACACAAGGTTGTGAAACTTTGTATAGGGAATTGGTGTTGCATCCTATTGGAGCTATGGAACCTACAAGTACAATAGAAATATGTGCTATTGAGCATTTCACAAGTTTGACTTCCATTATAGTTAGTGCTAGAGTATCAATACATAATGAGAAGATTTTATAGGATGACAAAGATGCACTGACTCATGCCTTGATTTCATTATCTTTTAAATGTACAATGATCCCACATTTTCTCATGTAAGACAACTAAAGATGCATGGGATTCACTTGAATATTGTTATCAAGGAAAAAATTAGGCATATTTTACTTGTGTAAGAAATTAGAGAGTGAACAATTTTTGACAAAGATCAAAGTTATTAAGTTACATAGATGAGATTTTGTTAGACAATTGACTTATGTAGATTGTTCTTAGCGGTCTTCTTGATTCTTTATCAGAGTTTTGCATCTACTCTTTGTTTGATAATGAGAGGTAATCCCAATTCTTTTCCATTTGAGGATTTTATTTCTATTTTACTTCAAGAAGACTTATCTCAACAAAACAACATGTTATAGATCAAGCTTTTGTGGCTCATCTCAAAAGTAAAGGACAAGCTATCATTTCTACTAGTAAGAGATAGCTTACAAATACTATCTAAAAAATAAAAATAAGAGTAAACAATTATGAAGTATTTTAAGGAAAGATCGTGTCATTTTCCTAAGCTACAAGAGGCTAGTATGATAGTCAATGAATAGAAAAGTAAGGTGATGAGGGAAATCCCCATTTGCTTTGAAATAATATCTATTTTCCTAAGCTACAAAAGAGACTAAGCCTAGAAAGAGGCTAGTATGATAGTCAATGAATAGAAAAGTAAGGTGATGAGGGTAATCCAACATAGTATTAGTGAGTTTGGGAATCTCCCAAATCCCATTTTTTGAATACTAAAAAGGTGGCACCTAGATAACATGCCCATAAGTTTCTCAAAACCATATGATGTGACCTATCATTGGAAAGTGCTTGAAAAATGGAATCTATTGAGCTATAGAGCACTCAATTTGGAGTTATAGTGTTCAAGTTATGACAAATCCAAAGATTTAACCATGTGTCCCAAACTTATGGGAAATTCCCATATTCCCCAATAGAGTGTTATCCCCATTTGCTTTGAAATGATACCTATTTTGTATGCATATGAACCCTATGGTCTTATCTTCTTCGAAACAATAATCCTCTTAATTGGGAAAGCACCATTGAGAAGAAAGTGAGAGATTTTTAAGAAATAGGAAATTCTAATAGGGCACACACAAACACAATCTCTCTCCAGACTAGGGCATAGTGCCATGATTTGGTTGAGAGAGAGAGAGAGAGAGAGAGAGAGAGGTCTTGATTGAAATTTTAATTTTTAAAATCTATCTCTTGAAACTAATTTTCTTTATATTACACACACATATATATATAGATATGGCACCATGCCATGTTTGAGAGAGAGAATGTGTGTGTGTGTAAAAGGAAGGGATTCATCATTTCAAGTCAAGAGCTATGGCTATCTCTCACATAGCCATGCGCACTCTCATACATACAAGTGTAGTGAGCTTACCTTTGAATCCAATTGAGTTGCCTCCTCCCATGAATTTGTTGCTAGCTCCACAATCCAAGATGTGCTTTCAAGAAAAATCTATCTCCAAGCTCTAGATTCAAGCTCCATAGCCACGCGTATGAGAAAAGAGAAGAGAAGGAGGAGATGATGAAAGGAGGAGAAGAAGAGCTTCCCCATGGTCCCTAACACACACACACACACACACACACACACACACACACACACACACACACACACACACACACACACAGAGTCTCTCTCTCTTTATCTCTCACACTCCCTCTCTCTCTCTCTCTCTCTCTCTCTCTCTCTCTCTCTCTCTCTCTCTCTCTCTCTCTCTCTCTCTCTCTCATACATAAGAATGAAGCAAGAGGCTAGAAACAAGAAGAGAGCAAGTTTGTCCACACACCAAGAATGAGCTTCTTCATTCACTTTTTGACTTTTATACATGCCCTACCTCCTCCTTGGATTGTCATCCCCTTTTTGGCCTTTTTCCATTCCTCCACTCTTTTTCCTCCTCCTTTTCTGTTACCATGGCCTTAACCCATGCCGCTTATTCTTTACAACTTGTATGGAGAGAGCCCGATGCTCTTTTACAAAATAAATTACAATGCACCTAGTGCTCAATTTGCAATACTATTAAGGTGCACTTATTCTTGTACACCTCCCTCTTACATTTAGAGCTTTTTCATGTGCTTTGTGTCTTCAAATTTTCCTTAGTGCACCTTTGTCCTCTATCTTCCTCTTGCATTGGGGATACCTTTCGCTTCTGATTTTTTGGATTTTTTGTCTTGGTCTCTTAAGGGTTAAGATCACCCCCTCCTAGTTGAGTGCCAGTCCCATGGCACTTGATGGTACAAGATGAAGATGTTAAGGATTTTTATGGAATGGTTATTGGAGCCTTTAGGGAGGTTGGTCACATTGGAGATGCTCCCGTGAAGTAGGTTTTAAGGTTGATGATGTTGAAGATAGATTGGTGGGGTTGAAGAATTCCTTTGTAGCTATTGCCTTGCTTCACCGCTGCACAATGTACCTAAAAAGAAGAACGAGTGCACTCCCTAGGGGGTTGTGTCTACCTTATCATGCAGTGCATTTTGCAAGTGATGGTGGAACTAGGAGATGGGTCGGAACCATAGACAAGCCTAAGATGTTGTCCCAAACTTGAGGACTGAGTTCGTATAAAGAGAGATACTATGTGTAACTTAGGAAGATAGGTCTATCAAAATGTCCTACCATTAATGTACCACAAGTTGTGAAGTTGGGGAGGGGCTAGGGTGGTCCCTAGGTGCAGTGGTTATGACACTCATAGAGTACAAATGGAGGGATTTTATTTTTCTTTTCTTTTCTTTTTCACTTCTTTTCTCCTTTTCTATATTCTCTTGTTTTTTTAAAAACAAGGGAGCACGTTAAGTGGTATCCCATTCATGGGTAGGGGCCAAGCTACAGGGAGGCTTGATGGATTTTCTTAGAAAAGGTCACCTTTGTAAATAGCCCTTCAAGTTGACTCTTATGTTGAGGGGTGTGGTGGACAAAAACCGGTGGTTGCACCTAGTAAACCTATTATCGCTCATATCTTCTAATAAGCTCATATAGAACACTTGCAAGAGGGTGGCTCTCATCATGAGATATGTCATTATGCAACTATCTATCCTTGCATTAATGTCAAAAAAGAGGGGTGTTTAACTGCTCTTCCTTTGTAGTAGGATTTTGTTTTAGTAATATTCTCAAGAGACAAAGATAATTGCAAGTGGCGATGAAGGAAAAATTTGGGCAAGAATAGAATTCATTGAGGAAGCGTGCCATGGATGGGTGGAGGTCCCTCTCTATGAAGGTTAAGTACTCCTTGGAGATGCAGCATTCACATTGTAGATCTTAGGAAAATTGTACATACCATGCACCTCCTAGTTGAAACTAACTCCAATTCTCTGCGGATAGGGCATGTAGGTGGGATTATTTCTCTTGTATGGTAGTGTATTACAGAATGCCATCCAAGTATCTAAGTTAGAGTCCCAAATGTTTCTTTTCCACTTTGGTTGTGCTTCATACCCCTCCACTTTCCTAGGCACCTCCATCACCTTGAACTCCCAATAGTCTACAGGCTCCCATTGCCACCTTGTGGGGTGTCTAATTCTCTCCTCCAACCATCACTTCCCCAACCTTTTCAAGAGCTTTATCGCATCCTCTACTACCATTGGAGATAACACTTTGTCTATGTTTGATGGAAGGTGAAGGCAAATTTAAAGGGTCGGTTGCAATTCTCCCACTACTCCCATACTACAAGTTCCTAGTTGCAGTTTGTAGGATCGCACTCCTCTCCTTGAGGAATGGCCACCTTAGAAAATTGTTGTAGTTTGGCTTGGAGTTTTCTTTGTGCTAGCTCTACCTATTCTCTCCTTATGCCATCTCTAATTTCCTTTTGAGTTCATCAATCATTTCTTCCTCTCTTGCTTGGGTGACATTCAATACCATGTTCAAGAAGGCTTTTTGCTACTCAAGCATCTCTATCTCCATAGCTTTAGCTTTGCTTTCTGCTATAATGCATTCACTCTTTGAATATGCTAGCTTTAATCATCCTATCTTCATTTTTAGCTGCCCATTCTTCTGCCTTCCCTTTCATTTTCTCCAATCCTTGGTTCTGGTATTGTGTAAGGGTAGTGATTACTAGCTCTTGCTCTTGCCATAATGTACTCATTTTTTCCTTCTCTCAATTCTAGCGCTCTACCTATTCCCTTAGGATGGCCTGCTCATGGAGTGCTGTGTGAAGTTGATTATGCAACTCAATCATCTTTCTCTTTACTTCTTGCTCACCTTGTGCCTTCACATCTTGTAGTACTTTGGATATTTTTTCTCTTTGTTGCTTCAAGCTATTGGCCTCTTCCTCAAGGCATCTCTTGTCTTGAGATGCGAGAGCGCATTGTGCCTCTGGGCAATGTGGCTCTCCCTTTCTTCATCATACATGTCTTTTAGACTTTCTTCACCCTATCTTACCTTTAAGGTCTCTTTAATACCATCACTTCCCTAGTTATTATGGTCATCTACCTCGTTTTTTCTAGTCGGTAGGTTGCAAAGGTATTCCTTTCTTTGTTTAGCTCGGCAAGTGCAACCTTTCTTTCTTCATTCATCTTGTCATGTTGACTCTGAAGTTCTTTTACTAGCTCATCATACTCTTCTGTGTTGCGCATTGTTGAGGGCACTGAAGTAGTAGATACTTCAAGGTGGGATACCTTTGGCTCTTGGCATGATTCCACATCAACTGCTCTGTTGCTAGCCTTTTAGTTCTTATAATTGGGTGGATCTCCTTTGCTTGGTGCAAGTGCAAGCTCTTGCACTTTGCTTATGAGATACTATATCCAAGCCATGACGTTACTTTCATTGAATGCCCCTTTTTTGGTTTCTTGCATTGAAGTGGTCGTGGTGACCATGACTGGTGGGAGTGGGTGTAGGTCAGGCTTTCCATTGCTTTCCACCACTAGTTTTTGTCCGGCCTCTTCTGTAGCACCACTTGTGCTAGGCACATATTGTTGAGTTGGGTGGTCAACTTCTCTCTTCTTAATAGCTTGTTCTGCCTCCTCCTCTTGCTAAACTCTATTGAAGTCTTCCTTCCCCAAATTCCCCATTGAGAATGAAGTGGGAGGGCTCATTGGAGTGGGAGAGCAATGCTCTTCTTGGGTCAATGATTGTTCATAGATCTTCTCTACTACTTCTTCTCTTTCCATCTCCCCCATGGCCTCATATATTATGGCTGTCAGCCTGCTCCAAACCCTATGTTTGATGCCTTGGATATAGGTCTTTTCCTCTCTAATTCTGTTTTTTAGTTGGGGACTATCCTCTTATTGAGCTGTTGTTGCCAGCACCTTTTCTTATGCCTAGATTGTTTTTTGAATATATGCATTCTAGTTCATCTCATCTAGTGCATTTGTTGTAACGCTTTCAAGTAAGGGCACTCTTATTCTGTTCATAAGTGCATTAGATATTTGACTCGAGATGAGAGTGTGGATCATCTTTTCTTGCAATCTGATGGTGAACTCACAAATACCAGCTAAGCTGATTCCGTCATTCATGTAAACTTTCTTCTTATCCATTCCTAACATCCCATAGACATCTCTCTTCAGCTTCTTTTCTTGCTTGTCCACTAATCCCAAGGCCTTCTCCACGACCTCCATCAAGTTCCACCCTCCCATTGGCATCTCCCTGTCTTATTGTCATTGTGCCACTGTTCTTTTGGATACCAAAAGTTTTTTGAAATTTAGTGCATTTTCTATGACCTACATCTTGGCCCACCTTCTCCAGGTACTTACTAAGATTGCACTATTCTATTATCTTTATGACTACCTCTTCTGATGTCACTAGCTCCTCCAGGTTATAGATGTTTCCCTATTTCAGTTGGTTGAAGATATGTTTCTCAATGGCCAAGAAATATTTTTTGTGTTCTTCCTACGACGAGAATGGGAGCTTTTCGATTTTATCCTTCTACCCTACCATTTGGGTTACTACCACTACACAATAGCCCACAATAAGTTCTATTTGAAGGACGTTTCTTGCATAAAAGGTAAAGTGATTAGGAAGAAACACTATCAAATGGTGAAATGTGTAACCCAAGAAATGAAAATTTCCATGTCAATTAATCCATACATTCCACACAAGAACTTCATGGATAATTTTTTACTAAAAGAGAAAGAAAATTCAGTTCATCCTTTTTTTTAAAGTTCAACTCTTATTTTGATTTTTCATTCACCTATTTCAATTTTTCATTCACCTTCTACTTTACCCCCTCCCCCTTGGAAATGATAAAAATCCTTCCTAGGATTGTGGAAGTAAAGCTATAAGGGCCTTCACTATGTCCTTTGCATGCCTTCATGTTTCAAGAGCTAGTCATAAAAGGTTGGATTATACTCTAATATTGCATGATTGTCCATATCCTATGGTCGAATGTCCACCTATGTGATGTAAGTCAATACGTCAATCAAGAGGTCACCTAAGTTGATTCGGCTTGCAATGTGGAGTTCCTCCTATGTTAGGATCCTATCCAACTATGGATGTAGCATGATATTATCTTCTAATGGTTGATTTCTTGCTATTGCTAATACCCTAAATGAAATTGGGGCCACACATGTTTGGCCATACTTAGAAGTCTTGATGGCACATTGTTGCTCCACATTGGTCATGATTTGATAACCCTCTTGTGCCCATTGAATGCCCAGAGTATACCACTTATGTAAGAAATTAGACTAAGATTTAATTAATTGTTGGAGCTCAACAAGTTCTTGTAGTGGCATTGGATTTTTTCTCTTCTTGAAGGATGTGATTAAGTGTTAGCTTAAGGCCTGTTCTCTTGAAATTTCATTTGCAATCAATTTCAAATCAATTCTTTTGTAATGGTGGAGGCATTTGTGAAGATGAATTTGTAATCTTTCCAAGAACACAACAAGGAACATATCTCATTTGCTATGTATTTGTCAAGTAGGCCTAGGTCCAAGCGTTCGTAACTTCTAGCAAATGATATGATAGTTGAGTCCAATCATTGGATGCACATTACTAAGTCATCTCCTATGTCATTGGCCATGTTGAAAGCTAAATCAAGATTGGATCGTCATTGCTGTGATAGCTTAAGGCCTACTGATGGCTTTGGTTTAATTGGACTGGACATGTTGGTACCATGTATTTGTACTTTGGGATTCTCATTGGGTTTGGTGAGCATGGCTTGAGAAATTTATTGGGTTTGAATTTCAATTGGCACTTTATCATTAGATTGTGTAGTGGTGATCACATCAAAGTTATTAGGTGGGAGCTCATTGATGATTGGTTTCTCATTGAGACGATTGGGTGAGATTTTGGATGATAGACCATTGGAGCACTCATGGATTGAGTACCCTTCCTATTGGCTTTTCTCTTACCCTGTTTTGATCACATCAAAGTTATTAGGTGGGAGCTCATTGATGATTGGTTTCTCATTGAGACGATTGGGTGAGATTTTGGATGATATACCATTGGAGCACTCATGGATTGAGCACCCTTCATATTGGCTTTTCTCTTACCCTGTTTTGATTTACGTTTCTGGGCATTATTTTTTGGAGCCTGGGATTGAGGAGTGTACATGCCACTTGTGAGTTTGAGCAACCATGCCAAGGTGTTACCTTCCTAGTAACCTTGGGCATGCAATAGGGCTTTTGGGACCCAACGCTGCCTAGTCACCTGTATACCATAGGAGCACCAACTCCTCTGTTTGGGTCTAGGGTGTGAGGCACAAAAACTATGAGTTTCTAATGATTGGCTTTTGTGAGGTTGTGGTCTACTCTTAGGGACCCACTTGATTGTTTGATCCATAGCTTTGGGTATGGTTTCTAGATGTTGGTGGGACTTCACAATGGGTGTATGTTTTGGTGCACTACCCCTCTCCTTAGGGTCGACACTAGGGCTAACTACCAGTGGCACTATAGGCTTTTGGGTGGCTATGGTGCCTTTTCTAAAAGCCATTACTATTCTAACATTACCTATGGCAAGGTGGATGCACTTTGAGTTGTAATCAACATTATAGTGAACTTGTTTTTTGAACAGGTGACCCAATAGTGATTCCTTGCAAACACTTTATTTGTTAGGTAGTACATAAAAGAGAATTTTTAGTCTCTCGGTATCGATAGAAACCATTAGTTTGCACTTTCCCAAGAGTGGATAGATTTGCCCCCCAAAATGGTCTGAGTTTTGCATTGGTTGGTTGCAATTAGGGTTGACCAATAGTAGTCTAGTGATCATATGTTAAGATATTATAGTCACCTCCCTTATCAATTAGCACATCAAAGGTGTATGCCGTTTGAGTGGTCACTATTATACACAAGTAGGCTAGTGCTAATGCTTCCTCATCCTCATCCTCTATTTCAATGACAATTACAACTCCTACATTTTTTGGTGGTTCTATCATTCAGAGGTTCATGGAGTGGATGTGACAAAGGGTAATACTTTTTTATGTGATTTCTGTTGAAAAAGACTATGCCTTCCCCCTCTAAGGTTTCGAGTTCTACATTTCTTGTTCTACAAATGTTGCAAACCTTGAAATCTTCTGCTTGTGTTTCTTAATAGAGTATAGGAAAGACTAGGTCTCCTTGCTCGAAGTCTCATAGTTTGACATGGTTGTGAAACTAACTCTCGTCATGTCTTCTCATAGATTAGAGCATGAGTTGCAATGAGACGAGTCTCAAATAGGCATTCTAGTGCACACTTTGGTCACTAACCAACTCTATGGGACCACTGAACCATGAGATTACTTGCTCCCAAAGGAACTTGGCTGTGGTCCTAGCATCATTTTTGCGAGTTTCTCAAGCTTCCACCCACTTGGTGAGATAGTCTGTGGCAATAATGATGTACTTGGCTTGTGAGTACTATGTCCTAAGGTGGCTGATTGGACCAATGAAGTCAATTCCCCATTTCTCCAATGGTTTATGTGTGATCATTGGGGTCAACTCCATTTTGTCTTTACGAATAGGGACTTTGGTCTATTGGCACTCATTATAATGATTCACAAACTTAGCTGCAATCGTAGGAATAGTGTAGGCCTTCACACTTAAGACTGGAGCACCTTGTGCGCTATGGAATCTCCACTAAAATGTCCTCCAATAATCTTGACACGCGCTTTTGTGAGCACATTATGCATTTTGTGTTCATAAACACATCTCTTTAAAAGTCCATCCTGTCCTACCTAATATAATTGATCGACACAATCAATTGATAGGGTTGGATATTCAAAATTAGTCTCTTTAACCTAGCTTTTTCTATGGGTCATTCATGCAATCCATTTTCATTTTCTAGAATGTGGACTATATCATGCACCCAATATGATGTGAGATTTGCTCTACACAAGTCTTGTTCATTGCGCCAAAAATTCTAAAAAGATGTACATCTGATAGGTCATCAATGATGCCCTGTCCAACCGCTTCACATGTGGGTATGCAAGACATATGATTTGCCATATATTGTTGTTTACCTTTGCGTACTACCATAGAGAAGTAAAATTCCAAAAGTAGAAGTAACCATCAAGAAATGCATCCTGTTGCACAAGGTTTGTTCACAAGATAAAGCAATGCTTAATGATCCACGAAGAAAGGGTGTCACTAGAAGGTAATGTCTAAACTTATTCACAACAAACACCATCCCTAACCCTTCTCTCTCTATTGTGGAATAGGTAATTTCCATATCAATAAATAAGTCTACTAGCAAATCTCACATGATATTCAAGATTGTGCTCACTAGGTTGACACAACATTGCTCCCATGGTAAACTTTAATGCATCAATGTGCACATGGAAGGCAATGAAGCAATCTAGGGATCTTAAGATAGGAGCTAAAGTTAGAGCCTATTTAAGCCTTTCATAGGCTTGCTGAAATTATTATGTCCACTAAAACACTATCAATAGCTTGTACAAAGATCTAGCAAATCAATTCATAGTTCAACACAAATTGTTGGTGTACCCTATGTGGCCTAAGAAGCATTGAACTGCCTTGAAGTTGGTCAAAGGGGGAAGGTCTATAATTACCTTGACTTTCGAGGAGTTCATCGGTGGCTATCCCATTCCCCGACACAATATGTCCTCAAAATACAACTGTGATTCACCCAAAACTAACACTTTAAGGGGTTCGATGAGAGACCCTATTTTCTACACCATTCATAGTTTTTGTAAGTGCTCTTCCCAATTGTTATGGATGCACAAGCCATTGGTGAATACCTCCAACCATTTTCTGAGCATATCCTTGAAGATGACACACATGAGGCACTGGAAGGTAGTAAGGGCATTGGTTAACCCAAATGGCATGACTATGTAGGCAAACACCCCCCCATTTGGTGGTGAATGTCATCTTGTGCATGTCATCCAGATGGACTTGCACTTGGTTATAGTGTGAGAAGCCATCTAGGAAATTTTAGGCTTTCTTTCCTACCATGCTCTCTTGTATATGCTTAGAGTATAGTAATGGGTAGTTGTCAATCTTTGTAGTAGCTACGTTGACCTTTTTATAGTTCACACACACTCAAATATTTCCATTCTTTTTCATGAATATCAATATGGATGATACCCAGTCCATGTGATCTATCTCGTAAATGAATTGTATGTTTAGTAGCTTATCAATCTCTTTCCCTTGCCAAGTTGAATTCCTTAACTTTGGACTAGTCCTTCAATGGGTTCACTCACCTTCCCTTTTCACTTAGCTCCTACTAACATTACTATTCGATTACCCTTCTTAAACTTCGTGAAGCACTTAGGAAAATCTTGGGGCTTCTTCTATCGGTTAGCTTTTGAAGTATTTTATTGTTTCCTTCTCTCTTCCTTTATCCTCTTGCACCTTAGGTGGACTAGGAGGTCTCCCTTAGTGTGTTTGGTCCCATGTGGTCGAGGCATTTTGGGGTCACTATCGGATCTTACCCCTCTGACTTTGACTCATAGCTCTGAGACTGAATCCACTCCAAATAATGATGTGGTGCCAAGCTAGACTAATCTCGCTTGCTCATAATCTACTATCTCTAGGTATTCTAGCTAAGTTTGGTCACAATCTACCTTGACATCTCCTTTGTTCACTCTAAAAGCATTGACATCTTGGGGTTTAGTCTGCTTTGATTTTCTCAATCACTCTTCCATTCTTGTCATATTCTATGGTCTCCACTTCCTCTTTTCTTTTCTCACTGATGGAACAACAATCTTCATGCTCATCATCGGAATCCTCATATTCAGGATGTGCATTGTTTTGAGGGTTCCTATCCTCAAGTTTTTTCTCACTTGTAATGAGAGCCTAGTTGTATAATAGGTTTAAGTCATGCACCTTAGTCCATCACCATTCCTTACTCTCCATAAGATCCTTGAGGGGCTTTAGGTCTACACAAATAGGTTGCCAGCTAGCTCATGATAGGTACTCCGAGATTCTATGGAGTTCCAATTTGTTAGTTGGGACATGATAGGTGATTGGTGTCCAGCTGATGGAACTCCTAGCCATCATGCATAGGGACATTGTGGATAGGTTAGAAGTTGTGGCTTTGTTGGGTTTGTTAACTAAGTCTACTACTTGCCTATATTCATTATCATCATATGAGAACGACAAATCAATAATTGTCACACATGTTGGGAGCTCATGCTCAACCGCCAAGACCCACGGACCGCTTATTGTTCAAGTGTTTCAAGCTAAGCACCAATGCTACCTCTCACATAGCTGACACTTTATCTCTCTCTATGAGTGTAGTGAGCTTACCTCATGCCTGATCGAGTTGCCTCCTCTCCCGAGCACTCTGGTAGCTCCACGATCCAAGTTAAGCTTCAAGGACCTCTATCCTCAAGCTCTACACTCCAAGATCCATTACCACGAGCAAGAGAAGAGAAGAGAAGAAGAGAGGAGAAGATGGAGAGATTCTCCACCACGATCCCTCACCCTCACACACTCACTCTCTCACACTCCCTCTCTCAAGTACAAGCTCAAGCAAACAAGAAGAAGAAGAGGAGGAGGAGGAGGAGAGCTACTTTTGGCCACAAACAAGAATGACTTTTCAACTTTATATACAAAACCATAAATCCCTTTTGGGTGGTCATTCCTTT
Source organism: Lygodium microphyllum (assembly GCF_053477565.2). Taxonomy (NCBI): domain Eukaryota; kingdom Viridiplantae; phylum Streptophyta; class Polypodiopsida; order Schizaeales; family Lygodiaceae; genus Lygodium; species Lygodium microphyllum. The sequence continues at coordinate 89,721,249 of NC_141160.1, forward strand.
ATCCCCTTTTTAACATGGCCCTAGGCCCTTTTTTCCATAGCCCGCTTATCTTCCTAGCTTCCTTCCTATTGTCTATTGACCTTTACAATTTGCATGGCACTCTTAAAATAAATCATGGTGTGCCTTGTGCTCTTTTACAAAAATATTGACTTGTGCTTTTTCTTGTGCACCTCTCTCCTTGATTTATGACTTTTTTGCACTTCTTGTGTTTCCTAATTTTTCTTGGTATGCCTTCATCTTCCGTTTTACTTTTGCCTTGGCCTTGTCTTCTGCTTTAGATTTTTTGGATTCTCCACCTTGTTTGTCTGAGGATTAGCAACATGCTGCCAATCCCGCTCAACCCTAGGACAAGGAATGTACTTAGTTACAGGCTCATAATCACTTTTGGCCTTTGAGCCACCCTTCAGCATGGTAGGGAGGGCATCTAGGTCTATTAGTAAGGCTTTCCAAGTGTCTATCTCTACTCAGGTTGCTTTTGATATATTACCTAAGAATATCAAGACATTACCCCAATCCTCTATCACTCAGACATTCCTCATCCAAGGTCTACCTAGCAGGATATCATAATCCACTCCCTTCATGGCTATGAAGTTCACAGAGAATTGAATTCTCACTATCTTTAAAAGCCAATCCTTCAAAATCCTAAAGGGTCTAACCTTCATCCCATTCACTAGAGTGACATTGAACCCTGTAATTTCTACTAGTGGGTTTCTCCAAGCTTGCAGAATTGCATGGCTAAGTTACTAACTCTTACTAGTATGTCTACTATCCCCTTTCGTGTCGTATCTCCTAGGGCAACAATAGGTGAGACTATGCACATCTCAGTGCCTTCCCAAAAGGCATTCACTTATGGGGACTTAAATATTGGATTTAGTGTTGGGCTTGGTATGTCTGTCATAGTGTTATGGTCGATCAAGTCTTTTAGTTCATGTCTATCAATTCGTTCTACCCATTGCTTCAAGACTTGCCACAATGCATGGTTTTGCCTAAGCAATTCTCCCAGTGGCAATGTTAGAGTTTATATAAGTGTGGTGAGTAAATTGCCAACTATCATTTCCTCCTTTATGAGAGCTAAATTTTGGGACCCGTTTTTGAAGCACTGGAGCCCATTTTCGGAGTAGAAAAGTGGCTGAGAGGTATCAAAGACCAAGTTTTCATGCAAAATTAAACAGTTATGGATCAATGAGCTAGAGTTTTCCTAGATGGAGTTCGATGCCAGGAACCCAACGCAAGTCTCAATTTGTCGATCGGAGTCCGTTTGACCCCCCATTTAATCCCTGCAAGATTTCGCGTTATAAAGCAGCTACATGATCCGAGAGCCAAAAAGTGTGCCACGGCTCCAGGTTTTGTAGATTTCAACATCATGAAGCCATCTAGCCAAAAGGATCTCGAATTCGAGCTCATTTTCCCCTCCAAAAGCAAAAAATCCACTTTGGTTTGCAGTGTGATCACAAAGAGATGAACTAGATATTGAAACCTTAACCTTAATTAATGAAAGAAAACCCAAAAAACTGAACATTTGCACCCCATTTTTTCTTGAGATTTGTGCATCTCCGATGCTGGGATTGATCAAGAACCGACTGCACATTCCTGATCTACTCTCTGAGGGCTTCGTTTTGGTCATGAGCACATTGATTTTCATGGAGAGAATCAAAATTTTGATTTTTAGTCTTTCTCTCTCCTCTTGCTGCCTATTCACACACGTGATTCTATGAGAGAAGGGGATGGGATTTGATGGACGTTTTTTATGGAATAATGGTATCAGAGTGGAGGAGATCATAGATTAGGCTATGAAAGAGTATCAGTGGCCATAAATGAGCGTCAGCAACCTCCCAATCATTAATTATGCGCCTCCAAAGTCCGGTTTCTATGCATAAGCACTCATTTTATTCGTTTCATGAAAGATGTTTGATGAAATTGTTTGTAGATGGATTCATTTGATTGCAAATGCTAAACTTAACCAGAAATATTTAAAAAAACCAAAAAAATGATTCGTTTAATAATTTAAAACAAAACACGCAAAACTCGTAATTAAGCACTTTTCATGGAAATAATGAAATTTTGGCGTTTTGTTGTGATTTTGGGGTTCATATGGAATGAAAATGATTATAAAATCAATGTATAGTAATTGTGATCAGTCCCAACCCATAAACTAGTAAAATAAAAAAAATTATTGAAATAAATGAAGATAAATAATGAAAAATAGAAAAATGTAGTTTTTTGTGCTAGAAAATTAGAAAAAAATATACATTATGTTTGTGAATGTATGGCATGACTATAGCATGAGGGATAAGTCTTAGTTCAATTGTGTCTTCACGTTAAAGTCCATTTTTACCGCTTTTTACAAGAAAAACACATGAAAAACTGCTCTTTATACCTATCAGCGATGCACAACCTAAACGATAGGAGGGAAGAGGGGTTTTGATGTTGATTAGTTGCTGAGAACATTGGAAATTATGATCTATTTGTTTGTCCATACCATATAGGAGGTTTATAATTTAAGTTAAAAGGGCATTAAGCCATAGAGAAGGCTCAAGGGGGCTGACCCTTAGCAACGAAGCATGATGTGTAGATTGGAATCATTAAAATAAATGCTTTTTGCACCTCACAATGCTGATTAATAAATCATAAAATGTTTGAGCACGAGGTGTGTCATTCACACTTGCATTGTGCATATCACATGGTAACTCCTAAATGCATTGCAATTTGTTTTTGATATACATGACCCATGCTGAGTTGTAAGGCATATAAGTTGTAGGTTTAGGTGTTTGGGTTCCTTGGGAGATTGTCAAGTGAGTAAATTTCTATCTCCTAGATTGTTTAAAACAAGAATGGAGTTTGTTATGTCTGTGTTATTTGTGTTAGCAATGCATTGAGGGGCCAATCCCCGAGGTGTAGGAGAGCTGCAATGGGGCCATGGTATTCAGTCAAGGGGTGCCTCCTTTATGTTTGTATCACGTTGGTGTACTATATCAAGATGTATGGGATCTCCCTCTAAGGAGTTAGGAAGGGCAATCGTTGGACTACGTTTCACTACAAACACAATATCTACATTAGCAATTAGCGCATTGTGTCCCTTAGATACTCCTGGCCGCAAGGCAATGTGGGGTCGTCTTGTGAGTGTTAGAGGCTCAGCTAGTGCCGATAGACAATGTCAGGCCCATTTTAGGTCCCGATAGGTGGTGTGTTTGCTAGGAGTTTCCTACAAGTAGCAGTTTTTGAATCTTGGTCGTATAAGGGACCTATTATCCTTATTCTATAATCGAGAGCTGCCTCGAAGCAGTGAATGTTAAAATTGGCCATCGATTACAATTATGGTAATTAGCATGACGACCAATCCAAGGAATCCCCATAACCCAAAAGATGCTTTGTCCATTCTAAATGGTTTAGTGGGATTTTTAGCTAGACATGAAACTAATTACTTTACTTTTTGCCTCAAAAGTGACACCATGCTCGAGTTTGGGTCGCTATGGAAAAGCACCCATGGAGTGACCTTGAGTAATAATCCATGGGAATTAGAGGAAATATTAGGGAGCAAAAGTGAGGCTCTAGGAAGGCACATTCATCGATGATCCTCAATAATGGTAAGTTTTTAGAGGAAAAGACTGAGATGCCATTGGTTGGAGTAATGCATGTCGATGAGCAAGATATACATCCGATCCTAGAGCCTGATGTAGTTGGGTACCGAAGTGCAATTTCACAAATCCATAAAGCATTGGATGATATCTATATGTGTGGGAAACCCTTGTCAGAGAGGAAGGTTCTATTGGAACCTATCTTCAATTCTAGGGAAATGGTAGCAAATGAGGATATAATTATTAAAACATCATCAATAGGTGATGGGGTAGACTCCCTATTGCATAGCATAGGTCCCCCCAAACCACTCTATGAGTTGGTAGAAAGAGATGGCAAGGATAAGATTAACCTTCCTACACTAGAAAAGATGGAAATGGAAGAGGTCAAATACCCTAAAAGACTAGAACTAGGTCATGACGAATATGAAGATTTTTATGACCCGGTGCTGATCCCAAAGGAGAGGACTAAATGCCCTCCTCCTTATAGGGATCTCCCAGTGTTTCATGGGCTGGTAAAGGAGGATCCAATATTGAACTTAAAAGAATATGGCCTAACTTGCCTTGCAAGTGGGTTTAATGATATACATCGGATGCTCCTATTCTCAAGCACCTTGAAGGGAGAAGCTAGGAAGTGGGTTTAAAAGAATATGGCCTTGCAAGTGGGTTTAGTGATATACATCGGATGCTCCTATTCTCAATCATCTTGAAGGGAGAAGCTAGGAAATGGTACTGGAGCCTCCTAAGAGGGTCGATTAAATCCTTGGATGAGCTATGTGATAAAGTTTTAGATGAATACGAAAAGAAAGTGCCTATGACCGAAATATTAGGGCAGCTTCTATAGATTAGACAAGAGTCTTACCCTTCTGATAAAGAATACGCTAGAGCCTCTAATGATATTCTCAGGCTTTGGCCAAGAAGAGCCACTATGTTGCCAAGTGATGTGATATGTGAGCTCTTTATGAGTGATCTAGTGCTTGATACACAAATCCAAGTGAGAATGGGAGATCCTAAGTCATTAAATGCGGCCAAGATGCACGCAATTGACTATGAGTAGTATATTCAAAGATGTTGGGAAAACTTTTGGAGTTTTTCGTGTTCAGTGCAAGTGCATCCAAATATCTTGCCAATTTTTCATGGAGAAAATTCGTTTACTAATACTAGGACAACCTTAGCAGGAGATCTTGGTAGCCAAAATCTCAAAGTAGAAAGTGGCAATCCTATGAGCAAGGATAAGATGCCTCTTGGTGGTAAAAAGATTTTAAGCCAAGCAAGTCCCATCAAGGCTTGTAAGAATTCCATATGAGAGGTAGCTATCTCAAGGAAAGCAGGAGGATGGACCCCTGATGGATCTAGGCCTATGGTTGGGTGGTCTCGATAAGCCGAGAGCTTTCCTAGAAGGAATAAAAATCACATTTCTGATGGACCATTAGAGATTAGAAAGCCTGATCCGCATCACTTTAGAACCATGGGCAGAAGAAGGGATCAAAGTGCCATACTTCCCTTCTTTTCCCACTCTCTTTGAACCTAGTGCAATGTAAGCCCATTTCAGTCTACAATTTCTATAAGGGATGGAATATGGAACAGTTGACACTAGTCAACCATTAGTAGTTGATTTGACCAAAAAGACTCAAGTCGATCCTTATGGGAATGATCAGAACTTCCACTACGGGGTAGACTCAAGTGTGCTTAGTTAGCAAACTCCAAGGGTTTTCATCAAAATCTTGGATGACACTTTCTAGGATATCTCTTGATGGGCTACTAAGAATGTACCGCCAAGGAAATCTCGGGCAGGCATGCTATAGTTGGTATCAAAGTGCATGTTGATATAGGACACGACACAAGTAAATAAAACTAGTTATGATTACAACACAAAATATCTTTCCCTTAAGTAGTGAAAATCTTCTCTTATTAATATATGTTCTTGATTTTTGGCAGAAAAACGAACCTTGGGAACGATTCTTGATTTTCCAAATTATGTTTATGTCAACATTACTCCTCTAGTTTTAGCTGGAGAAACCAAATGATACGAATATTAGATTGGATATACAATCCTTGACCCTTGTATTACAAAAGACAATGGATGTTAAGAGGAGGTGATGCCAGGAGGCATATTCCATGGTGGATTCCGTGCCATGGTGGATTCCGTGAGGTTTTACGGTGGATTCCGTAAACTTAGATGACCGGGGCTCATACACAAAGTGGATTCTTTGTGCGAGAAGTTGATGGGGACGCCTGTCCTTTTCGGGCGTTTCATTAATTTAGTGTGTACATGGGTGATTCCATAGTGGGTGATTCCGCAAAATGCATATTAAATTAATAAACGTTTATGAGTTTAGAGTGCGCACTCGTAATAAATTAAGGTTAGGATTTATTTTTAACCAGTTGATTTATTTTTGTAGCTGAAGATTGCTAGGTATTCACTTTTGTCGGTTTAATTGTATTATTTTACTAACGATTGTGAATGCTTCAATTGATGTGTAGAGATAGCAGCAGTGGTGGAGGAAAGCATTGGAGTCTAGCGAGTATTCGACCTTTGGATTATATTTTGATAGGCGCCACGCCTATATTTTGTTATGTCTATTGAGACATCAATTATTGATTATTATTTTGTATGCGCCTATGCGCATGGATATGTTATTTCTATTTGGACATTGTGTTGGGTGTGCCAGACTCTATGGGCACCGTCCATTAGCTTTATTTCCTATTTTTGTAGAAAGCAAACTTAAAAGCTAAAAGCTTGTCATATTTTTGTAAATTGGGCTATTATTGAGCATGAAGATGGAAATATACATAAAATACATGCTTTGTGAAGGGCTCACACAAGGCATGGGGGGAGATTGAACCCAATTGGTCTCTTGCTTCTTGTCGTTCATGCTTTTACATTGTTTTTTGTGCAAAAAGGTAGAGTTCATTGTTCTTGGGGACCTTCCAGGATTCACTACGTGAGCATACAGCGACCGATCTGCGCACCAGTGGTATCAGAGCGGAGCTGAGATCAAGAACTTCCATGGAAAAACAATCTCGGGCGAAGGCGGAGCTCCAGGAACGATCGGGCTCTACAGTCAATCTCGTCGCGAACCGTCGATATAGACAGACTTCTGGCGATCAAGAACCCCTGTTTCTATTGTTAGATCGTGAAGGACCAGGCTGTACAGGCGGAGGACCACTCCCTCATCTCCATAAACAAGTCGTGGATATACAGTAAGAAGCTCATATCTCTTTTCTTCAAAAAGCTTAGTCTTCAAGCTTAAAGGCTTAAGGAATTGAAGAAGTTTCACAAAACTTGTCATCGAGGTATCTGAGTATGCCCGAAAATTTCGCGACGTCAGCAAACGGCTGCCCATGTCCTCCACGATCTGCACCATTTTCTTCAATTAGCCCCCCTCTTCCATAGCTTAAGCTATTAAGCTTAAGCCATTAAGCTTTCATCAAGTTACACAAGACAATCAAGTTCATAAACTCTGGGTCCTGCACTTCCAAAGTCAAGTCCTGCAAGTCGACTGTAATCAAGTTCTGCAAGTTCACTAAGTTCTGCAAGTCTGCAACTCTGCAAGTCGGCTAAGTCTGCAACTCTGCAAGTCAGACTAGTCAATTGGAGTTAGAACTGACTAGTGCTTAAAACTCCTAGAAGGGCTGTTCCTGCGCAAAAACTCTGAACTGCAAAGTTGTTCGTGGCAAGGTGTTCTACCTATCCACAGGTCTGCTGAAGTATTTTCAGCAAACAAAGATGGAAATATTGTAGATTTTCTAAAAATTGAGAAAGAAATACCCAAAAATGCATAGCCTTGTAACCTTGAATTTGAGCTACGCTCATCCCGCTAACCTAATTTTGAGTGAGAAAGGTTTATTGAATTTTACAAGATGATGACCCCACATATGGATGATCCTATGGCTGAAGACGACCTACCTGAGCCTACCATGGAACAAAAGCTGGATCTAATCATGCTGCAATTGGAAGAAGAACGAAGGGCTAGGCAAGCATTGCAAGCGCAATTGACAAAATTACAAAGAGCATCTACCGATAAAGAAGAACCTCAAGCTGAAGATTTGATTCGACGTACCATCGATGCCCCTCTTGAAGCACAAACCATTCGCAAGGAATCCAAGATAAGTAAACGAAGTTTCAAATTTCGCACTTTCAATGGTATACGAGAAGGAAAGACTGTTTTATCATTCATTAGCCAGTTTGATGACTATTTCCATGAGGAAACCTATCCAGAAAAAGATAAAATCAAGTGTGTTACTAATCATCTGATAGACAGAGCATCACTTTGGTGGACTGTAGTACGCAAGAGCATAGAATGTCCTGCTACTTGGGAAGATTTCAAGAAGAAGTTCATGCAGAATTTCCTTCCACCGCAATTTCATAAGAAGGCTATCAAGCAATGGGATCTACTTCAACAACGGGATTGTGAGCCTATTCCACAGTATACAGAGCGTTTTTGGAATGTACTCCTACAACTACGCATGCTTGAAGATGTACCAGAGACGACACATAAGCGGAAGTATATGTCTAGACTTCTTGGACATTACTACGCTGAAGTGAACATGTTCAAGCCTGCTACCCTTGAAGACGCCATCTCACTAGCTCACGACACTGAAGATAAGTTACGCGGAAGAGACAGACGACCCCAGCAATTCCAAGTCAATGGTAATTATGGATCTAAACAATTCAATTTCAATTTTAGAAGATTTAATCCAGGTCGTTTCTCTTCACCATCTTTCTGCAAGAATTGGGCTAAACCACCTGCATTACCATCCAATGTCAATCCAAATCCTAAGCCTATTCCACAAGCAAATCCAAATGTACCCAGACTTCCAGCCATTTCAAATAATGTAACCAAAGCCAAGCCAATAGTATGCTATAAATGTCACCAGCCTGGGCATCTCACAGCAAATTGTCATTCAAAGAAGCCACCAGCACATATCAACTATCTTGGAGCCATGGACGAAGACGAGCATGAGGATATGCCTGATTTCACTAAAGATGAGGATGACACTACTACTACTTCCGACACTTTACCAGGTATGCCTACTCCACATTCATTATTGACTATGAAATGTTTGGTGCATGGAAAGGAAAAGACTATCTTGCATGATGACGGTAGTACTCATGACTTTATTTCAGCAAAATTGGTAAATGAATTAAAATTACAGACTGTACCTATGCATTATCGCATAAAAGCTGCATTCTTAGGCACTAGGTATAATGATACACAAGAAGTACAAGATTTAGAGATTCAAATTGGTTCATACACTGAAAGAAGAAATTTCTTAGTTGTTCCATTATAGTCAAGCGACATTATTTTAGGAATGCCTTGGACACACCAGCATAATCCAAATATAGATTATTCCACACACACAATGAATATTAATTTTCAAGGAAAATCTATTACATTATATGGTATGCATGCATCTAATGTTTTTCCACTGCTTTCGCATACTCAAGCAAAACGTGCATTACGCAAGATTACTAAATCATATCTCATTTGGGTGAATGAATTGCAAGCAAAGGAAAATCATATGCACCCTAGGCATAAGGAATTTCTTGCATATTTTAAGGATTGTTTTGCAGAAGACCTACCACCAAGTTTACCACCTTCACGTCCAGAAGACCATAAGATTGATTTGATTCCTGGCACACAACCACCTTGCAAAGCACCATATAGGCACAATCAAATAGAGCAAAAAGAAATCCAGAGTCAAATTGAAGAATTACTAAATAGAGGTTTAATACGACCTAGCAGTTCTCCATTCGGTGCACCTGTACTCTTAGTCAAGAAAAATAATAACACTTATCATATGTGTATTGACTACCGAGCTTTAAATAAGATCACTGTAAAGAATAGGTATCCTATACCTAGAGTTGATGACCTTATGGACAAACTGCAAGGATCTTCTATATTTAGTAAAATTGACCTTAAGTCTGGATATCATCAGGTGAGGCTAGATAGATCTGACATATTTAAGACTGCATTCAGAACACAGTTTGGCCATTACGAATTCTTAGTCATGCCATTCGGATTGACTAATGCACCTGCCACTTTCAGTAGAATGATGAACCGTATTTTTTTGAAATATCAGTACTGTGTGATTGTTTTCTTTGATGATATTTTGGTGTTTAGTCAAAGTGAAAAAGAGCATTATGAGCATTTATCATTAGTTTTTCAATTGCTGAAAGAAAATCAATTGTTTGCAAATCCTGAAAAGAGTGAATTCTTTAAGACAGAAATTGAGTATTTAGGTCATATTGTATCAAAAGAAGGAATTAAAGTTGATCCTAAGAAAATTGATGCAATATTGCATTGGCCTGTTCCTAAAAATGTGCATGAATTACGCTCATTCCTTGGTCTTGCTAGTTTCTATAGGAAGTTTGTACGTAATCTTTCATTACTTGCTTTACCATTAACCAAACTTCTCAAGAAAGGAATTGTTTATCAATGGACTGAAACTCAGCAAAAATCTTTTGACTTACTGAAACGTGCATTAACCAATGCCCCTGTCCTACAATTGCCTGACTTTAATAGACCATTCTTTCTAGTTGTGACCGATGCTAGCGGATTAGGAATAGGAGCCGTACTAATGCAAGACAATCATCCAATGGCATATTCTAGTTCTAAGCTGAAACCCTCTGAGCTGAAATATTCCACTTATGACAAAGAACTATTAGTAGTTGTACAAGCATTAAAACAGTGGAAACACTACTTAATGGGTTCAGAATTCATGATAAAGACCGACCAGCAAAGCATTAGACATTTACTTAGCCAACCCCAAATTTTTGACCGTCATATCAAATGGGCTTCCTTCATTCAAAGTTTTCATCCTATCATTCAATACCAACCTGGAAAAGAAAATGTAGTTGCTGATGCATTGAGTAGAAGACCTGCAATTCATAATATTTCTGTCATATCTTTTGATTCTTTGATTGCTATGAAAGATACATATCACCAGGATATTACTTTTCATTCTGATTGGCATAAATTAGTTCAAAATAATTTCATTCCTATTGATTCATTGTCATATAATGATGGATTTATGTTTTATGAAAAGAGACTGTGTGTTACTATTCCATTCTGATCTTTTGTTTTGAATGAAATTCATTGTCCCCCATATCAAGGTCATAGCGGTATCATATCTACATTACGTATGTTAACTGAAGATTTTTATTGGCCGCATATGGATGCAGATGTATCTAATTTTGTTTCTGAATGTTTGATTTGTCAAAGAGTAAAAAGACATCATGGTAAATAGTATGGATTACTAATGCCTTTGTCTATTCCATCTAAACCTTGGGAACATATTTCTATGGATTTCATTACTGGTTTACCAAATACTAAATCTAACCATGATATGATTTGGATAGTTGTAGATAGATTTAGTAAGCAACCATATTTCATTCCATGTAAGAAAACTTTAACAGCATCACAAGCAGCATAATTATTTTTGAAATTTGTTTTTACTAACCATGGATTGCCCAAAGTGATTATTTCAGATCGTGATTCTAGATTTTGTAACAATTTTTTGATTACATTATTTGTTAATCTAGGCACAAAGATTGATTTCTCATCTGCATTTCATCCAGAAACTAATGGACAAACAGAAGCCACAAACAGCACTATTCTAGATCTTTTACATACATATACTATCTCTAAACCTCAGACATGGGACACTCATTTGCATTTATTACAGTTTGCATATAACAATACACCGCACACATCTACAAAGAAAACACCTTTTGAAGTCATTTATGGATATAGATTATCTACACCTGTTGCATCTTTGTCTAATAGAATTCAGAGTGCTGATGATATTGCTAGTATGCATAACAGTATTTTTGATGAGGTTAAGGATATGATTGCTAAAGCCCAGCAATCATATACCAAACAAGCCAACAAGAAAAGACAAGCCATGAATTTCAAAGTTGATGATTATGTTTGGCTGAGAATAGAAAAACGTAGATTGCAAAGTGTAGATAGACATCGAGTTGTCAAATTAGCTCCTAGATTTTATGGACCCTTTAGAATCATTCATAAAATTAATGATAATGCATTCAAGTTAGAATTACCATCTCATTGGAAAATTCACAATACATTTCACATTAGTTTATTGAGACCATTTAGAGGCCAATTACCTATCCACCCTGTTTATGAAAACCCACCTTTATTAGAGGAAGAGACTGAAATACTTCAACCAGAAGCTATCATAGACACTGATTATATGACCACTAGAACTGGCCGAAGGTATTCTAGATATCTAGTAAAATTTAAGAACCATCCTGTAGAGGAAGCACAATGGATGCACGCTAGAGACTTAAATGCTTTCCCCACTCTGTTAGCTCCACATTGAGCTAATAGCAATTGAGGTCAATTGCTATCCCACCCCGGGGGTATGATGCCAGGAGGCATATTCCACGGTGGATTCTGTGCCACGGTGGATTCTGTGAGGTTTTACAGTGGATTCCGTAAACTTAGATGACCGGGGCTCATACACAAAGTGGATTCTTTGTGCGAGAAGTTGATGGGGACGCCTGTCCTTTTCGGGCGTTTCATTAATTTAGTGTGTACATGGGTGATTCCATAGCGGGTGATTCCGCAAAATGCATATTAAATTAATAAACGTTTATGAGTTTAGAGTGCGCACTCGTAATAAATTAAGGTTAGGATTTATTTCTAACCAGTTGATTTATTTTTGTAGCTGAAGACTGCTAGGTATTCACTTTTGTCGATTTAATTGTATTATTTTACTAACGATTGTGAATGCTTCAGTTGATGTGTAGAGATAGCAGTAGTGGTGGAGGAAAGCGTTGGAGTCTAGCGAGTATTCGACCTTTGGATTATATTTTGATAGGCGCCATGCCTATATTTTGTTATGTCTATTGAGACATCGATTATTGATAATTATTTTGTATGTGCCTATGCGCACGGATATGTTATTTCTATTTGGACATTGTGTTGGGCGTGCCAGACTCTATGGGCACCGTCCATTAGCTTTATTTCCTATTTTTGTAGAAAGCAAACTTAAAAGCTAAAAGCTTGCCATATTTTTGTAAATTGGGCTATTATTGAGCATGAAGATGGAAATATACATAAAATACATGCTTTTGAAGCGCTCACACAAGGCATGGGGGGAGATTGAACCCAATTGGTCTCTTGCTTCTTGTCGTTCATGCTTTTACATTGTTTTTTGTGCAAAAAGGTAGAGTTCATTGTTCTTGGGGACCTTCCGGGATTCACTACGTGAGCATACAGTGACCAATCTGCGCACCAGGAGGGTATTGCTACATTGTCCGCCAACCATCCTGCTTACCTCTAGAGTAATTTAAAGAGGTTAAGGTGGATGAAAACACTTAAGGTTACCAAGATTTATCTATTCTATGAGGCTAGAGTAAACTCAAAGATGTTCACTAGAGGGCGACATGTCAAATTAAACCGGTACATCTACGAGGAGGTTACAAAGGATATATTGGCTGATCGAGTCATGGTTGTAGGAGACTAGGAGGTTACAAAGGATATACTGGCTGATCGAGTCATGGTTGTAGGACACTTTAGTTGTTACAAAGGATATACTAGCTAATTGAGTCATGGTTGTAGGACACTTTAGTTGTTGCAACTACAAGATAGATGGATTACCTTATCTCCCCTTAAAAATATAGATTTTTGGATATCTATTCTTAGAATTCTAATTACTATGCAATGGATGTATTGCAATGCCATGCCTAGATTATGGTAGAAAACCTTTTCCAAGAATAATATGAGCTCCCGAACTACTCGAATAATGTATTCCCTTTCTATCGACATAAAGAATTATTTTGTCCACCCATTTGTCTCCTTGATAATTAGGAATAGTGGGAAGATATTATCCGTTTGAATTTTTTTTCTAATTAAAATTAAAACTCTCTTTTGAAGTGTAAACCTTGATCATTACCAAAAGGCCAAGTAGTAAATAATTCCCTTTCTAAATTAATGAGGTAGATTAAGCAAGTAAACATCCTTTTTTGAATATGGTTGGAGAGAAAATTGATCATAAAAATTGCATAATTTCCCAGAACATCACCCCAAATCTCAATATTATAGAAGCTCAAGAGAAAAAATTTCTTCTCAAGTAGTACAAGCCACCAGAGTTTGACGCTGGTAAAGGGAGGGACATTCCAACTGAAGCCAAAAAATGGACAGATCTATGGAAAACTATTTCACTACTGCAGCAGGGATTGCACCGTCAAATCAAACCATGATCGGAAAACTAAAACTCATAGGAGGAGATGCCCGTCTTTGGTGTGGAAACAGTGGTGCAAGGACCAAAGAATGCCCAAAAGCACTATCACTTGGTACAAGATTAAGGATGTTGTGCATGGGAGATATCTTCCACCCATATATAAAGCCTAGAAGATGAACAAGTTCTTCAACCTAAAGCAGTTAAACCTAAGCCTAAAAGCTTACTACTCCAAATTTGTAACACTTCTAAACTATGCATCTACAATGGATGTTTCACAGCAAGTATCCAAATTTTGCAGTGGTCTAAATCCGCCCTTGAATGCGCGTCTTGAATCAAAGAGACCATCGAATTTACAAGATGCATTGATTCAAGCAACTCCAATAGTTCAGGAGATCAAACAAAGACCAAAAAATGCAAAAAATTAGAATAGAAACAATCGGAATAAGGGCAACTTCCAAGGTTATGAAAAAAGAGCCAAGGATAGTACCAACCAAACACAACAAAGAAAGCCAAATCAAATGCACTGGAAAGCTTTATACCCATACGAAAGAGCAATGAGGCTCCAAGGTTCTTCTACTGCAAGGAACCAAGACATTTTAAGAGGCAATGCCTGAAGCAACCAAGGTCAGTTAGCCAAGGTCAGTTTCATGAGAGCAAAGCCAATGGAATCTAATATGGAAAGAGCCAAAGTACACGCCACTCTCAATAACAAGGGTCCAAATTTCCAATTCTTGATAATTCAAACACCAGTAAATTATCAAGGTAAATCCTTTCAAATTTTGATCGATTGTGGAAGTACCCACTCTTTCATATCACAAAAATGTGCAAAAAGGCTAGGCATAAATACTACTCTTGCACCTAGTTTTCTTGTGGAGTTAGCAAATAGCAAAGAAGTTCTATCAACACAACAAACTAGCAAGGTAGAATTTAGCTTGGGTGGCAATTCTTCCAAAATGAGCTTCCGAATTATGAACCTCGAGGCTTATGAATGTTTTCTAGGAATGGATTGGTTGATTCCAAATAATGCCCATATCCATTGTAGAAAGGGCCAAATCACATTTTAAAACTTAAAGGGAGAACAAGTAACCACTTAGGGAGAAGTAGGGAACCCTAAGGTTTAGCTAGCTAAAGCTTTTTGAATAGTAAAAGGGCTAAAGAAAGGATTACATGTCTATCTAATTAAACTCAACAAGGCTGAGCAAGATAGTGAAACCAAGGATCAACCATCTTGGGTAAAGGAATATGCATATGTTTTTCTAGAAGACCTGATAGAACTTCCACCAACAAGGGAAGTAGATCACAGAATTTAACTCATTCTAGGCGCTGCCCCTATCACCAAACTGCCTTACCGAATATCAATTCCTGAATCCATTGAGCTAAAACAACTCCTCAAGCAACTATTAGACCAGGGATACATCTGGCCAAGTAATTCACGATGGGGAGCCCCGATACTATTTTAGAAAAAGAAAGATGGAAAAATCTACCTTTGTATCGATTATTGTGGATTAAACCAAGTGACAGTGAAAAGAAATATCCAATTCCTAGGATAGATGGGTTGCTTGACCGACTCTAGGAGCAAAGGTCTTTTTAAAGATCGATCTCAGATCATGCTATTATCAAATAAGAATAAGGGAGGAAAATATCCCTAAAACTGCTTCTAACACAAGGTACGGTCATTACAAGTTTGTTGTGATATCATTTGGGTTACCAAATGCTCATGCCACCTTCAATAGGTTGATGCAATACATTTTTTAACCCTACCTTGATGAGTTCATCCTCATCTTCTTTGATGATATTTTAACATATTCCAAGAATGAAGAAGACCATGGACCACAGCTACGAGTAGTTCTTGAAACAATGATAACCCACAAATTGTATGCTAAAAAGAAGAAATGTGCCTTCTTCAAAAAGCAGATTGAATATCTAGGATTCATAGTGTCGACAGATGGCATTTCAGTGGATCCTACCAAGGTCCAAGATGTACAAGATTGGCCACCTCCAACAACGGTCAAGGAAGTGTGAAACTTTCTAGGGCTAGTGGGTTGGTATAGAGTCTTCATTAAAGATATGCATCAATCATCGTGCCTATCACTGACCTTCTCAAAAAGCAAGTCTCCATTACATGGACGTGAACTGAACAATCTAGCTTTGAGAAGCTTAAGTAGAGTTTGGTAACCACCCCCTATCTTAAGGCTACCCAACCCAAGCAAAGAATTTGAAGTCATAAGTGACGCAATCTCTCTTGCTTTGGGTTGCGTGCTTATGCAAGAAGGACATCCAGTAGACTATACTTCTAGAAAATTAAAGATCCGCGAAAGAAACTATGCCACACATGATCTAGAATTACTTGCTGTAATTCATGCCTTTAAATTAATGAGACATTACCTGCTGCTTGGTAATAATTTTTCTCTAGTCAGTGATCATAAAATCCTAAAGTGAATTTTTACTCACAACCAGATCTCAATACAAGACAATGTCGATGGATTGAGACCTTGCAGGAATTTGACTTTGAAATCAAGTATAGACCAGATAAGGTGAATGTGATTGCAGATGCCCTAAGCCATAAATCATTTCTTAATGCCCTAATTCTAGAGGAATCCTCTAGGGCTAGAACTCTTGCTACAATGATTTCAATGCCCTATAAGCCTCTCATAGAAATGGCTAAAGAAGAGGCAGTGAAGGATCCAAGCTATCATAGAATTTTAAGAGAAATTTACGTCAAGGATTCAAATCCAAAACTCAAGACCTATCAAGATCTTTCCATAAATGAGGAGCTTGCCTATTATAGGACAAGACTATGTATTTCTACAAGTAAGAAACTCAAAAAGAAAATATTATGGGAAGCTCATGATTCCCCATTTTTGGGTCATCCTGGTTATGCTAAGACTCTTAATACAATCAGAAGAAGCTTCTATTGGGAAACACTCAAGGGTGATGTGCTCAAGTATATCACCGAGTGCCTAAACTGCCAAACGAATTAAGGCTGAGCCTGTCAAGTTGCGAGGAAAGCTCTAGCCACTTGACATCTCTCAAATGAAATGGGAGTATATCAGCATGGACTTCATAGTTGGATTACCCTAGGTACAAAGAGGATATAAATCCATAATGTTAGTCATTGATATGCTAACAAAAGACCTTGAGATATATAAAAAAGACCTTGAGATGGAGTTGTCAAAGAATACTTTTCGTAATTAAACTAACCATGATTTTTTTAATCGTGGGCAAGGACCCACAAAACTCCAAGGGAGTTATTCTCAAGAATAGAATTGTTGTTTAGTCCAAACTAGATCTTGAGGAAGGAGAAATTTGAGAAGACTATTGGAAGGTATTGCCACTTTCGCTAAGCTTTTCCTTGTTGTTATTATTTTTGGAAAGAAAATATTTATCTTGGAAATAATTTTTTTAAATGTATAATATCGACATCATAACTAATATACTATTATAAGTAAAGTTATATTCAATATTTCTTTTAAAAAATGTATACCTTACTACTTGAATACTTTTTCTGCAGCCACCTCCTCCTCATTTGAGATTCTCAAGATTCTTGAGAGTTCTTTGTCGATTACAAAGGCTTAAAATAGTTTGTTTTCATTACTATGATTTTATGAGTTCTCCAATGAATGATTCTTCTGTGGACAATCATGTAGTTTTTGCAACAACTCATATCTATGTTTTGTTAATAAGTGATTCTCCAATCTAAGAACATCCTTCTCCACAATAAGATTATAGCCACTTGCAACTGCCATTGTTTTTGTTGTTTTCTCCTCTTTTTCTTGGGAAATCAAGGTGTAATATTTAAAGACTTAGGACCCTAAACTAGGTCAGATGTTGATGTGCTTGGTTGAGCCTTAGCATTCTCTTTTTTTGGTGTGTCCTCATGGGACATAACCGTGGCCTGTTGAACATTCTCACTAGGTTGTGAGGGTACACCTACCTCTCTTTTTTAAGATGTTTGTGATTGTGAGTTAAGTACTAATCTTTCCTAAAATCATCAGGCTAAGAGATGGATGATCGAGTACAGATCGCCGATTGAGGCAGTATTCCGGTGAGCACAGAACGTCGAGACTGAGGCAGTGTTCTTGATGGTGCTAAAACTCCCCAAGGCCAACGTGAATAAAACCTACTCAAAGGGGTTTTCTATTTTTATTTCAAGTTAGTGAGTATAGAACAATCATGACGCAAAAGGTCTTGTCATAGGGAACTCTAGTCGGCAGGAGGAGGTGAGGATACTAGGGGGATCTGGTCATAAACTCTTTAGGCTCTTACGAACTACCAACTACACTTCGATTTCCAGATAGTGTCCTGGAAGTTTCAATACTAGTTGAGGGACTGAAAAAAGAATAATACATTCGGGTTGACATCATTCTAGTTAGAATAGAAAACATTGTAGAAAGTTATTTTTCTTAAAGGAACCTATTGAGAAGGGATTGCTTTACTCTGTTTTTGTGTCATGAATTAAATGCATGTAATGAATTTGTATTAGGAGAAAATTCAAGGAAGTTGTTTTTATATGTTGAACCTAAAGTGGTAGGTAATTAAGTAATTAAAAACACTCTCTCAAGGGAAGCGGGAGGATGGACCCCCAATGGATCCAGACCTATGGTTGGGTGGTCTTGGTAAGCCGAGAGCTTTCCTAAGAAGGAATAAAAATCACATTTTTTATGGACCATTAGAGATCAGAAAGCTTGACTCATATCACCATGGGTAGAAGGGATCAAGATACCATACTTCCCTTCGTTTTCCATTATCTTTGAACCTAGCGCAATGTAAGGTTGTTTCTATAAGGGACGGAATCTTGAACCGCTAACACTAGTCAACTATTAGTAGTTGATTTGACTAAAAAGACTTAGGTCGATCCTCATGGGAATGACCGGAACTTCCATTGTAGGGTAGACTCAAGTGTGCCTAATTAGCAAACTCCAAGGGTTTTCATCAAAATCTTAGACGATACTTTCTAGGACATCTCTTGATGGGCTACTAAGAATGTACCGCCAAGGAAAGCTTAAGCGGGCACGTTACACAATAAGTGGTCTGTGGGTCTTGGTGGTGTGCTCATGAGAGCGCCAATATTTTGATTTTGGCACAAATGGATTTAGGCTCGAGTACTTGTGTGCTCCAAATCGAGCAACAAAGCAAGGGAGTTTGAGGATGTTCGATCTTCTTTGCTAGATAGTTTAGGTGTTGGAAGATTTAGAAGCATTAGTCAAATAAGTGGCATGTGGCTTTACATTAGTAGGATGCATTAAGGTTTGGGAAATAAGAAAAAATAAGTCTTTGTAAAAACTAAGAAACAGGGAAACAGAGGAAGAAAGAAAAAAATGGATTTTAAATATCTGGGAAAGAATAGGGATAGAGAAGAAAAAGAGAGAAACAAAAGGTGAGAAAGGGGAAAGAGAGAGCTCCATTAGGCGAGTTTTGAGGTCTCAAAAATGCCCTACAAGTGATCCTAGAGAGAGAAAATATCTTTAAAAATAGACTATTTTTAGATTTTTAAAAACTTTTATATTTTGAGAAGTAAATATATCAAATTAAGTCATTGTTATGATATTCTCATGGTCACATCAAACCTAGTATTCTAGGCTGCCCCATAAAGGTGACAAAGGTTGTCATAATGAATATCTTACTCATCCTCATTAAAGTGAAAACAAATATTTAATTTGAATTTTGTTCGACCTTTGATTGCTTCCCTCTATTCTCACACTCTTCTTTCTTTTTCCTCCTTACTAGTTTTTTCTTCATTTTTCTTCTTGTTTCTAATTCACATAGTTTTTCAATCCAATCTTCTAATCACATCCTTATAGCAATGAATCACTCATCCAATGAGATCTCTGTAGCTCTAGTAAAAGACTCTCTATCATCTTCATGTTGAGTTGGATAGTGAGTATGTGAACCAATAATAAAGAGAAAAAAACCATTACTATTACAGAGTTTATAAAGCATATACTCATATTTGAAAGAAAGAAGAATCTTGAGCTTTGATTAGATGGTAGGCTATATCCCAAAGCCTATAATGCTTCTTACCAACAAAGCATTCAAATGACACCTTTTCAAGCATTGTATGGGCATGACTACCATACTCCATTGAATTTTTCAGATCTTACCTTAAGGGTAGAAGCTTCCAAGGAAATGCTAGAGAAAATGGATGAACATGTCAAGGCCATCATACAATACATTAGAGCCGCCAAGGATAGACAAAAAGCCTATGTAGATCTAAATAGATAAGAGTGGCTCTTCAAAGAAGGAGATATGGTTTTCATTCGTGGACCCAAGAAGAGTTCCTTATCCTTGGGAGAATTTAAAAAGCTTAGCCCAAGGTATTGCAAGCCTTACAAAATCCTCAAAAGTCTAGGGCCCAATGTTTACAAACTCCAACTCCCTGAGAATGTAAAGGTTCATAATGTATTTCATGTTAGCCTACTAAAGAAATATGTATCCAATCATAGCCATGTACTCAATGATCAACAAGTTGTAATGCCAAGCCAAAAAGTCCTTGAGCTCTGGCCAAATCGAATCCTAGACACTCGGGAGAAGCGATTAAGGAGTAGAACTCTCAGAGAGCACCTCATCTAGTGGAAGGACTATCTAGAAGAAGATGCCACATGGATTGATGAGAGTACTCTCAACCAACAATAACCCCAATTCCTTTCGAGATGAGAACATCGCGATCCCTTAAGAGAGGAAGGATGTAATAAACCCCCCCTTTTTCACATGTCCCATAGAACTCCTCCCCTAACTTAAAATTATTGCAATTTTTCTTACTTCTCCCCTGTCGACGCCACCAACTGGTGGGAGGGAGGGGAAGTAGAAGTCGATGACGATGATGATAATGATGAGGAGGAGGGGCGCACGTGTGCCACCTCTCCCCCCCACTATCTCTCCCTCCCAATTTGTAATGGCAACCTGCATGGCATCAGACCATTCTGGTCTACCCCCAGGTGGCAGGTGGGGAGAAGGCCATCGACACCCCCAGGCCACTCCTCTTCCTCCTCCCTATAAAGGTTCCCCCTTGAGATGAAATGATACCTTCTGTCCCCCTGTCAAACTAGGAAGAGAGAGAGAGAGAGAGAGAGAGAAGAAACTTCTGGAAACTTCCAAAGAATCCCTATTATAGTGACCCTTCACACGCCTTTCCTCCAAGTCTATTTTTTCTATAGATATCCTGTGCTACCCACCCAAGAGTGCGTAAGGACCACCATAGTGCTAGAAATTCTGTGCCACTACTTTGCATAAATTTCTGTCATCCATGCCAACATCTACCTTGCAAGAGACGCATGTGATGGGGCAAAGACTACCTTAGGTCCACGATCAAACTTCCATAATAGTCTGTGCACCCATTTGTTGAAGAAGGCCCGAGCTAAACAATGGCTCCAAAGAGAAAGAAGGCTCAAGCAAATGATAATCCCACATCAAATGATGGAGCTACGAGACAAGGAACCGCAACACCTAGTAACTAGGTGCATTAAATCAATTTTACTCTAGTAGAAATCATCTTAAAGGAGCAATAAACACAAAATGATCGCATTAAGTAGGAAAAAAATATTCATGCTAAAACTCATGATAGCAAGTCACCAATTATGTTGCATTAAAAATCATGTTGGAGATTGTATTTATATTCACTTTAGCCAAAAAAATTCATGGATTTTATTGCACTAAAGGCATGTTATAGAATGTAACAATTTGCATAATAAACTTCTCATTGGTGCACACAAATTAGGGAATTTTATATTGGTTTTTGTTCTTGGAGAATTACATTTTTATGCACTAGCATTGGCATGCATGAGAGATAAAACGAATTGATAGATGTTTGCACTCGAATGCGTAGAAAAATGATACGGACTGTCAAGGATTGATGTTTTACATCAAAGATATCATGAAAAAGACTAGCATCTTATGATTGCAAGGAAAAATCCTAAGTATCTTATTTGATAAAGAAATATTTGTATTCTTTTTTGCAAGAAATAAATGCATCCATGAAAAGCAATAAATTCTTGCTTCATTGCATGTGCAAAGAGTTAAGTTCTTCTTTGCTTGCATAAGTAGTGTATTCAATTTCCGCTTCACTTGCTGAGAGGAAGGAATTGAAGGAGATAAAAGTATTCTTCTTTCTTTTCACAAAATTCAGTTTACACCTCATGATTACAATGTGCTTGAATTAGGATATTGTAGTCTTATGGGTCAGTCCTTAGACAGTGTTTCCATCATCTTGATAGTTTGTAAGAAGCTAGGAATAGTTAGAATGCTAATAATATGCCATGTCACATAGACACTGGTATATAAGGAGAGAAGTTGTAATTTTTCACATCTTTTGACAAATCAATACATTTTACAATCTTTCTCTCCCTTCTTGCTCTAAGCTTCCATGGCTTCTTCATCTTTCTTGTCTTTCTCTCTCCAATTCTAGTCTTTCTCTCTCCTCGTCACTCTATTTCTCTCTCTTTCTGCAGTCTTTCTCTCTCCTCTGCAGTCTTTCTCTCTCCTCTTTCTCTCTCCCTAGTTCTCTCTTTGACAAGTGGTATCAGAGCTTCAGTCTTTGATCCATTATTTTCTTCCATTTTCACTCCTATTTTCTTATTTCAAAACCAATTTCAGACAAAAATGGTACAAGACAGTGACTAGTGGAGTGCTGCAGGACAACTACAGTTAGCAAATGACTACATCTGGAGATATCCAAGGTCAGATATGGCGGGTAAAGGCTTAAATGGTTGGACGTCACCAAATTTTATGCAAAATTGAAGGTAACTAGGGTAAAGGATGGTTAACCGGGCTTAGTCAGAGGCTAAACTACAGTTGCTTTTCAAAAGAGAGCTTCTCTTCTCTCTCCTTCAAGCTTTTGGCTGAAGCTTTCATGGTGGATGTCAAGAACCTCTTCAAATATCTCTCTCTATGCTGAACATCTTACTGCCAAAGCATGGGGCAAAGGTTCTTTGTTGCCTAAGCTACAGGAGGAGCACCATACTTGATGCCTACTGTTGAAGATCAGCCCAGGAGCAGCCCGAAAAATGCGCCGAAAAATGCATTGAATTCCCTACTCTCTGCTCCCTGCTCAGCCTGCTCCACATTCTCAGTCATTGATCTCAGCTCTTAAAGGACTTATCAAGCCCTTGATTGGCAACAATCTTCAGCCTCTGAAGCATCCTGATCAGTCATTCTCTTGCTCAAACCCTAATACACAGCAGGGCAACCATAGCCACAGACATGGAAGCTCAAAGTTCTCAAAATTTTGGACTTCCCTGACCTTCAAGGCTTCTCTAAAGCTGAATACAAGCTGGATAGACTTCAAGATTGAAGACATTGAAGAGATTTCAGCCCGTGCATGTCAAGAAGCTCAAATGGAAGGATTATTTTGGGGCTTTTCATCAAGGAGCTTGAATCTTTGAGGTTCAAGTGTTCAAGCAATGCTGGAGTATTGATTCTTCAAGGATTTCATCATATTGAAGCATGTATGGACTGATTTCATGGAGATTTCAAGCTTTATGTTGGATTTATGGTGGATTATGAAGAACTCTTGCATCAATGGGGTTGAAGCTGACATCTATTATCATTTTCAAGCTTAATGGAGGTATTTTCTCTTGCTAATCTCTGAAATCTCTGAATAATCCTATTGTTAATGGCCTTCCACTTGTTGATGAGAGGTTATTGATCAATTAATTCACTGGATTGATCAATAGATCAGAGAATAGTATTAATTTTCTTCAATCTCAGCCTATTTCATTGAATTCCTTTTGATTCAAACCATTACTCATCATAAGTATCATTTGATCAACTTGATGCATAACCTTGATCTGTTTTGTTGAAATTTTTTCTCATCCAAGCTGAAATATTGTAAAAGGGTAAGTACTAGCAATCAGTGAGTACTAGCAATCAGTGAGTCACTGAATTGCATAGGTGAACCCTTCTCCCATCTCAAGTTCTTTTATCTCAATCAATTGCATCTCATGAAAGGCTGAATGAATATTTTTGGAATTGCATATCATGCTGATTGCTTAGCACACTAGCCTCTGCTATGTTGATATTCCCACCGAGGAAAAAGGTGGATGCCGGGGGAGATAATGGGACAAAAGAGAGGTGACCCTCCCTCACTATCGAAGATCTCGAAGGGGTGCAACCAACCGACCCGGGGGGAACTTTGCCCACCTCCCGATGATTCGGAGCCCGTGTAGGGAGCCCGTCCTGCCGTTTTATCCCTCACACAGGTACAGCGAGTGGAGAATTGAAGATTGAAGACTTTCCAACGACTCAAGTACCTACTGGATTAAAACAGGTAAAACAGGGCATTTACAGGTTACCCACAGGGTATTTACAGGTGGATACGGGTACACCCTTTGATACTGAAGCACAGGTACAGGTACTACAGGGTACCCACAGGTCCTATATACCCCTTTGCAGGGTTTGGTAGCCATTTGAGGTTACTTTTTTGCATTACAGGGTCAAAACAGGGCACTTACAGGTCTAAACAGGGGTCAGGACTTGACAGTTCAGACTCTGAAATTCAGTTACAGAATTTTCTGTCCTAAACCTGTTATAGCATGCTATAGCTCATCTCGAAGAGGGCATTGTAAGCTTCAATTTGCACAAAAAAGTTTTGCAATCGGAGTTTTCTAGCCAAAGTTATAGCCGTTTTACTGACAGGGGGTACTGCAGGACTGCACTAGTATGGCAGGACATAAAGACAAAAATAAGGTCCAGGAGGACTATGCACAACAAATCAGGGATTCTATGATGGATAGCGCACTTCAAGAGAACCCTGAAGAGCCTCAACAACAAGGAGAAATCAGTATACTCACCGATACCTTGTGTGCCCATGAATTGAGACATAGGGAACGACATGAGGCCATCTTGTCAAGAATGGAGCAGATGGTTCAATCTACTGATTAGACCAAGGCTTCTATTGATAAGTTGGTAGAATCCAACGAACAACTCATGGCACAAATTACAAAATTTATGCAGTTGCAAATGGCATCAAAGGAAGTTAATGAGAAAGCTTGTTCAAACAGTGGCCCTTCAGTCCCACTTCAGCCATCTAACCAGAATGGTCATGGAAATGGGATCATTGGAAGAAGAGGCATTCCAAATAGTCAGTATGAAGTAGGAGAAGCTTCACAAAGGCATGATGACTATTTGGGCAGTTTGAATGAAGCTAATACTCAAGCTTTTGGACTGCATACTCAGAATTCTAGGGGTGCTTTACCAACAGGAAGATTACATGGTAATTCTCAACCACCTGTTGGAAGATTTCAATCCCAACATGGAGGTTCTGTACTTGGAAATCCTAATCAGCCAGTTTTGGGACAGCAACCCTTCCATGATAGAGAATTCAAGGACAAAATTGTTTTATCCAAATTCAATGGCCAATCATCTTCACCATCAGAATTAGAGGAATTGGACCTCTAAGATGGAGTCTTATTTTGACATATTCCCTAAAACTGATGATATGAAGATACACTTTGCCTCCTTACACTTAGAAGGATTTGCCCATACTTGGTGGAGGTATATCAAGAAAGAGAATGTACTTATTGAGAATTGGGAAGCTTTCAAGGCACTTATGGCTGAAGTCTTTGTTTCGCCTCTTGAAAAAGAGAAGCTAGCACGAAGATGGTATGGTTTGGAACAAAGGGGTCTAAGTGTAAGAGAATATACAAATCAATTCCTCAATTTGACCATGTATGTGGAAAGCATCAGTGATGAGGCCAAGTTACATAAGTTTATGTATGGTTTAGAACCATCCTTGTCAGCTGATGTTATGGCGCAAAATCCTACTTCACTTTTCAAGGCTATTGAGCTTGCAGAGCGCTATGGAAGGAAGTATAGGAAAGAGTCTTCATTTCAGCCAAGTTATGGACAGCCAAGGACTGTTTTAAAGCAAGGGCAAGTTGGTAACATTTATGGCAGCAATCATGTGCCTAGTGGGAACTTAAGGATACCAACTTATCCTCCATTTAATGCTTCTAGGCTTCAAAGCAATTTCAGGACAGCAAACAGTCCAAAGGTTGAATTTAAGCAGGGTGATAACAAGCCTAAGTCCACTTCAGCCATTACAAATTCCAAATCTATTCCCATGGATCTTTACAAGGAAAGAAAGGACAAGGGCTTATGCTTCAAATGTGGAGAAAAGTATACTCCTGACCATGCTTCAAAGTGTGTATATAAGAATGTCAAGCCAAAGCTTCAGAGTATGCTAGTCTTTGAGGACTTTGAAGATGACATAAATGAGGCTAATGCAGTGATAGACAATGCTGAAAATGAAGATTTTGAGGATGATGGTGGACAGGAGTACTTTTATGATCCATCTGACTCTTTTCCTTTTGATCCAGGCGGTGATATCCCATTTGATCCGGGTGGATTTTGTAATGAGTTGCCTGCTGCCACTAATTGTTCTATCTCTATGGATGCTTAGACGGGATCTAAGAACCCTAATACACTTCGTATGAAGGGAAACATATGTGGAAAGCCAGTGTTCATCCTGATAGATAGTGGCAGTACCCACAGTTTTGTCAATAAATCCATTATGTACAAGTTGAATTGTGTTCCCACCAACTTACAGCAGCCCATTAGAGTACAAGTGGCTAATGGTGAAGAGGAAATCAACACACAGATTTGCCCACAGGTTTCTTTGCAGATGGCTGAAAATTTTGAAGTCAAAGTAAACCTGATCACTTTGGAAATGGGGCCCATAGATATTGTACTTGGTTGTGATTGGTTGATGACCTTAGGCAGGATTACTATGGATTTCTCACAGTTATATATGGAGTTTTTCTCCAATGGACAGCTCATCCGTTTACAGGGAATCCCTAGTAGATCTGATTTTCAGCTTATCACCATTCAACAACTCAAGAAAGAGTACAAGAAGCGCTCACAGATATTTGTATTGCATTTGAACAAAGAAACACAGGATCAGCCCAATAATTCAGCAAACCATCCAGCCTTGACAGCTCTTCTTGAGAAGTATAGAGATTTATTTGAAGTACCTACTTCATTGCCTCCTAAGAGAGCGGTGGATCACCCCATTGATTTGGAACCCAACTCAAAGACAATCAATAAGCCACCTTACAGACTATCAAAATGTGAACGAGAGGAAGTAGCCAAGCAAATCAAAGAGCTTCTTGAAATGGGATTCATTGAACCAAGTTCTTCACCGTATGCATCCCCAGTCCTGTTAGTCAAAAAGAAAGATGGATCTTTCAGAATGTGCATTGACTACAGGGATCTCAATAAGATAACCGTGAAGAACAGGTATCCTATACCCAGGATAGATGATTTGCTTGATGAGCTTAAGGGGGCTCGATTCTTCACGAAGATTGATTTGAGATCAGGGTATCATCAGATTCATATGAGAGAGGGTGATGAGGTCAAGACTGCTTTTAGGACTGATCGTGGGCTCTACCATTTCTTGGTGGCGGCCATTCGGCCTTACAAACGCTCCAGCTACCTTTCAAAGCCTGATGAATAAGATTTTGCAACCTTTCCTCTTTCAGTTTGTCTTGGTGTTCTTTGACGACATTTTGATCTATAGCAAGACTTTACAGGATCATTTGTCGCATATGAGGAAGGTTTTTGATGTGTTGAGACATCATAGGCTTTTTGCTAAGGAGAAGAAGTGTTCTTTCATGCAGATTGAAGTAGAATACTTGGGACATATAGTCAGTGAAAAAGAAATACAGGCTGATCCCAAGAAGGTGCAATGCATAAAAGATTGGCCAACGCCTACTACTACTACCTCTCTTAGAGGATTTCTTGGTCTATCGCAGATTTATAAAGAATTATGCGGCAATTGCAGCCCCTTTAACTGACAGGTTGAAGAAAGAGGCTTTCTTTTAGGATGCTCTTGCAGATAGCAGCTTCAACCAGTTAAAGGAATTACTTACCTCTGCTCCTATTCTTGTATGCCCGGATTTCTCTAAAGAGTTTACTATACAGTGTGATGCTAGTGGCCGTGGCATTGGGGCTGTTTTGCTTCAGGAGCATGGAGTAATTGCATTTGAAAGCCGTAAGCTTACTGATAAGGAGATGGCCATGAATGTTTATGACCAAGAAATGTTGGCTATTCTGCATGCAATCAAGAAATGGCACCATTACTTATATGGCAGCCGGTTCAGAGTACATAGTGATCATCGGGTACTCAAGTATTTCCTTAGTCAGTCAAATCTCACTCCAAAGCAAAGACGATGGGTAGCAACATTACAAAATTATGACTTTGACATCACTCATACAAGGGGCAAAGATAACATAGTGGCTGATTCTCTCTCTCGTATGTGGGCCTGCAAAGTATCAGCCATGACAGAATTACATAGTGATTGGATTGAAGAGCTACAAGAGGCATATCTCTTAGATGAGGAATTCAGCTAAATCTTTCAGAAATTACAGCAAGGTCTTATGGAAGAAAACTCACATTACCAGCTTAAAAATGGTCTTATTTGGTGGAAGGGCAAGATTGTTATTCCCTCTACTTCTTCTTTCAAGCGAAAAATAATGGAGGAGTTGCATTCTTCGCCTTTAGTTGGACATTTGGGAGTTTTCAAGACTTATGACAGGATCAGCAAGAGCTTTTATTGGAAAGGACTGTGGAAAGATGTCAAGGACTTCGTTATGAAGTGTATGCCTTGTCAGCAAAATAAGAATAGCACCCATAAGCCAGGAGGTTTGTTGCAGCCATTGCCTATTCCTACGAGTAAATGGACTCATATTACTATGGACTTTATCACTGGCTTACCTACTACCAAGAAGGGGTGGAATAGTATTTACGTGGTGGTTGACAGACTCACCAAAGCAGCTCATTTTATCCCAACAAAACTTCAGTTTACTGCTTCTCAAGTGGCCAACCAGTTTATGGAGCATATTTTCAGATTACATGGATTACCGGAGGTGATTGTCCATGATAGGGGCTCAAAGTTTATGAATAACTTTTGGCAAGTGGTATTTACATCTATGGGTACTAAGTTGGCTCCATCTACGGCTTATCATCCCCAAACTGATGGACAGACAGAGAGAGTTAATAAATGGTTGGAGACTTATCTTCGCCATTTTTGCTATGATGTCCAAACCTCATGGGATTCTTGGTTACACTTGGCTGAGTTTGCTTATAATAATTCTACTCATGCGAGCATAGGAGTTTCACCCTTTGAGGCTTTGTATGGTTATAAGGTGCCCTTGCCCACAGTCATTTTTAATGAAAAGATCAACCCTCATGGGAAGGAAGAGTTGGAAAGAATGCAGACCCTTCTTCAGCAATGCAAGGTGAATCTAAGGAAGGCTCAAGATCAAATGAAGATGTATGCTGATGAGAAGAGGAGGCCTTTAGAGTTCCAGGAAGGAGAGCTGGTTTTGTTGAAGGTGCCCAAATCCAAGTACTCTACATTGAAAGGTGGATCCAGTAATAAGCTTGCCCACAGATTCTATGGCCCTTACAGGATCCTTAAGCGGATTGGAGATTTGGCATACAGACTAGAGCTTCCCTCTTCTACAAAGATTCATAACGTCTTCCATGTTAGTCAGCTCAAGCCCTATTATGGAGATCCAGTGGATTTAGTTGATGAGCTGCCACCTATTGATGAAGATGGTCTTATTCAGTACATCCCAGAGGCTGTTATAGGTCAGCGTGAAAAGAAGCTTCGATCACGTTCTATTGTGGAATATTTGATTAAGTGGAGAGGTTTACCCTCTGAAGAGGCTTCTTGGAGACCTGATTCAATATTAGATGAGTATCCATACTTGAGGGATACATTGGTGGCTGAAGCCTATTGCTTATGGAGCTAGTATTGATGCAGACTGGTTCAGGATAGCATGCTGTTTTAGAACAGTTTTTGTCGTACTTCATTTTCAGAATTGAGCTATCTACATGAGCTTAAAGTACTCTTCAAGAGCTTCGTTTTGATATGTGGTACAACTCATTTGGACACTTCTATCAAAAGTTATGGCAGATTTGGTCCAACAGGGACTGTTATTTCAACAAGCTGTCTACTTTCTTCTGGAACTATTTGTTGAAGATTCTATGGCTCCAATTGCTTCTGAAGTTCTTCAAATCATGTATATAATGGGATCCTCTTTCCGTTCTTCAAATTCAGCCCTTGTAATGATAATCTTTCATTCATTTCCCATTTGTAAAGCTGTAAAACAGAGTAGTACTCTATTCTATCCATCTCTTCTTTAGTTCTTTCTAGGTTTGTTTTTTAGGACAAAAACTTTTGGGAAGGGATGGATTGTAAGAAGCTGGGAATAGTTAGAATGCTAATAATATGCCATGTCACATAGACACTGGTATATAAGGAGAGAAGTTGTAATTTTTCACATCTTTTGACAAATCAATACATTTTACAATCTTTCTCTCCCTTCTTGCTCTAAGCTTCCATGGCTTCTTCATCTTTCTTCTCTTTCTCTCTCCAATTCTAGTCTTTCTCTCTCCTCATCACTCTATTTCTCTCTCTTCCTGCAGTCTTTCTCTCTCCTCTGCAGTCTTTCTCTCTCCTCTTTCTCTCTCCCTAGTTCTCTCTCTGACATAGTTGGATCACAAATATATCTCTAAGGATTACCTATTGATCAGGAATCCTTGGGAATAACATAAGTGAGTTGACCTTCTTACTTGGATAATTTTAAATAGTCTAATTATGTGCTTCATTATCTCAAGTAGATCGGAGCTTGTATGTCTTTCAAGTATTCATTATTGTAGATACATTTTTTAATGCTTCAATGAACACAATGTGCCAGGAAATGTGGTGCTTCCAAGTAGATAGTAGGCTCCACGTGAATAGCTAACATGGTTGCATGAGTGTAGTGGTTTGTAGCTTGTGGTAGTATGTGCATGCACGGGCAGTATCGGTTCTCGAGCACGTGGAATAGTAGCCCTCGAGGGGGCAACCAAAATATGGAAGGAACAAAAAATAAATTAGGGGGGTGAAAAGAAAAGGCAGGGTGGTCCCAGAAAACTAGGAGGCTTCTCAATATTCAAATTGCGATGATGTATTGACCTTAGATAATGTAGGGTAGAACCCTAGCTCAGAACCATGGCTCATATCATTTTAGGGTACCAGAATGGGACTTTACCCTACGGGTAGAGAGGATGAGCGACGCATCCCTCTTGTTTCCCATTCTCTTTGAACCAAGCATGATATGAGTCCGCTTCGGATCAGATGCTCTACGCAAAGGAGATCGCGACGCTAGAAGGCTGTGGAATGACTTGACCATTAGAAACCTAGTAAGATTGAGGTCAATCCTAAGAGGGTTGGCAGATACGTTTCATTGCAAAGTAGACTTGGAAGTCACTAATCGACAAATCCTCTGACATTCCGTGGGAGTGCCAAGCAGTGTCTTTTAGATCAGACTCCCGATGGACAACTAAAACATATCAAGGACTGAACACGTTACACTAGTATTTCTATGAGGTTGACTAGGTCAGCTAGAGATGTGCCTCTAATCTTGGTTAGTTCTTCCTTCCTTCATTGGTCTGATGGTTATGTCTTCCCTAGATCTTGTCTCTAGTGCCTTGGGTTTAGTTTTTTAGGGTGCACTCTTACTAGTGGTTTCATTTCTTAGCTTAATCCCCTTTAGTGTGCTCCTTGTTAATCCAATCAATTTGCAAGTATATACACACTTATATGCTTGAGGAGTGTTGGGACTCGATGTGAGCTGTGTGAAATAAAGTTTTTCAATTTTCACATGCACTTAAGTGTCTATGATGCAAGGTTCAACCTTCAATGAAATCAATCACATCCACACTTTTACCAATCAGCTTCATACAGTTGTAGCTCTTTCGCATGAATTGTGATTACTTCTAAAATAGTCAATTTTGGGTCCCTCATGGGTTTTGATAGGTGTTTCGATGGCTAATCAGCCCCCATTCAATCAAATGGAGTCTCTACTAGGGGGTAAGTGACCGATAATCGATAATTTTAGCCACTCTTAGACTATTATAGCAAAGTTTTGGTGACAATCAGCTCTATGGTCTCATTTGTAGGTTTGAAATTCAACCCAAATTGTAGGGAAACTAGATGTTGGCCTTAGCAGGTCTTGGAGTGATCAAAAGTGTCAAAATTTTTATTTTGGACAACCCGTTTGAGTAGCAGGTTTGCTCATCTGATTCCTAAACTCGATCGTTCGAGTAGGCTCTGTGACCGTCTGAGTGATTAGGGACGAGGAGTGCTCATTTGAGTGTCTGAGTTTGCTGTCTTTGAGGCCTGTAGGTTAGTCGTCCGAGGCTCAAAGTGGTAGGAGTCCAAGTGGGACTAGATTGAGTGTGCAAGTCCAAGTGAGACTATGGTGACTCGGCATCCGAGTGGACTTGACTATCTGTGTGATGACACCACGAATTGTTGTTGTTGCTGTCCTCTTGACCTATGAACACCATATTGGGGAATATGGGAATTTTCCATAAGTTTGGGACATGTGGTCAAATCTTTGGATTTGTCATAACTTGAAAACTATAACTCCAAATTGAGCACTCTATAGCTCAATAGATTCCATTTTTCAAGTGCTTTCCAATGATAGGTCACATCATATGGTTTTGAGAAACTTATGGGCATGTTATCCGGGTGCCACCTTTTTTGTGTTCAAAAAATGGGAATTGGGAGATTCCCAAACTCACTAATATTGTGTTTATGGCTCTCTCTCTTCTCTCAATAGCTCTGTCTCGTAATCTCTTAGTGTCCCAATCATTAGTTGAGTTTTGAGGTCTCAAAAGTGCCTTTTACGAGATAGAGAGAGAGCGCTCTAGACCAATAAGAACAAAGTCTCTGTAACATAAATTCTATTTTAAAAAAGGTAAAATTTATTTTACTATATATATATATATATATATATATATATATATATATATAGTAAAATATTACAAATTTATATTATCAATATCTATTTTTAGCATCTTACATTCATAATTATGACATTCTTTGTATTAGTAACATATAGTCTCTGCCACTTTTATTTAATGATATGTCTAGATTAATGATAATGGTCGGTTTAATCTAGATTAAAATTAGTAAAAATCTTGGCACTCATTTTTTTCTCTCATTTCTTTTACCCCTCTCGTGTTTTCCCCTCATTTGTGTGGTAGCCTAGTCCTCTCTCTCTCTCTCTCTCTACCATGGATACAAAAATTTGACCTTCAACAAGGTGTCCAAGCTCCCATATCACATCCATATTAGTGTTTAACTCATTCCAAATAGATGGAAGATGGGTTCCTACTATCATTAACAAAGGTAGTTGGATCACCATGTAGTAAGCAAAACATAGGAAAAGATGAAGATATGAGAGCTCATTCATCTTTGCTTGGAAGGTAAAATAAGAGATTTCAATCTTGGAGTAAATAAGAATAGCATAAAAGAGGTACAATGCAAAACATGTGTTTATGTATAGAGAGCTATATTTAGAACCTGGTACTTCAAATCTTCCAATGCATAGACCAAATTGTAAGAATTTGATTCTTAAAGTCTTTCTTTTCCTGAATTTGATTTAAGGTTTTCCGTTATAACATTTGTTTGTCTTGTAGATGTCTACTCCTCTAATCTTGAGAAATGGCAACCAGTCAAGTCTATTGTTGATGTTATTCATGTTATGCATAGTTCGATTGGAGAAGAAATGTACAAAGGTAGAAAGAAGATAGAGCTTGTAGAGAATGGAATGTTCTTTTATGACCATTCTTATATTGCCCCCATGTAGCATAGCCAATGGGAATCAATATCCCCCCTTCCAAGCTCTGAGTGGCCTTTGCCAAGTCCACCTACTAGTGAGGGCTATAGATGTAAAATATTTTGTGAGATACAAAGAGCATTAAAACCTACTATCTTAAGTAGGCTAAGAAAAGTTACTTTGTTTATGCCTATTAATATATTTATTTATTTCTTTTCTAATTTTGAGATAAGAATATCAAAGTCCATGCTTTCATGAAGAGACTAATATATAATCATGTCATATAAATTGTTGATGAGGGATGGGATACTAGGATAGAAGGAAAAATTATACGTAAGATAGATCAAGACTCTATACCTTGTAAATATATGGTTGCTACTCAAAATTTCATCCTTAGCTTTTATTATAGTGGATGGTATTATGTTGGTGATAGTTTGCTTGCTTTAGACTAGAATCTTAATCATTTTAGCAAAGATCCTATAGTGGATCTTGATGTTTGGGTCAATGAAGACATTATTGCAATCCTAAAGGCTAGATAATGATATATGCTACATCAAATGGGGATGGATTTATAGAATGAAGATATTGAACTACCATGCTAATTTGTGTTCCAACTTAATAACAAACAAGTAAGTTTTTATCTCATATTATATCCACTTAGGTGTATATCTTATTCCACTTCTTGATTAACAAACATTTGTAACATATTTTCTATAGATATCAACGAGGAGAGAGAAGAATATACAATGTAAATATATTGAAGAAAATATATCTTTACTATCAATATAAAATACATGTACAAATTTTGTGATAAATTTTTGTCATCCATCTCCATGACTTATACACACAAGTGCTTACACAAGAAATGAGGCAAAGCTACTTCTTTTTTTTAGGACTTTTCTTAAGAGAAGGGACATCCTTTCTAGGGGAGTCCTTTTGCCTTTCTTTGATGCTTTGGTTGCCTTAGGTGTTGAAGGCATATCTTCACCTACTATAGTTACATGCATCTCCTCTCCTTCATTGTCCAAGCCCCCACTACTGTCCGTTCTTGCCAGTTTCACACAATTGACCATTATGTACTTCATGACCTCTTCTCTTAGATATAAAAAGTGCTCACTTGTATAGAGATCCCTTGAAAACTATCATACATTTGTAAGAAAATATTTTTAGTTCATTGTTATTTTTAACAATGGGCTATATTATTATATCAATTGACTATTTCGCAATGAACATCTATCTTAAAGTTTAGTATCTTTCACATTACCTTGACAAGTTTATCATCATTGAGGTAAATAAACTTAACCAATCTTCCGACATTTGCAAATACTCTCTGGCCACCACAAGCGTGACTATCATCTTGACAAGGACATCGCAACCAACAATATAAAGTAAAACTATGAAACTTATTTTTGGTAGTTTATAGAATAAATTTTCTTATTATATTCCAACCATTCTAATCATTCTAATCAAGACCTTATCACAATTATTATGTTCCAACCGTTCTAATCAAGACCTTACCACAACTTGTCTACATTGCATTGTTGCAAGTAAATCAAAAGTTCATGGGAGGTTTTTTCTCTAGCACTTCAATAAATCTTTTTACAACTCTATACCAAAAAGTTTTACAGCTATACACCAAAAAGACAATAAAATTTAGAGTAATTGCAAAAAATATCAAAATATTCAGAGTACTTACAAAAAAAGGATCAAAATATCAAGGAGACCCTGGATTATATAACTTATAACTTAGTATTTTCATAGCTTCCTTTCATAGAATTGATGAGAAAACATTGTATCTCTACACAATATATTCCAACTAGGCTCCAATGAGAACTAAAAACAATCATACTTCAATAACTTAGCAAAAAAAATCTCATAAAATCTACTAGAATATCAAATTACTTACTTTCCATTGTATGGAATTCAAAGAACCTCTAAAGTTTCAAAGTCAATTGGATTGAACCTCCAAATTTTCAAAATCAATTGGATTGAACCAATGATCAAATGCACTTGCATCAAGCTCACTCCTTATATAGTATGAGATAGATGGATCAAGAACCTCAAATTTTTATTTTATATCAAAGAGGAGCTCATGCATTACACATCTAGCAAAAGAATGGAGATAATGAGCATAAGCAAGAAAGTCTATTGCTAGAAAAATATAGTGAGTAAAAACAAATTTGGGCATATTGTACCTCATCCCAGCAAGAAGAATAGAGTCCTTTACTTCTCTCATTTTATTCTTGAGGATTTGAAAACAATCAAAGTTTTAAAATATCATATCAAATCTTCTATTAATATCATTAAGTAAAAAATAACAAACATTGAAGCCCTTTAGGATCAGCCCTTTCAAGAAGGGTAGATAGCTCTTCTTCAAAAGATGGTAGCTGCTCTACTTCCTTTTCTTCTACCTTCTTTCTTCTATACTCCATTTATCTACCTGTTTTTTCCTCTTTCGCATGTAGTCTTGTGTCCTTTTCATGGGTGACATCTTCAACCTTAGGACTTGGATCACCTTTCTTTTTCTATATGGAGGCACATTTAAAATGTTGAAACTCTTCACATCAATGAGGGGGACTGGCTCAAGGACCTTTGAAAACCTATATCTCAACCTCCTAAGAATTATCATATCTTTGTCCATAAGTGTAAGCCTATGTGCATAAGCATCACAAATATAGGAATCTTGAAAAAACTCAATCAACAAATCTTTTGTAGCCTCATAGGTGCAATTGAGAGTTGTCCTTGTCCATTTAAAACTATCAAGACTATGCTTGTCATGAATTTCTCTTACAAGCCGTTGAAAGGGAAGTTTCGGAATTGCATTATCTAGAGCCTTCATTGCACTTCTAATCTCCTTCAGGCATCTGACATGCTGTGAAAACTTTCTCCTTGGATTTGATTTCCTTGCAAGTTTGGAAGGCTTGAAGGACTTATGAATCTTTGAAGCAAGACCTTTAGGATAAACTTTCTACTTTCTTATAGTAGCCTTAGTTCTAGCCATCTAAAATCTCCAGATGAAACAAAACAAAACTCAAAATGAGGACAACCCCAAGTCAAATAAGCAAAAGATTGGCATAGCCAAGGATCTTATGCATCCACAATTGTTAGCTTGATGTATGCCATAGTTGCTACACATCATGAGGTACTTGAATAGCATTGGTGTTTGCTTCAAAGTGCGTGAAAGATTACTTGCACATTTGTCACACTATGTTCTACTAGAGCAGGCCTCCCATTGCCAAAAATGTAGTCAAGAGAAAGCCCAGTTTTTTTATCTTGATAGGATTTTACCCCAAATTAGAAAAATGCTTCAACACTTGGTTGACAGTTGATAGTTAAACAATATTGATTTTGAATGATAAACCTACAAAGTAAGATTGCATATATTTGGATAACAAATCACACATATTGACTAATAATCCATCGCAAAGCTTTATAGGTTGTTTTGTGGCCTTAGGAGATTCTCAGTTGTTTGTAAGATCCTTAGCATGATTTCAATGCTAAGATGCTTACTATCTTTCTAATCTATCATTATCATAAACTTTGAGACTATTAATTTATGTTTCCATCCCAGTAGTAGCCCAAAATTTTTACCTTGACAGGACTACCTGATATATGAAATGAGAACAGAGTACTCTGCATGAGAGAGAGCTATGCCTTATCGAGTTTCATACATCAACTTTTTTTGGAGATAATTCGGACAGATTCGAAGAAAGTTTCGAAGAAAATTTTGTTAGCAATTCCAAAAATTACAGACCCAAGACTTTAGCATCTTGTATACTGGGTGATGAAATCTTACATTGTGCACTAGGTGCTGAAGAATTTTGAGTTCTAATGAAGTTGCCTTCTTGTACTCGAGATTCATAGCAGGAAAAGAGCTTAGTGCTCAAAAAATCACTTTAGTGGTTCAAATTTTGGTTTTAAAAGAGAATTTTCTCACATGTGTGGTAGCTATAATGCACAATTTACTTCACACATGTGGTAGGTATACGATTGTTGCCTCAAAACTTGTGCCACATGTCATTGATATCTTTGGACATGATGGCACCTTTATGGCACCATTTTTTGGGTGAATAGGAGGATTTCTAGCCTCTTCTTTTTCAGTTTAAATATAGCTCTTTTGAATTAGTTTGTGGTAAAGAAGTCAAGCTGGTGTTTATGCAAACCTTTTTTCCACACATTTTTTTCTCTCTTTCCCAACCACATCCTTTGTGCATCTCAAGTCGAGAGTACGTGTACTCCTAACAAAACCCATTCATTCTCATAAAGCAATACATTTCTCAGGTAACAAACTTCTATTTGTCTTTTTTTTTCTACAAGTGTTCAAAAATAATTGAATGAACTATCTTAAGGCATTGAAAATGATTAAATCAATTGTTTTTCTTGTGAAACGATTCAAATATTCAATTTTGTCAGATGAAACACGATAATGATAAGCTGCAAAGAATTCCTTACCTCCGTTATCATGTTTCACAAGTCTTCAAACCAAAATTAAGAAATGCCCGATGAAACACAAAATTTCATGCTTGCTTCGCTGCCTAAAGACTCAATTCACATTTCATAAGGCACTCTTGTTTTGATTTCATCCAAGTACAAGTTGTAACTAGGTTGTTTTTAAACACGTATTATATATTATGCAAGCATTTGCAAAATTGGAGTATGATATTAGATTTAGACATAGAAAATGAGTAGAATAAAGTGTCATTATGGCCCATTCCTTTGTGCTTGGTGGTCCAAGAGGAGAAAGAGGACATTGAAGCCTTGATCAAGTTTCCTTGATGAGCATGCTTCACATCAAAAGGGTAAACTTCAAAGCTAAGAGTAAGTGCATCACTAAATATCAAAAAACCAAAAATGGCATGAAGCAATCTTGCTTTGATCTTGTACATATATAAAATGATGTGGTTTTGATGTTCTATATGCACCAACTTATACAATTTTAAATTTCTTTTCTGGATATGAGAAAATGTGGATTGGTACGTTGTATTCCTAAACTTGTCTTGTTGTTCTAGAATTTGGTTCTATGAGTAATTAGGATGAACTAAATTGAATATTTCTCTAGAGGGAATGGAGGAAGATGATCTAGAGGATACATGTGATAAGAAGCTCTTTGATTTTCTCCATGCAATTGGAAAGTCATCCAAATTCATTTACATCAGAGATATGCTCAATGTTCCCTTTGGTTTGCAAGAGCTCTTGAAGGATCTTGAAGACAAACTGAAGGATTATAGAGAGTCTTATGATAGACATGTGCAGATCCTAGAAATTGAGGGATTTTTCCATTACAGTGATGTAATGGAAGCTACCAATGCTACTAAAACAACTTTGCAAACAAGGTTTAGCCTCATTGATAAGGAATTCAAGAAGTGGAAAGCATATTTTTCCCTTTTCATCAAAATCAACATCAATGTCTTCTTGTCCACAAGGATGTTGGATTTCTTGTATATCTTCAGTATATGGATAGTTGTTCCTTAGATACAATACAAGAGAAGAAGACAAAGGATATTACAAGTAAAGATAAAGAGGTTGAAGAGAAGGGGAAAATGTTTCAAGAGGATGTTGAGAACCAACTAGTGCAGGGATTTAATGTTGCTTTGTTTAAAAGTGAGAACATCCCAAAAGTGGAAGAAAAGGAGATAGAATTGAGTGCAAAGATTGAAGAAGGTCCTCTTGATTGTGTCCCAACACTTCCCAATTACCTT
This sequence comes from Lygodium microphyllum, assembly GCF_053477565.2. NCBI lineage: Eukaryota > Viridiplantae > Streptophyta > Polypodiopsida > Schizaeales > Lygodiaceae > Lygodium > Lygodium microphyllum. Next base: position 89,760,346 of record NC_141160.1, read on the forward strand.
ATCAACAAAAAGAGATGTATTGCTAAATGATATTCAACACCTTTTTAATCTCAAAGAAGAATACTACTTAGCAAACCTTGCAGCATGGAGCCAAAATTATAAGAATTTTATAGGTTAGAAATAGGAATTGCCAACAAGTCTTGATGTTGAGGGAGAGAATTTTCAAGACAACTCTATAGCCTTGCATTCATGTATTAATTAGATTGTTGAATATGAAAAGGAGGGGCTACCCATAGAGGAATAGTTCTTACAAATTCAGTAGAGACTTGTATTGATGGCATGGGGTGTGAAGAGAAACTAAAGTCTCCATCAGAGGAGAAACCAAAAGATTCAATAAATCTTTATGATGATAGTCTTCTTGAAGAAGATGAAATCCCTAAGGTATGGAATAAAATTTTAAGATATTCATTGTGGTTTATGTTAGAGTTTGTTATGCATTATAGAAAAATATTATTAGATATTTATCTATTGACATCTTACACTATTGTGGTTTATTGTGCAAATAGAAATTGAAGATGTAGACAACTTTCATGGAAGAGCCAAGGGCTCAAGGCCATTGAAGCTTGGCAAAAGTCAAGGCCTTGGTCATTATATTGGAAGCTTAAATAATCAAATAGTTGCAATTTATCACATTAGGTTGTCAAGCTCTCCAAGCCTACCAATGATGGCTTTAAAAGCTATCTCCAAGGTGATTGGATCCCAAGTTTTTAATAGAAGATCAGATAAGATAATTTTGGTGGAGAAGGAAGAAGTTATAAGATTTTTTGGTTTCATGCCTGGATATAGTGGATCTGGGGTAGGATACTTTGGAGTTCTTGGCTCTTATTTGCTCTCCCATGTAGGAGATGCCAAGAATTTGAAGCTCCTTCTAAGCTATAGGAAACAAGAGTTCTTGAAATGTAGAGGTCTCATTGAGTTGGATGAAACAAAAGATCTCTCTAGAGGCCCTAGTGAGTTGCTTGAAACTAGAGACTCTTCTACCAATAGAGTTAGACTAAAAGATGTTAAAGGTTTTTTGAAACCCATCTTTTTTCATATCTTTGTATAGTTTGTAACCATTCTGAAAATATTTGCTTTGTAGAAGAGTTTAAATATCCCTTTTTTCTTCTAGAGTTGACAGTTTGTATAGTCCTTGCCAAAGATGATGTATTAGATTATGTGCTTGTGTCTTTGAGCTTGAATTTGTGCCAAATTTGTATGTAGAACCATTGGAAGACCTCTAATAAACTATTTTCTTTGTATCTTTTACCTCCATGTCTTGTGTATCTAAAGTATTTTATTCTTGCTTGATAATATGATTTTTCCATACCTTGGATTGACCATATAGATAGAGATTCATATTTCTTGATAAAATATGGAGCATGGTTATATAAAATATGTTGCATAGTTAATAAATTAAAAAATTAATTAAAAAACCTTATATGAGTCAGACAATAAAGAGACATACATATGCAAACTTCTTGCTATATAGCGAGTGAAGTGTTGATCACCCTAAGCTTCCGTCATTGCCTTTTTAAAAAGGTTCAATTGGTTTTTGAAGTCTTTGAGATCATCATCATTCCATTTAGTGTTATCACAATAAAAGAATAAATTTTCTAGTATTTTCCTAACATTGGCTTTTCTATTCCAAGCTTATCCATTATCAATATGATCCTTAACTACATTATATAGGGACTTCCACTAATTGTATCTAATAGTTAAGCCACCATTCCTGGAGTTTATATTACTAAGTCTCCCATGAAAGCGTGAGAACCTTCTAGCCTTCACTTTACCAATAGATGGCTTTTTGGGGACATAATTGCCATCCTTAGGCTTTTGAAGATATGGTTCAATAACAATATTACCACCATGTATACCAATTGTAGATAAGACTTTTTCAATCTTTGTTATACTATCTATTCTAGCTGATAATTACTTCATCAACTTTCATGCAAACCCTATATAATGATGAACAAACTTTTCAATTATCCTTTAGAGTGCATGAAGTGTACATATATGGGCATTCACTAAAGGAATATCTAGAACTAGCTTAAAATGTGGATTCTTGTTGTGCCTAGAGGGAGCTCTATTTCCAATTACTTGAGCTCAACTCTATGGCTAGGGACATGCAATGTAAGCAAGGAGATCAGAGTTAACTCCCTTTGGCACATTGTACATACATTTGAGTGTCTTTATTACCTATTGTCTCTTTGATGAAAAATCCAATACAATATATCAAAATCCTCTGTATCTACTTTGAATGCTCCTAGCCACTAGATGTTGTGTTCAAAAATTGAATACTAAATGACATTGAGTGATTGAAGTGACTTGATGAAAATGCCCTATTCGTCAAGATAATAGAGACTCTCTCTAATTTTGTGCATTTCAGAATCTCATTTTCATCAAGTTTAACCACAAATCTAGCCACTCCTTATGCCTCTTCTAGTGACAAGTCATAGAATAATCTTATCATTAAACATTGTAGGGTGGACAAGTGAAGGAAAATATAATTAAATTCATTGAATGCAACTTCATTTTTCCTTCCCTTGAAGCTAGCCTTGATATAGAAAGGCTCACCCACTCTATCTGATAGTTCTAACCATAGATAGCCTTGGAAGCATGTAATTGTATACTTGTCCTTGCTTCATATTTGATTGTAAAAGCTAGAAAAGTTGCATATAAGCATCTTGACTAATACCAATACTTTCTAGTATCTTCCACACTAACACAATATCTAAAGAATGAATCTTTTGAAACTATTGAAGGAAAAAGATGATAATAAAACTCAAATGCCTTTAAAGAATCACTTTCACTTGTATTCGATTGAAGAAGAGACCTAAACAAAATTAACATCACAAATCAATACAATTAATTATAAACAAACCCATATTTAATATTTTTTAAAGTAAAAAATTATATATCTTGCTGCTTGGATTCTTTTACTACAACCATCTCCTCCTTGTTTGAGATTCTCAATATTTTTAAGAGCCTTTTATCGATTTTGAATGCCTAAAATAGTTTTCTTTCATTGATAAGATTTGGTGCGTTTCTCCAACGAATGAATCCTCTATTGACAGCCCTCTAGCTTCTACAGTAACTCATTGTTATGTTTTAATAAAAGATGGTTTTCCAATTTTTTTGGCAACCAAGTTAAGTATATAATCTAGAAACCCAGTATAACTATCACCAATGAACCTCATCAATGAAGAGCTATTATAGAAAGACATAGTTCTATTACTCAGACTCTCTCTTCTTCGAATGATCTCCACCTCTCTATAGTGCTTCGAGCAAGGATAATCAAAACATCACCTCACACACCATCTGTTACCTTCTTGAGATTGGCAATTGCTATGAATGGAGGTGATTGTGCCAAACTACTTGCAAAAGATTTGTTTGGAAGATATGACAAAACATTCAAACTTCACCAATCACAAGATTTACACGTGTATTAGGTTTTTGTCAGTGTTTTGTATTTAGAAACTGTTAAACCTCTGTACCTACATCATTTATAGTTACTTTTAGAGAGGATTCAAAAAATGTGAAAGAATTGGTGTTTGAAAAAATCAAATAAGAATGTAGTTGCTTGAGAGAGAGAGAGAAGAGAGAGAGAGAGAGAGAGAGAGAGAGAGAATAAAGGGTATAGAAAAAATAATGACAATTTGAGAGAGGCGTCTATATAGAGAGAGAGAGAGATGAAATGATTACAAATTTTACAAAAGGCCAAAAATGATCTTCAAGACCACAAGTTACAACCATCTTTGTGATGACACAACTATTTGAAAATAGAATAGTAAATGTAAATGAATAGTAGAAGAAAGCTATAAGCTGTAAGCTATCGATATAAAAGGAGGAACCCTAGCTACTACAATCTAGAGTGATAAACCCAAATGTAAAGCAACCAAGACTGGGAGTATCATGGGGGGACATAAGGTCTCTCTCTCTCTATCTCCTGACAAAGTTTCTTTCTCTCTCTCTCTCTCTTTGTGGTGTCTCTCCTGACAAAAAAAAACCACACACACACACACACACACACACACACACACTCTCTCTCTCTCTCTCTCTCTCTCTCTCTCTCTCTCTCTCTCTCTCTCTCTCTCTCTCTCTCTCTCTCTCTCTCTCTCTCTCTCTCTCTCTCTCTCTCTCTCTCTCTCTCTCTCTCTCTCTCTCTCTCTCTCTCTCTCTGTGGGCTGGATTAAAAAAGAGAACATGTTGCTCTCGCTCTCTCTGTGAGCTCGCCCAAGTGTGTGTGTGCACACACACACATTCTGTGCAAGGGTTGAGGTGCTAGTAGAGTAGGCTCACACACACACACACACACACACACACAAAGGGTGGATAGCATGGGCATGGGTGGATGTAGGGAGCAACCAATAGCGGCAGAAACGTAGCAAGCGTGTGAGCAAGCGGTTGCAAGGTAGAAAGAACTAAGTGGTGGCAGGCTTGGGCAGCTAGAACAACCGGTGGTGCGAGGTGGCAAATAATGTGACAACCAATTAAGTGGGAACATGATTAGTGCAATAAGGTAAGCACAAGTGTTGGGTGACTAGATAGAAGTGTTGGGCTAGGTGACAAAATGGCACAGGCAATCTAGGTGGTATAGTCAATAGGTTGAATGGAGGAGTTGAAGGGCGAGAAATACAGGTGAGAGATAGAGAGAGGGAGCACAGCATTGAAAGAGCCATGGCTGACGAGACTGAGAAGCCACCACCAAACATGGCTGCAGCTGTGGATAGATGTACTCATGGGTCCCCAAATTTTGCAATGTCAGTTGGGGGACCCATCAGAGCACACTGGGTGCTCCAGTGAGAGAGCCCTTCTTGCTAGTGGCCCTTTTGTCATTTGCTAAGCCGCTCTGGTCCCACCGAGCACCTGCTACTACAAGATCGAACACCCCCCCCCCCCCCCCCGCGGGTCCTCGCACCTCCCACAAACAGTCCCTCCCCCCCAATACCTGCCATGAAATATTAGCATATTATTATTACTATCATATTAATTTCTTAAATTAAACTAAACTACGGACACATAGATCCATATTATTATAATTTAGTAAGACCTAAGCATATGATTAATATTACTATCACATTTATTTTTTATATTAAACTAAACTATGGCCAAATAGGTCTCACTAACTATATTAGACAAGGAGGCCCTATGAGTAACACAACTAGTTCTAACACATGATGATTTAGTGATAGCCAATATAACCAATTTTTTATATTGAACAAAACTATAAACACATAGGTCTCACATATGATTAATAGCCAATTTTTTATACTAAACAAAACTATAGACACATAGGTCTTATTAACCATGTGATTAATAGCCAATTTTAATAGTAAACTAACTATAGACACATAGGTCTCACTAAGCATATCGTTAATATTACTATTGATATTAAATTTTATATTAATAGATGCATAGGTACACTAAAGTATGGACACATAATATTATATAGGTAAGCTAAGCACCATAGGCAATAGGCATATATAGTAGATGCTTGAGCTTATTGGCACATGCAACATGTAGCTCCTTACTAGATATGCAAACCACAAAGCTAGGGCAAGTCCTACTTTCTGCAAAAGAAGTAGTGTGCACATAGAGTTGGAAAAGTTATAGACTGCCCTAGGTCTCATTCAAACCTCTCATGCACTTGAGATTGCAAAGTTTGTAGTACACATATCCAAGTTAAGTTAGGACTAACAAGCACCATGGCAGCTTAAATGTTGTTACTCTAGGGCACTTCGAACAAGTTCTAACACTTAGGCATGAACTTGAGACCCCTAACACATCACAAGAATATACAACCTTTTACACAAGTAAGTAGACCTATGCCCCTTTCAATTGTACTTCTGCTAATCTCTAACTTGGAATATTCAAGCACTCTACCCTAGCCAACACGTGCATCCACACTTTCTTTTAGGTGCATCCCTCCTTAGACACCATAGATCCTTAAAAACCCTACGTACATACACCATCAAGTCATTTTCCTTTTGCAACTAAACATTGGGCAAGGTTCAAAGTGATATTAGGCCGGCTATATTCAAAATCAAGGAAGTCACTTAAGATCACTAAAGCACACACACATTGGGATACTCTCTAATCTTGACCTAGGTCTTGTCATAACTTTAGGGTTTATAGCAAATAGGATATAACATAAAAATCTCCCCCATCAACTGTAAAAGACTACTCAACTTCATTCATATAGAACTAAGGTTTTTCCCTTGAATGACCATAATCACATTCATGTATCACACTTGCAACTTATGTATGTACAAACAAGATGTGATACAAAGTAAACTTATTTACAAGTCAAAATTAAATAATTGGAGTTAAATAAGAACCAATTTGAAGATACCATCATGTTTTCACTAGAATTGCAAGGGCATCCCCTTGATTTAAAATCAAATCAAGCATGAATAAGACCAAAATCACATTTGAATAAGAATTGAACAAAGTTGATAGTCAACATAGAAGAGGAACTTGATACATCAAACTTTTGTCTTGGCAAAGTCCTCATGACACCCAATCTCATTGTCCAAACATCCTTGTATAGAAAGCTTCTTTTTATTTGCTAAAATTGGGAAGTCATGTATATTGGATGAATGTGGTTGTCGCCTAGTAGTAGTTGAAGCATATTTTCAACAAAGGGTTTTGCACGCTTCAAATAATTACCAAAACCATCATTTATTGGCACCCATTCATCACATGGATATGGCCCTATCTCTTGCAAGCTCCGTTTGTTGATTAGTTTCAAGCTTGCAAGTAATTGAGTTTGCAATTGTTCAAGATGCGGTCTCAAAGCAGGGTCTCCCTCTACACAAGTTGCAAAAAAACTTCTCACTCTGACATAATGAATATATATGGAAAGTATTTGCACTTGTATGTTAGATATGCCTGCCAATAACATAGCCTCTTGAAATCTCTCATGTATAACTTGCACTGTATTTCCTAAAATCAAATGACCTTACGATGGGTCATTAAACAAAGTGAAAACCTTGTGCCATTTAAAAAAAATCTTAACTATCTTCATGGGTATATTATTCAAAGCTTACATCCAATAAAGGGTCTTACCATGTGATTGTGGCGCATCAATATTATGGACTACATGTATCTCCTCCTCTTCTACGATGTCATTCTCCATAGATGCCACATGTAAGTTAGGGATGAAGGTAGAAGTATGACCATAATTCCCTTAATACAAGAATGATGTGTTATTATCATTGAAACTAGATACTAAATTATAGAAATCACAAAGTTACCTTCTATATTCTTATGGTACATGTCCATGGACTTAGTGACAATGATATTGATATTAATACCACCCACCATCATAACCTTGATTTGATGCTTGCACAGATTTCCTTTCATTGTTGAGTTACAATTACAAATTTTCCACTCATAATTAGCATTATGAATAGTGTACCATAGCTTGGTGTTGCTCATACTTTTAACTTTGGCAAGGCTATGACAATCACTATGAACTTTACAAGTGATCAACAATACTCTTTGCTCATTCCAAGGAAGATAGTATAGTCTTTTGCATGGTAAAATATTGTCTAAAACCAACTTCCTTCATAGCTTCATATTGCACCAATAATAAGGCTGACAAACTATAAGTAATTTGCCCATAATTTGTGGAGAAGCCAATCCACTCGTCACCCATGTAATAAGTGATGACCACATAAGGCTTGGTTTTTCAAGACACCATGGTATGCTTCAATAGAGCCGTTGGTGTCTTGATTCACATGGCACCCTTTACAAAAAAAGAGAAGAGATAGAGCTTCTTCCTCCCCCACATATAGGAGTTGTGGATGATAAGATTCTCCCTTGCCTTTTTCTCTCCTAACTCTCTCTCTCCCCCAATTAATCTCACTTCATTTCTCTCTCCTTTCTCTTTTTCTTTTTATAAAGGGTAATTGTATTAATTATGGAAAAGTCACTTCATTCACACACACACACACTCTCTCTCTCTCTCTCTCTCTCTCTCTCTCTCTCTCTCTCTCTCTCTCTCTCTCTCTCTCTCTCTCTCTCTCTCTCTCTCTCTCTCTCTCTCTCTCTCTCTCTCTCGTTTTATTCTCTCTCACCCCTCTCTTTCTTTTAGCATTACACAAACACACAGGGTGGGGAAATAAGAAAAGTAAAGTTATGCGATGACTTTGCTTCCATTGTGATGTAGCTTCACACGATATGCACATGAAGAATGTTAGTGTCAAGTTATGTATATTCAAAATTTTCATCTCTCTTATTTTGGATTTTATGACCACTAGATTTTGTATCACATATCATAGGGTATTATAGATTAAACCACTTTACAGTTTTATAACCACCTTCCATGTATAGTGCTTTTACTTCATCACCAACTCCATCAAAAATTTATTTCTTGGTTAGGTGAAACTTGAAGTGAATTTTGAATTAAAATGGATAGCTTTACAAGATGAATACTAAGTAGATGAAGTGTGAAGTGTGTTGGCAAAGAAGGCCACTAGTCTTGAATTTTAGAACGTCTTTAAGTGGCTCTTTCTTAATCTCATAATTTTAACCAATAACATTCACTTATAAAGACCATCTCTTCTTTTTCTTGTTTGACCATCTCTTCTTTTTCTTGTTTGGAAGGGGGTGTTATTACTAAGTAGATGAAGTGTGAAGTGTGTCGGCAAAGAAGGCCACTAGTCTTGAATTTTATAATGTCCTCAAGTGGCTCTTGATCTCATAATTTTAACCAATAACATTCACTTATAAAGTCCATCTCTTCTTTTTCTTGTTTGAAGGGGGTGTTATTGTAGTTTGGAAGAGGGAGTCATTATAAAGGGGGTGTTATTGTAGTTTGGAAGGGGGAGTCATCATATAATTGTGTGTCTAATGTCTAACCATGCTTGATGTGGATTTATTTGGCACTAAGGTTGGTCTTGAAGTTTTCTTGTATGGTGATAGAGATAGGGTTGCTTGCATGTAAACAAAGGGCTTGATACTTTTCCCTTATGAATAATGTCATCCTTACTTCTAGCTTATCAATAGATACTCCAACTTGGAAGTTGTTTATTAGTAAGAGATGAAGTGGTTGGAGTAATACATTTGCTTTCTCTAGCAAACTCATGTCATCATTATCTTATAAACATATAAAGCATATAAGATATGAGATTAAGTGGCTTTTTTTTGCATACTAGTCTTGAATTTTAGAACGTCCTTAAGTGGCTCTTTCTTCAATTGTGTATGCATACTTCATCATCATATCTTATATGCTTTTTTTGCAAACCCATGGAATCATTATCTTATAGATTAATTAGACTATGTATCCTTTATCATCAAACCTTGTTGCCTATGAGGCTCAATTGCTCATTTTTGTCCATTTCACCAAATTTATGCTTCTACATAGAAGGTGCATGCAACTAGTTCTCTAAAGGTTATTGACTTCTTAATGTGTGATCCCTTGTCACATATTAAATTTTAGCAATGAAAGTCATTTCATGACTTTTAATGTTAGTGTGTGAACTTTTTCCTTTTTAGCAAAGGTAGTTCTTGTCTCTATGAAGGCCATAACTTAGAAAGGTGATAAAAAATTGGTTTAATTTAGCCAAAATGTTTCACATAATCACATAAATGTTGAAAAATTTAATGTGTCCTGTATGTGCTACAACTAAGTAAATAATGGAGGTACAAATTTACATGACCTAGAGGAATCTATAACAACACTCTTATTAATGGTTCCAAAATAATCTCTACAAAGCGAACATTCAACTATTTCAATTTAAATGAAGAACTTGAGATTTGAGAATGCACAAAATTTGTACAAGCACAAAGGATGTGTTTGGACTTATTATTTGTACAAGTTAAGATCATGCAAAAAATCTTGGCATTTATTATCTTATCCCATGTTAGAGTTCATATGCAATACAAAAACTATAATTTTCTATAAGCTTCACTAACACTCCAATGCCACCTTAGGCTTATTTTCTTTGGTGGTTGAATGGTCATGAACCTAAATATCAATTACTTGATAGTTTTACATTATGGTGAGACATACTTAACGTGATACGCAAGTGATGTACTTACTTGAACGAAACTATTGTATGTCTAACAAGAAATTAGAAACCAATGTGTTGACTTCTTCATGCAAATGTATCCATGCACTCCTTTTACATTGAAAAGATTTTTCGTTGATGTCCTAGTCTCTTTTGAAATATGTAACCTTTTACTTTTATAGATACTTTTCATGGCTAGGGGTGCTAATGTGACTACATCCTTGCAATTTTATTGGCGAAGGGTGTTGATGTAACCACATCCTTTTGAGGCGATGTTAATGTAACCACAATTGAAGTTTCCTCTCAGCATCAAAAGAAAATCTCATGATATTTTGGTCCACCAGTCTCCTTTACACCTACAACTATAAACCTTTTTGATGTTCTAGAGAGTGTAGACAAAGCTACCAACATGATGCATCCATATTTATTATGTCATCAAACATGTGAGTGAACAACCAACTTCTTAGTCGAAAGTATCCACCACAAGCTTGAACCTTTGAGTTAGTAAATAGGCCACGAAGCTTCCACGACAAGCTTGGACCTTTGAGCTAGTAAATAGGCCACGAAGCTTCCCTCTAATATGTTTTTGGATAAGGATATGTCCTAGCATGTTATTGGATAAGGATGTGATATGCAACATTGCATTAAGTTCTAGTTTGAATGTTGTTTCATGCTAAGAAATTTCAATCCATCAAAATAGTCTCCATATCATCCTACCCACTAAGATACCTAAGTCCACACACAAACTTGTCACTCAAGTGTATAAAGTCAAACAAACTTTGGATAAGTTGCTTGAAGTGATGAAATATCTAGGGATTACTAGCATGTGTTCTAGTTATTACTAGTGTTAGAGATATAGGGAGTGAATGATAATTTTGATCAAATCGTAAGCCTTGAAAAAGGCGATTATTTGTGGTTCGCACATTTCTCCTTTGATAAATGCTAATAAGAAAGTTCAATGTCTTTGTCTCGTTTTGGAATAGTTCTTTGAAAAAAACAAATTTTAGGAGATTGAACAATGTTTTCTTAGGCCCTACTAAATTATTAAATTTTTTGGCAAGTGGCATGGATGTGTTGAAAATATGAAAGATCCTCATCAACCCTCTAATCTTGTATGTTTGGATTTGAAAAAAATGGTGAAGGGGCCAATTATAGCACACCTAATGAAAACATGTATGTTCGGGGTGAATTTGCCACTAGGAGATCATTTAGAGATTTGATGTTCTAAATATATAATATAGGTGATACAAAGACTATTTGGATGAGTGTATGATGCATTTTTCCTTCTTAAAGCATTATGGACAATTACAAAATATGATTTTCACGGTATTTGCTAGGTTTTTTTAGTTACATTACTAACCCAAAAATGCTACAATTGACCCCTCTATATTGATGGGGCCCTTGAGTTCAAGATCTTGGGAACTTACGGTGCAATGAAAATGGAAGGTTTGGTGAGACAAGGGACCAATTGATAAATGATATAACGTGTCAAGAATCTTTATTTGTACTTTTTCTCTCCCTCTTTTTCTCTCTCTCTTCTTCTTCTTCTCTCTCTCTCTCTCTCTCCTCTCATTTCCTTTTTTTTCTTCTTCTCTCTCTCTCTCTCTCTCTCTCTCTCTCTCTTCATTCTCTCTTTTTTTTTTACTTCTTCTTCTTCTCTCTCTCTCTCTCTCCTTTTCTTCTCTCCCCAATTTTTTTCTCTCTCCCCCTCTCTCCTCTCTCCTCTCTTTTCCTTCTCTCTCTCTCTCTCTCCTCTTTTTCTCTTTGTTTCTTCTCTCTCTCTCTCAAATTTTCTTTCCTCTCTCTATAATTCTCTCTCTCTTTGATCCCCCTCTCTCTTCTATTCTTTCTTTTCTTCTCTCTCTGTATCTTTCTCTCACTTTTTTGTTCTCTATCTCTCTGTCTCCTCATTTTTCTTTTCCTCTCTCTTTCTCTTTTAAGTTTTTTTCTCTTACTCTCTTTTCTCTCTATATATTTTTTCTTTTCTCTATATTTTTTTATTTTCTATCTTTCCCTTTCTCTCCCCCTATTCTCTCTCTCTCTCTCTCTCTCTCTCTCTCTCTCAAATTATATGTTTCCTATTTGTCTCTCTCTAAGTCTAAAACTATGTCAAAAAAGGTTTAATTAAAAAAGACTATTCTCTTTCCTCTTTCCCCCCTCTCTCCCTCTTTTCTTCTTTTTTCTTCTTCTTCTTCTTCTCTCTCTCTCTCTCCTCTTTTTTCCTTTTTTTCTTCTTTCTTTTAAAATTTATCATTCCTCTCTATAATTCTCTCTCTTCTTCTTCTTCTATCCCTCTCCTCTCTTTTCCTTCTTTCTCTCTCTTTTAAATTTTATCTTTCCTCTCTCACTCACTCGCTCTCTCTCTCTCTCTCTCTCTCTCTCTCTCTCTCTCTCTCTTAGATTAAACTTTTAAATTTAAACTTTCATTATAATTAAATTTTTTTAAAAAAATTTTAATTTAAAGTTCTTCGGACAAATTTTCAATTACTTTGAGAGAGAGAGAGAGGGGGAGGGAGGGGAGGAGGGAATTTAATTAAAAAGGGGAGGGGGAAGAGTAAGGGAGAGATTACATGGGAGAGAGAGGGAAGCGGGGCTTTATTTTAAGAAAATAGAGGTTTAGAAAAGGGGGTAGGTTCAAATAGAGAGAGAGAGAGAGAGAGAGAGAGAGAGAGAGAGAGAGAGAGAGAGAGAGAGAGAGAGAGAGAGAGAGAGAGAGAGAGAGAGAGAGAGAGAGAGAGAGTAGGCCCTACACATAAGAGAGAGGGGGGGAGGGGGGGGATTAAAAAAAGAGAGGTTTGGAAAAGGGGGTAGGTTCGGGAAGCCCTCTGGAGGTTTGGGGATTTCTGAACCTACAACCAAAATAATATAGTAGTAAGATTTTGGACCACCAATCTCATTTGCATTAGTGTAAGTGTAAACTTTCATGATGTTCTAGAGGATGTAGACAAAGTAAACAACATGATACATCCATATTCCTTATGTTGTCACAAACTAAAGTTTATTTACTCTTTTCCATTAGATGTGAGTGAAGAGCCAAATTCTTAGTGAAAAGTATATATAACAAGCTTGAATATTTAAGTTTGTAAATAGGGAAAGAAAGCTTCCTCTAGTATGTTTTTGGATAAGGATATATCCTAGCATGCTTTTGGATAAGGACATGACAAGCAACATCGCATTAAGTTCTATTTCAACTTGTATTTCATGCTAAGGAATTTAAGTTCATTGAAATCGTCTTCATATCATCTTACAAACTAAGAGACCTAACTCCACACACAAACTTGTCACTCAAGTGATGGATAGAGTCAAACAAGTATGGATAAGTTGCTTGAAGTAATGAACTAATTGTATTTGTGTGTGTTCTAGTGATTACTAGTGTTATAGATATGGGGTTGAACAATAGTTTCAATAGAATTCTAAGTATCGACAATGGCTAACTTGTAGGCGTTGGCATTTCTCCTTTAGAAATACTTATAAAAAAGTACAATGTCTTTGTGTGTTTTCGAACAATCCTTTTGAAAAATTAATTATATAATAAGTTGAGCAATGTTTGCTTAAGTTCTATTCAACTTTTAAACTTTGTGGAAAGTGACATGGATGTTTTGATAATATGAAAAATCTTGATTAACCCTCGAATCGTGTATGTTTTAGATTTGAAAAAGGCCTTTGAATACACCTCATTAAACACTTTGATAGAATGTTTTGATCCAAATAGTTCTCGTAAAAACCTCTAATGAGTATTTTCAAAACCAATTATAGTAAAGTTGATGACAAAAATAGTAAATTGGATGCACCAATTATAGTAAAGAATGCTTTGGAAAGACTTAATATGCCAAAGAGTGGAGGGATCAATTATAGTAAAGTTAATGAAGCATATGTAAGTTTGTGGTGGATTTCCCATTTTGAGTTAGTTTTGAGATGTGATGTTATGAATGAAAAGGTGATGCAAATATGAATTAACTAAGTCTAATATTGTAGATTTTATTCTTAAAAAGATATGCACAACTACAAGATAAAGTCTTGAGGGATTTGCTAGGTCTTCATGTCAAATTACTAATCCAAAGGTGTTACAATTGGCCCAAGTGATGCGTCTAACATCGTTTGTCCATCTGGATGTGGTCCTTGAATTCAAGATCTAGGGAACTCATGGTCAAATGAAAATGGAAGGTGTCGTGTGACAAGGGACCATTGGGTAAATGGTATAACCTATCAAGCATCTTTGTTTGTACTTTTTCTCATTATTATAAATAGAATGGAGGGGAACCCACAAAAGCCATAGTCCTAAATACAATTGTTAGCAAATCCCACTCCTTTTTTCTCCATTTGTCAATATAAGGTCCATGTTGTCTCCTCAACCAAGAGCATCTTACTCAACTTCCATGCTTGCATCTCCTTTCTTATAACATTTCTATCATACACGCCTTTTACCCCCTTTTCTTCAATAGTCTTGTGAATATATCACAAGGTTTTTCACTCTAAACTCATGGCTTCCAACACTAGTGACTTGAAGTGCAGATTGTTACCTTGTCCTAACTCACAAAGAACACCCAAGGCACCCTCTTCTTTTGATGATACTTCAAAACCAAATAATAATACACACATTAGTCGCAAGGATTTCCCTCTTAATTTCAAATTTGGAGTGGCCACTGCTGCATACCAAGTGAGTTTTCAATTGAATAGATTACTACATGTTTTGCCTTCAAGTATGCACATTTGGCATGATTTTCTTTTTCTCTAACAATTGTCACTTCAATGTAATCTAGGTGTTTTAACCTAATCTAGAGAATTGGCATGTTTTAATGAGACTTGTTAGGTTGAAGGAGCTTCTTTGGAACATGGGCGTGGGATGAGCATATGGGACTCTTTCTCCCATATCCCAGGTGGTTTTCAACAATATCTTATGTGAATTTCCAACTCGCTATTGCTATTGGGATTACACCTTTCCTAGAAGTGTCTGATCTTAATCATTTGGTTTGTTAAAGGTAACATTTCTGATCGAAGTACGGGTGATGTGGCAAGCAACCACTACCACGAGTACAAGGTGATTAGCAGTGAACTGATAAACTGATGCTATCGTTAACATTATGAGAATACCAATCATATTCATGATTATCAAAGCACAACCACAACATAATAACACCAGCTTTAGTTGTTAGACTTATGGTTATTGTTATTATTGCATTATTATTATTATTACAAAACAATGATAACTATTAGTACTAGTAATGCTATATTGTCATGATCGAGCATACAAGATCAACATTTTTGTGTTTATAATCAAACATGTTGAATCCAGCATCATGTGTATACATGTTTATAATCAAGCACGTTGAATCGAACAACAAATTGACCTTCTAGTTTTCCTATATGAATGTGATAACCAGACTGACATACAATTGATGGTGGACCTTAGCATCGAGATGTATCGATTTTCTTTTTCATGGTCGCGGATACTTCCAAGTAAGTTTTAGAGGTTAATTAGTAGAACAACGATGAGAGTTTACCATAAATGAACTACATAAGTAAAGACCGACATACTAGTAATCACATCAATAAAATTGTCTTAGCAGCCCATTAACTGCCTGAGTAAACTAGCAAGCCGTTAGCTATCTGATTGAAGAACAACATACTAGTAATGGCATGTATAAACGTGTCTTACGAACCCATTAATTATCTGATTAGTTAGCAAACCGTTAATTATCTGAGTAAAGAACAACGGACTAGTAGTAATCACGTCTATAAAATTGCCGTATCAACCCATTAATTGTCTGATTCATTAGCAAACCCAACAATGATCTAAAGACTCCAAGTTGGGCAGCCGGAGCAGGCGAGATCAATCCGGAAGGCGTGACTTTCTACAACAGATTAATCAACGAGCTGCTCCAGAATGGTAAGCACAGAGCTTAATCTTCAGTCCTTTATCATCCTTGAAAAATGCGTTGTTTCTTCCTGGGTGTTCACAGAAGAAGACAATTCCTTCTTTGGGGCCTTAATTCTGTTTTTCTTTTCTGGGTCTCGAAGTACCAGTGAAGATAATCCCTCATTTGGGGCCTTATTTCATCACTAAACATCCCCCCCCCCCCCCCCCCCCCCGGAAAAAAGAAGGTCGAAAAAAGGAAACACACAAATCTGGAGGTTTTGATGCGTAATAGTCATGCCTGATTAACTTTATGGGCACTTGGTCTTCTTCTGCATAAAAGTAATAACATCTGAGGACATACAATGCATGTCCTGTCGTCTCTTGGAGCTTAATATGCTGGAAATCTTTGTGACTAATTATGGTTGAAATTTATGGCGCACTTGATGATCTTCTTCGTGAACCTGCTCTCAGGAATAATAACCTCTTGTAGAATTCATGCATGTATGTTTTGGAGCTTAAGATGCTGGAATTCTTGATGCTCTATGCATGGAATCTATGGGGCATCTGGATCTTCTCCTGGTTGTATAAAGTTTGAATTTGCTCGTAACCACAGAGGTGTTGTAGAATGTATGCGTGGACTCCTGTCTTTTTGGGAGCTTGTGCTGGAAATCTTCAATATCGATGCTTGAACAGTCTGGCGGGATTGTGGCAGGTATTGAGCCCTATGTGACCTTGTATCATTGGGACATGCCCTTGGCCTTGGAAAATGATCCTGATGTAAAGGGATGGAGAACAGACAGAATTATGTAAGTGCTATACCCGAGTATACAAGCTAGGCAGCATCAATCACCTATAGATTATCTGTAATAATCTTTAAATAGCTTTAACTGATTCTGTAATGAGTAGGCACAATGAAAATTGTGAGTGCTTTCCAGCTCTTGGGAGTCAGCAGGCTGTTTCTGATTTCAGCTTCTTTCACAAGAAGTTTTAGACCAATTCCCACTATAATTTCCACATTGTGTATTATAATGTCATAAGCTTCTGCTCAGGAACCCGGGCTGGGCAACCCCCTGCCCCCAACTGCACCTAGCTAGGTATGTGGTCCCTCCCGAGCAGAAGCTCATGACATTGATCACTATAGGGAAAAACAAGGCAACAGAGCTCCTTTTCCCACATGGGAAAATGTCTAAAACTTATTGTGTCTGCAAAGGGAGGCATAGCTAAGGGGGTTTCTATGATAGGCGATAAAATTGATTAATAACGGACGATAATAAATTCCTTGCTTGCCTTCGTTGATGGCTGACATACGGTTGCAGTACTCACAATCTCTGTATTTGCCAATGCATGCAGCAAGTATTTTGCACACTATGCAGACACTTGCTTCAGGCTATTTGGAGATAGAGTGAAGAACTGGACAACCTTGAATGAGACTCAATCCTTTGCCTATAATGGGTATGCCATTGGAACGCACGCCCCTGGGCGGTGCTCTTCCATCTGTGGTACCCTCAAGAGCTCATACACAGGTGACTCGAGCACGGAGCCCTATGTTTGCACTCACCACGCGCTCCTCTCTCATGCCGCTGCTGTAAAGGTTTACAGAACCAAGTACCAGGTATATTAAAGTTCTTTTTCCTCTTGCACTTTTCCTGGTTTCAACCTTTGATTTTCTGATAGTGCAGGCATAATAGAGCATACACATGTAAGTCAACTGGACATATGGGGAAGCAGCAAAGGTTAGTCTGTTTGCACAGTCTGTTGCAAAGGTGAAACTACAACACAATCATCACCATTTGCAAAGCGGTGATAAAGCATAATATCAAGCTCCATTGGTTGGAATCATACTCACATGATTCAATCATATATTGCATATTACATGCGCATGAAATGGGGCAATCATATCATGCAAAATTTGGGTCTCATAGCATGTGGTCTGACAAAAAGAGATTGTCATTCTAAAATGAGTTGGGTGATCATCTTGCATGCAGAATAACTTGTCTAATTGTTCTAATAAGGTCGAGGGAAATATTAGGGCCACATATCATGCAAGCTTTAGGATTAGAATCATGCTGCAAACATACTTCCATTCTGGGCATGTATGATGTTTCGAAATGCAAGAAATACCATGACATCATAACTGTTTTTTCCTGTATCATGCAAGAACTTTGGCTAGGCACCTGATCCATTTTTGAGGTGCAGACAGCAGCCAGTATCAATTCAAACAATATTCAGAATTTTTGTGATGTTTTTTAAGGTGCAGTAGATATCCATGAAAGGGTGCTCAAAATCATACCTTGTCTTGTGCCTGCAGGCAGAACAAAGGGGTAGAATAGGCATAACAGTCAATTCCAAATGGTATGAACCTTACACCCCCACTCAAGAGGACATCGATGCAGCTCAGAGATGTATTGAGTTTGAATTGGGATGGTAAGCAACATGATGCAAATAGAAAGGAATCGTAATGGAAAATTGTGAATCTCATAGGACAAATTTTTCACGAAATTAGTATGGAACTAGAGACCATTATAATCATCTTCTGGGATGTTTATCTTAGGTTGTTGGACCCTATCCTCCTGGGGGATTATCCCCAATCTATGAGATCAGGAGCAGGGAACAGGCTACCTTATTTTTCAGAGGAAGAAAGAAGTGACCTTCTTGGCAGTGTGGACTTTGTTGGCTACAATTATTACACTGCCTACTATGCCAGAAGCATGCCTCCTGCTGAGCCAAGCAAAAGATGGATCCTTACAGACCGACTTGCGGCAACTGAATGTAAGAAGAAAGTATCTTGGTGGGATGAGTTAAATTTGAATCCAGGCTAATTGTCACAAATCTACCTATCTTGCACTGATTTTATGAGCAAAACAATCGGTGGTTGAACTTCTGGTTATCCAAAAAGGACCTTACGCTTGTTCTTAGGCACTTCGAGCTGATTTATCAATTCTTTTCTTGACATGCACCAGATACCAACCCAAGTGGAGAACTAATCGGGGAGCCTTATGTAAGTGCTTCAACTCTTAACAAGTTTTGGCTTCTGAAATTATGGAGCTTGCTTCTCATAAAGCAAATTGTATATACGACCTAAGACATGCGTTTTGAAATACTGGAATGCCAAACAATCTCATCAGGGTCCACCGGCTTTGCTGTGGATCTACAATTGCCCGTGGGCACTGCCGAAGATGCTAGAATGGATGGAGCAACGCTATGGTAAGGAGCAGTTTGAAAGAACTCCGATTATTATCACTGAAAATGGTAAGCTCCCATAGTGGGTTTTGGCAAACTGACGTCATGCATATCACCATGATAAACAAAGCAAAGGTTATTGGATCCTCAGTATAGTGATCGATTTTGTGCCTTCTCTCTTGCAAGGCACTATGGATATGGAGGTTGGCCTTACTCTGGAAGAGGCTCTGAACGATACGTCACGTATAAGATACTTGCAAGATACTCTTTCACATCTAGCTGCTGCATTAAGGTCTCTCTCTCTCTCTCTCTCTCTCTCTCTCTCTCTCTCTCTACACAGACTTCATAATGGGTTTTACCCTATAGTAATGTAGGCAGACAATGTTATACAAAGAAAGACATGCATGTTTGCATTTTTGTTTGTTCAGGGATTCACTCATGAGTCATGCATCATAATATGTTTCATGGATTCCTACAACCTTATGTTCTCAATGTATAACTAAAGAATTGATTGAAAAAGAAAAATAAGTTGAAGTACATTGCAGGAAAAACCACTACCATGTGGAGGGCTACTTCACATGGTCTCTCCTTGACAACTTTGAGTGGGCTGATGGTTTACAATGTCGGTTTGGTCTACACTATGTGGACTACGAAGACCACCAAAAACGCTATCCCAAGACATCGGCCTTGTGGTACAGAAGTTTGTTAAGTAACGACACTCCTTCGAACCCTTATGGCAATAGAGAAGTTGTGAGCACCTCGAAATCGATCAAGCAACAATCTAGGACTTGCTTCTCGCACCTCAAGTACCCAATTGTACATTCCCTTGGCTCCTTTGTAGAAATGCTCATCCCATTTACTCGAAGGTGGTCTCATGCCCAAGATTTTATTTTAGGTTCCTTAAAGGCAAAAGAGAGACCGGTCTATTAAACCTTGTATAAAGTGCTTAATCTTCGATCTCCAAAACTTCTACATTAAACCTTGTATAAAGTGCTTAATCTTTGATCTCCAAAACTTCTACATTATTCTTTATTCTTCCATTCCTCCTCATTTGTCCAAAAATCAATGTACATTCCTCGAATATTGTTCCAAATCCATTCCAACTCTCAGTCGACACTAGCAACCCAATTTATTCTACAAATTGTGAAAGCCTTCTTGTATAAGTCTCATATTTATGTAGTGAAACATTATGCAACAATCTTATTTATACTAGCAGCTTCTCTCTCGACTGTAAACTCTCTAATTACAAGCATCTATGCATTTTTTATACTAAGATTCCATTTCATGTGCAACTTTTGCTTGATTAATGAAATTCTGAAAATTATATTATATGCAATATGAAATTTGTTTTTACCAAGCCATTCCATGATTTTACATTTGGAATAGTTAATAGTCTAGGTTGTCCCATGCATTTGTCTTTGCGAGTACTAGCTTTTAAAAGCAATCATAAGATCAAGATGATCAGCCTAAAAGTTTACCTCATGATGTGAGGGAACTTATCTATGAGAAAGTGTTTGAATGCAAGGACATTGAAAACTTTAGAGTTCTTTAATAGCCAAGATCTCAAACCTATGCTATATATTATAATATAGAGCTTTGGCACGGCACATAAGTTGCACCATGGGCATCATATGGATCTTAGCATTTTCATACAAGGTTCTATCAAGCCATTTAACATGACATACAACTTGACATGATAGATTTTAGGATGTTGCATTATGGCATCACATACAAACTATATGTCATGTCATGGGGCTGTCAATGTGCGGCATCACATTTGTATTCTAGTCAATTGCAAGGATGCGTTAAGTACCCTCGTCCGTTTGCTAGTCGGCGCTCAGTTATTCGCGCTGCCTGTGGGATTCGGGAACTGGGGTTGAGTTCGTCCCCTTTTCGCTCCATCATCTCCTCTCACTCGGTTGCTTCACAGCCTCATCTCCGCCCCCCCTCAGAATCGCTCGTAGACATCCTTCGGCCGCTTCACATCCATCAGCCCCCCCTCAGGACTGCTATTCCAACTTCTCGCCTTTACGCTCTGAGGCTCTACGGCTCTGTCACTCGAGGCTCCAGCCTCAACCCTCTTGTGTCCACTGTCCATGGTCGCTCATATGCTCTCTGGCGGGGAGTCTCCATCTCGCTCATGCAAACTGCCCAATGCGTAGACGACCGTCGAGCACCATTCTTGATGAGCTGCCAAAGCGATAGCCCCATCCATGACACGAACTAAACGGTGAAGGTAGAGACCATAGGTAAGTGTCGTACCGACACTGTAGTATGGGAATCAGAGGGGGCATCTTCTTTGTCATCCTTCATAAAGAGTCCAATATCGATCCCGTAGCATGCAGGTAGTAAAGGTTGTTTTTCATGTGTTTTACTTATCTTCATTGAGCCTTTTTATCATACTTTTCATTTACATATCTTCTTTGTCATTAGACTAGCATGGAATTTCCTTATAGAGTAGTATTCATGTATGATGTATGTATTTAGAAAATTAAGAGAGAAAGTGGAAATCAGGTGTACAAGACCATTTCCATATGATAGACTCATAGAAGACTTGTAAAAGAGTTCAAACTTATATAAAGAAAGATAACACATCCAAATGATGTGATATGTAAAGTGTATCTAAATTGCCACTTATGTAGAGTAGTGTGCATGTGTGATCCATATGTGGTGCATGTGTTAGTAGAAGACTACACTTTATGAAAACAAGTGGCTATTTTGAGGAACCCGTCAAATTTAGGCCTTGGTTGAAATCTCCATGTATACTTGTGTGAGGGTTGCATGTCGGGTTTACTTTTGGTCGCTATTTGGTCATATTGTCGGGTTTACTTTTAGTCTCTATTCGATGACTGAGTTCATGTTGGGTTTACTTTAGGTCGCAATTTGGTGATAATGTTAGGTTTACCTTGTAATGCATTCAACCTTATTGAATCTATATTGTCCAATATGTTTGCAAACTTCGTTAAATTTTTGGTACTCGTGCTTTGTTTATGGCAAGGGTTACATGACGGTTGCTAGGTCTAACTCCACGAGTAACTTGAGAAAATAATCTTAACTTTGAAAGTATCTCTATCCAAACTGAGTTTAGGATTGCTTTAGCCTAAGGAATTTTCATTCATGTCTCCATCCATTGTCATCCCTTGTGTCACTACAATTTATAAAAAATGACATTTGGTTATAAAGACATGTGAACATACTTTGAAAAATATGAATGACGGTTCTAATATGTTGAGGATTGTAATCTGTTGGACATGTAAGGAAGCCCATATGTGTAAAAATTTTATTTTCTTAGGACTTAGAAGTAAACCCAGAACTGAAAGTATGCCTTCTATGGATGGTAAAGAAGCCGAACATGAGTGTGTTATGGATTATGATTCTTGTTTATGATAGTGGTTTATTGGGATTTAGCATTGATTATTCTCTTCTTTTGTGCTTGATCTTTGGTTTTGTTGGGGTTTTAGGGTTGATGGTTCGCTTATTTTGTGTAACATGAATCATGATGTTTGTTCAGGTCATTGGTTGATAGGCACTTGGTTATGGCACCATGCACAAGGGATCAATCCTCACAGGCTCTCGGCCCCAATGGGACCCTCCATGCACACGATCAAAGAGGATTGTAAGTTTCATTTATCTTTTGGTTTTTACTTTCAATGGATTGTATTGATTTGTAATGATTTCATGAGGGGTGCTTCTAGTTTTTTTTTGTATGTGACATTATCTTCTCAGCCTAGCTGTGAAAGCCACGATGAGCGTGTTGCACCCTCGCCACATGATGATGGTGTAATCTTTGAGAATCACTCATCGGTAAGAGTTTTGCAATACCATGCATTGTGCTTGATGGCATTATGATGCTCTCCAAGATTTTGGCATTGTGATGTGATGGCCACTCACTACACATGTGCTTACTTAGGATCAAGCACTGTATGTGGAGATCACTCTCCCTGATGTCTCTCAAGCCTGGCAGTGTTATACTGATATCCTCTATCCAAAGAGACATGTGAATATGAAGAGGAGGGTCAACATGGTTGTCCACTTGAGGGATGAGCATAACATCCACATAAATATTTCTCGACGAAAGTTTGGTCATCCTATTGATGCCACACACACTCGTGTTGTTGTTGATGTATGGTTTCGCCAAGCCAAGACTCGATTTGAAAACTTGGAGGAAAAATTAGAGCTAGCATGCAAGAAGTATGAGAGAGGGCAATATGTGTTGAGAGTGAAAAAAAATTGAAAATTTAACTAATTTTTATTGTTTTTGAGATCTCAATGCAATAATGAGAAAGACATGGTATTTGGGCACAATTGGGAAGAGCTTATGCATGTCTTAGAATGCTTGTCACTTCAAAATTTTAATGGATTTAGAGTGATGTATGGTTGTTAATGGAAGTGTTTGAGAGTTTTTTGGATGATATTGATTATGTTTTGGAAGTTCATGATAATTCTTAGTGAAAATATGAAGCTCTATGATATTCTGATAGGTTCTGTTGAGATTCTGATTGGTTTTGATACCTTCTCTATAGCCTCTGTTTTGATCTGATTTTCTTCTGTATGAAGTATGGATTGATGATTGATGAAGATTGAAATCTTTTGGAAGTTTATTAAATAGTTTTTGATAGTTTGAAATGGTTTTAACATGAGTTATGAGGATTTGATGTTCTCTAATGACCTTCTGTAACCCTCTATAAATCTTCTGTAGAGGCTCTGTCTCTGTTCTATATCTATTCTGTTCCTATTCTGTGCTGTTTTGTAGATCTTCTATAAGTATTCTGTAGAATATATGTGTGACTTTGGGAAAGCTTCCTAACTTTGGGAAAGTTTTCTAACTTTTGGAAAGAATGAATCTAAGCTCAAAAGAGCTAAAACAAATGGAAGAAGCAGCTGCTGAAGACTGAAGAGAAGACTTGAGTGTTGAGATATCGAGCTCCATTCGTGATATGTCAGGGTGACCGTTGTGCATTTATGTCACCGACATGTTAGTTGTAGGTGCGGTTGATACACCGCCCATGAATAATAGCTAGATGACAACTATCCTTATCTACTCTAGTTCATGGCTCAGTTAGTATGCCACCTTAGTTAGTTGTCTTTGGTTTGAGATCCATATATAGGGTTCTTCTATTTCTTTGTAAGAGAGTTATTTTGGCTTACACAACTAAGAAGAGGAAAAACTATTTTCAGCCTGCACCTCTGTGTGTATTCTCCCATTGTGCAAGTAAGACAAGTGAGACTCCTTCCTTCTCTTCCATAATCTTGACATGGTATCAGAGCCTTGTTCGTGGTAAGGAGCTCAAGAAAGCAAGCCAAGCTCGTGGTGTTCTGGTAAGAGGAGCAGTGTTGCTTTCATTTTCTGTTTTGGGAGCAGATCTCTGCACGTAGCACATCCGGAAATTGCAAGAGTGCAGTGTCTCAGGTTGAGACGCCCTTCGTCGTGAAGCAAAAGGGCAGTATATGCTGCGGGAAAGGGCTTTAGCCCTTGGTTACCCTGTTTTTTTAATTTGAGGCCATTTTAGGGCCTGTTTTGGAGTCGAAAGTTTTCTGCACGCACTCAGGAAAATGCCCAGTTTTATGCTGTGCAACCACTGTTCTACAGGTCGGTGAAAAGTTACTGTAGAAATTGCATTGTATGCCTGTGCGCAGAGACATTGGGAGTTACAGAATCATCCTTGTTGCCTGTTGATGCAAAATCATCACTAGGAAGTGACTGTGTGGTCGAATACCACTTTCGTCAGTTTTGCAAATTTGCCCTTGTGAGACTGAAGCTGTGTTCTTTGCAGTGTCAGATTTTTTTGCAGTATTCTGTAATGACGTGTGATTCTCTTTCACAGATTGTAACTGAAAAGCTTGACAAGAACAACTTCCAAGCATGGAAGTTTAGAATGACGAATTTCCTTATGGGAAAAGGATATTGGGAATTTGTTGCAGGAAATGAAGAAGAACCAGTTCTTTCTGATGTTCCCAATCAACAGCAAATGCAGGCATTCAAAGCATGGCATGAGAGAGCCATGAAAGTTATGTACTGGCTGTCTATCAGTATTTCAGACTCTATGATTGTGCATATTCAGGATGCAAGTACGCCAAAGGAGACATGGGATACTTTGTCAAAAATGTATAGCACAAATACGCAAGCTAGGAAAATGCAGCTCAAGTAAGAGTTGCATAATGTGCAAAGAGAAAGTATGAGCATAAATGACTACCACATGAAGGTGAAGAAAATTGCAGATGCACTTGCTTCCATTGGGTCACCAGTGGAAGATGATGATTTAGTTTCTGTGACCTTGAATGGTCTAGGAAAGGATTATGCACAGTTTCGGATATCCATTTCAGTTCGTGAAAGATTTCCTGATTTTGAGGAGTTGATTGCTCTTCTAATTTCTGAGGAGCAGAGAAATGGTGGTGCATCTTCTTCAGGAGGAACTTCAAAAGAAACTGTCTTCTACTCAAATGCTGGAAGAGGTATAGGCAGAGGTAGAGGAGGCCGATTTGGAGGCCGTGGTAGAAATCAGAATATGCAGCAAACTCAAGAAAACCAGTCCTATGGAGGAGGACGTGGTAACTCTAGAGGCAGGGGGAGCCAAAGAGGTCGTGGTGGATGGCAAAGAGGCCAAAATGTAAACAGCAATGTTGAATGCTACTACTGTGGTAAAATGGGCCATATGGCCAAGGACTGCTATAAAAAGCAGAATGACATCATGAATGGTAAATTGCAACAAGGGAATTATGCATCTTCTAGTAGACATGGTGATGACAGAAATGAGCATTTGTTTATGGTGCATCACATGAACAATTCTATGACAAGTGTAGAAGAAAGCAACGATGTATGGTATGTTGACTCAGGTGTATCAAACCACATGACAGGTCATGCAGAATGGATGGAGGATGCAAGGAAAATGGAAAAACCAGGATTTGTGGAGACTGGTGATGATACTGCACATCCTATTGTGCAGATTAAAAAAATTCCTTTGTCTATGCAAGATGGGAAAAAAAAATACATGTCCGATGTATTTCATATCCCGAATATCACCAAGAATCTAGTTTCTGTCGGTCAAATGGTTGAGCAAGGCTTGCATGTCAGATTTAATCCTCATGGATGCTTTGTTGAGGATATGAAAAATAAATATCGCTTGATAGAGCAAAAGGAAAGAAGAAGGGCAGAATGTTTACGTTGGATGCAGACATGTCTGAATTGAGTGCATCAATGTTTGCACATGGGACCGGTGTAGTTGTAGATATTGATATCTGGCATAAACACATTGGTTATGTTAATATACAACGACTTAAATCAATGCAGGCCCAAAATATTGTTGCAGGATTGCCAAAATTCAAGGTTGCAGAAATGCATAAGATATGTGAAGCCTGTCAGTTTGAAAAACAGGCAAGGAAACCATTTCCTAGACATGTTCAAGAGAGTAAGAAGCCATTGGAATTAATCCACTCTTATGTGTGGACTACTAAAGCTGCATCTCTTGGAGGCTGTCATTATTTTGTCACTTTTATTGATGACTATAGCAGAAAAGTTTGGATGTATTTTATGAAAAAGAAAAGTGAAGTTTTTGGGCATTTCAAAACTCTTAAAGCTATGGTTGAAAAAGAAACAGGCCTGTAAATAAAATGCCTAAGGTCAGATGGAGGGGGAGAGTACCTCTCAAATGAGTTTGTAAGGTTCCTGCAGAAGCATGGCATAAAGCAGCAATATTCATGCAGTCATACCCCACAACAAAATGGAATTGCAGAAAGAAAAAATAGGCATATTGGAGAGGTATCTCGTGCCATGCTCAACGAAAAAGACTTGCCAAATTTTTACTGGGCTGAAGCAGTTGCTACAGCAGTCTATATAATGAACAGGACTCCCACTGCAGCAATACATGGGATGACTCTAGAGGAGAGGTATACTGGTAGGAAATCAGATATTTCTCATTTGAAAATTTTTGGTTGCATTGCCTATGTACATGTGCCAGATGAGTTGAGATCCAAGATGGATCCAAAAGCTGAGAAGTGCATCTTTATTGGTTATTCTCTGCAGCAAAAAGGGTATAGATGCTATAACCCTTCTACTCGTAAGTTTACAGTGAGCAGAGATGTTGTTTTTGATGAGATGAGTAGTTGGTATAAATCAGTAAATGTGATTGCTAATGTAGATGCGTAAAACGGTAATGCTGCACAGAATTCACAGCAGTAGTGGACTTGGAGCATTCTCTAGCAGTGGTTCACATTCTTCGCCATGGATATGCAGATTGAGATCAGGAGAATCTTATCAAAGCAATGCAGATAGTGGTATGCAGGTATCACGAAAAGGAAAAGAGAAGGTAGATCAGCCCATGTTTGATGTGAATGCAGGTCACTCTTATGTGGATGGTGAATCCAGTGGCTCAGAACAGAGCATTGATGATGAGTTGGGTATTCCTTCTATTGTTACACCTGGAGTAAGGAAGACCAGGGATGTTTTGAGAGCTCCTAGAAGTGAGCCTACTTTGCGTAGGTCTATCAGAGCTAGGTATCCTGTGGATAGGCTGAAATATGATGGATTTACAGCCATTCACTATGCATATATGGTCAAAGTGATACAGGAACCAGAACCCACTTCTTTTGAGCAAGCCATGGGAAAAGAAAAATGGGAGAAAGCCATGGATGAAGAAATGGATGCCTTGGAAGCAAATGCTACATGGAAATTGGTACCTTTGTCTAAAGGTAAGAATGCAATTGGCTGTAAGTGGGTTTATAAGGTGAAGCACAATGCAGATGGTTCTGTGAATAGATACAAGGCAAGATTAGTTGTCAAGGGGTATGCACAAACATATGGCATTGATTATGAAGAAACATTCAGTCCGGTTGCAAGGATGGCAACCGTAAGAGCAGTCATTGCTATGGCTGCATCAAAGGGATGGTCTTTACATCAGATGGATGTAAAGAATGCCTTCTTGCATGGTGATTTGCAAGAAGAGGTATATATGGAGCAGCCACCAGGTTATGTGCATGCTGTTCATCCTGAGTTTGTTTGCAGGTTGAAGAAAGCATTGTATGGCTTGAAGCAAGCACCTAGAGCATGGTCTGACAAGATAGGACAGTATCTTGTCACTATTGACTTTCAGATTTCCAAGGCAGATTTCTCACTTTATGTGAGAAAAATAGAGAAAGGTATTATGCTACTTGTCATTTATGTTGATGATTTGATTATGACAGGTGACAATGATGAAGATATCCTTCATGTGAAAATGCTATTGAAGCAAAAGTTTCAGATGAAGGATTTGGAAGAGCTGCGTTATTTCTTGGACATTGAGGTGATTAGATCACCAAGTGGGATACAACTCTTGCAGAGGCAGTATGGATTGGACATGCTATCCAAATATGGGATGACAGGTTGTAAGCCTATTTCAGTTCCTTTGGAGCAGAATGTGAAGCTGAGCACAGATGCAGGTGAGCTTCTGGAAGACCCTACTATGTACAGACGCATAGTAGGAAGTTTGATTTATATGACTATTACCAGGCCAGATTTGAGCTATGCTGTTGGATTGGTAAGTCAGTTTATGGAGGCTCCAAGGAAACCGCATTTGGATGCGGCTAGACGCATATTCAGGTATGTGAAGTCCACATTGCAGTATGGACTGTTTTATGAGACTGGGGTTCAGATACAGTTGCATGGATACACTGATGCTGATTGGGCTGGTAGTATTTCTGATAGACGATCTACCAGTGGATATGTGTTCTCTTTTGGGAGTGCCGCAGTCACTTGGAGCAGCAAGAAACAGCCTACAGTTGCCTTGTTGAGCACAGAGGCTGAGTACAGGGGTGCAGCAATGGCTGCATGTGAGGTAGCTTGGTTGCATAAGCTACTTTATGATATGCATCAGTCTACAGATGGGCCAGTTATCATTTATTGTGACAACATGAGTAGTATATACTTGGCAAATAACCCAGTCTATCATACTAGAACAAAGCACATTGAGGTGCATTATCACTATGTGCGGGAGAGGGTTTTACTAGGTCTTATTGATCTAGTTTATGTCAGCACAGAAGATCAGGCAGCTGACATATTCACGAAGGCATTGGGCGCAGAGAAGCTGCGCAAGTTCAGAGACCTGCTTGGTGTGTAGGAATTGGGATTGAGCTCGAGGGGGAGTGTTGAGATATCGAGCTCCACTCGTGATATGCTAGGGTGACCGTTGTGCATTTATGTCATCAACGTGTCAGTTGCAGGTGCGGTTGGTACACCGCCCATGAATAATAGCTAGATGACAGCTATCCTTATCTACTCTTGTTCGTGGCTCAGTTAGTATGCCACCTTAGTTAGTTGTCTTTGGTTTGAGACCCATATATAGGGTTCTTCTATTTCTTTGTAAGAGAGTTCTTTTGGCTTACACAACTAAGAAGAGGAAAAACTGTTTTCAGCCTCCACCTCTGTGTGTATTCCCCCATTGTGCAAGCAAGAAAGCTACAAGTGAGACTCCTTCCTTCTCTCCCATAATCTTGACATGGAGTGACAGTGATAGTAGTGAGCTATGAAGAGACATTGTAGTGGCTCTGGTGCCTCTTCGACACAGATATACCTCTTGGGAGGTGTATCCACTACCTAAGAAAGATTATTGAGAGTCATTATTGAGTATTGTAGTGAGGAGATGATGTACTATTGAGAGAGAGAGAGAGAGAGAGAGCCAGAGATAGCCAATTCTATCAAAACAGTATATCTTTATATGAGAGATCAAGAGAGAGAACTATGATGACAATGAAGATGAATACTATGTGATTGATTTTCATTAAAAAATGTTGTATTATTTTATGTTCCTTGTTCTATTGATGGATTCTATGAAGATGTTGAAGATTATGGTCGATTCTATCAAATCTGTGGAAGATATCTACTATGATGATGCGTGAAGATTTGCTGTTTTCTTTGTTTTTGATTATCAAAAGAATGAAATAAAAGCTTGTTGATATAAGATATATTTTTTTACAGTAGAATCTCCTTTTCCTTGGTGTTCCTCTTGGGGCTCTATCTTTTTAGTGCGCAGCTGGGGAAGCTTGCCATCAACAAGTATAAAAAGAGGTTGAAAATGAAGAAAATGACATTGCCAAGAAGAGAAGAATTCAATGGATGTTTGCAAAGTTCCTTCTTCCACTAAAGAGTTGGAGATTCTCATTATCAAAGCCACTATCCACAAGAAGTTCATCCCATAATGACGAAAACATATTACCATCATGATGTATGTTCTATGCAGTGGACTGTTTCCTCTTCCTGTTGAGGCAATAGAAACTTGCATCTTGGTGGTAAATTGTTTGGGAACAAACTGAAGGACAGAAGCAGAGATAATGACTATCCATGGAAGATTTGATATTCATTGAGAAGTTTTCAGACATCATTAAGTGGGAGATCGTAAAGAAGCTTTAGGAGTCGTGGTTTGTGGAGATTCATAAAAACAAGAAGAAAAATAGTTAGAATTTGTTTGTGGATGCTCAACAGCAAGATATGTGGGATGCTTGGTGATCTGACAATCTTCTATTTGTCCAATTAGCAACCCACTAGAAGTTGGTAGATAGAGTGTTTTTCACAATATACACTATTGAAACCCTCAGAAGCTGGCATTATTATAATGGCACAACAACGATTCTAAGAAGAATGAGTTTTGATACTTTTAAAACGGAATATCTCTCCCTCTGTAGTGGTTTGAAAGCCGAATTCAGAGATGTTGAAAAGAAGGAAGTAGAAGAGATGTTGGCTAGAGAATCCCCTAGAGATTGAAGACCTCTCTAATTTTATTCTGTTGAGTATTGAACAACTCGTTGGAGCCAAGTCTTGATGAATGACGCAATCAAGAGGCAAGTGTTAGAACGAGTTTAGAGGTACGTAAGAAGAGAGAAGGCAAAAATCAAAGCTGAGAACGAGCTCGCAGCAGAAACCTCCTTTGACGCCCTAAAAGCACTCTTTACAAAAGTCCCCATGGCAACTCAAGGTCTCTTTCCTAGTCAGATTCGTCTTGGAAATATTGATGACAGGCTAGTAAATGTGGTTCCATTGCCAATTTTTAAGGAAGAGTACAATGAAGACCCTGATTTTCATGTAGCAAAGTTTATGGTAGCTTGTGTGGCCAACAAAGCCAGAATCCCTAAGCATTGGTTAGCAATATTCCTCGCCACTTTCAAGGGCGCGGTGTTTCAGTGGTATGAGAGACAAGCAGCAAGAACTTTTGGCACATGGGATAATATGAAGTTGGCTTTTCTCACTAAATTCAGACATGAAGGTTTTTAAGAGCGGATGCAAGAGAAGTTCATGAACCTAAGTCAGTCCTCTGGAGAAAGAGTAGAAGCTTATGTCTTGCGAATGGAATCCATCCTGAAGAGATGGACTAACCATCATTTGGACGAAGGTATTCAGAAAGGAGTGTTTCTCAGAGGCCTACAACCATAAGTTCGTAAGTTCGTGGAATTGAGAAGACCAGTCAATCTGCAAGCTACAGTGGAATGTATAAGATTGTATGATGAAGTTGAAGCAAGGCTATCAATGGCTCTAGCAAGAGAAGTCTTACCTCTTTCCATGCCAGGAATGGTATACCCACCACATGCAATCCAAGGGACAGTTCTCTACCATGCAAATAGTGACGTAGCATAATGCACCTAATCCACTGTGGTCACCACAGACGACAGTACCTCAAATGATGGTTTAACCACAACAGTGGCCTCAAACAGTTCCTCCAATGGCGACTCAACAACAGTGGAATCCTACCAATTGGAATCAACAATCCCAAGTCTCAGTAGGAGCTCTGAATCAGAACCAGAATAGAGGACCCGCTGGATCAACCCAACCAGTGTATGCAGTAATTACAGAAGCTTCCCAAAACCCTACTACAAGTACTTCAGGAGAGGTGAAATTCTGAAGGACTACTTATCCAACTCAGTTGCAAGTATCAAGAAAGAGCTTATGGAGGTGATTACAGAGCAGTTAGAGACGATGAAGGTGAATACCGCCAATATATACACTCCTACGGGAGCTGGAAGAGATGTGATGCACTCTAATATATGGTGCGAAAAGTGTCATTAAGCGGAACATTTAGCCACTGAATGTACCCGAAACTATTTGTGAAAGAATCATACAGAGAATATTTGCTCTCTGAAAGAGATACACGAACGAAGACAGAAGGATGAAAATGCAAGATTCAACTTGCTAGAATCCAAAATGACAACACATGATATTGGACCAAAGCCTAGGAAAGTTGGTCCTAATTTCGATCCAAGGAGGTTTCCCTCTCAAAGTTACAGAGGACGACATTCTAGCAGTGGTTAGAGATTAGAAGTGGAATGAATAGGTATGGAGAAAAGTGTCATATCTCCCCGAATTTTCCAAACCTTAGACGCGATCTGTGGATTACAAGCCCTTACGCAGCCAATGCAAAGGAGAATGCCACAGTACATAAGACTGTCCAAGTCCAACCCTTTTAAAAGCTAATAGCACTGATAGCCAACAGAAGGTGCAAGAGCTTGCCTCCAATTTGGTAGAGTTAGAAGTTGCTGCTGTCACAAGCGGCAAGAAGAATGAACCAGTTGTTCAGAACGAAATGCCACAGAGAGTTACAGAGATAGTTATTTATTACACATTTTGTATCCTCCTGGCATCTCAAGCTGTGAGAAGAAGAAGCTTCTGTTAAAATCAGGCCCCTACACCTTGCTAGGCGGTGCACTGTATAAGAGAGGCAAAGATGAAGTGCTACGAAGATGTGTTGCATGGAATGAAATCGGTATAGTATTGAAAGTATGCCATGACAAACCATGTAGTGGACACTTCGCAGGAGAAGCGACAGCCAAGAAGGCTCTGTTAGCAGGATACTGGTGGCCGACCCTCCACAAGGATGCACATGACTACTGTAAGAGATGCGATGCTTGTCAGTGTGAATGGTGAAATCCATTAAAACAAGTGCCATGCCACTGCAACCTATTCTTCCCCTAAGGCCGTTCGAGAAGTGAGGGATTGATTTTGTGGGTCCCATTGATCCACCCACCAGACGGAAGCAGAATAGATACATCTTAGTATGTATAGATTATGTCACAAAGTGGTGTGAAGCTAAAGCCCTGAAGTGGGATGATGGTAACAGTGTAGCCCTATTCATGTATGAGAATATTATCACCTGTTTTAGCAATCCCCTCGAGCTGGTAAGTGACAGAGGTACTCATTTCCTTAATAAAATTATGGAGGAGCTGACGGAGCTGTATAAGATCCGCCATCGCAAGTCCACTCCTTACTACCCTAGAGCCAATGGCCAAGTTGAAGTCACCAATCACATCCTTTGCTCGATCCTAATAAAAACAATTGCCGCACATTGTCGCGACTGGGATGATCGACTTACAGAGGCCCTCTGGGCATACAGAATTTCCATAAGGCAGTTACAGGACAGAACCCTTTCCAACTAGTGTATGGTACAGAAGCTATCTTCCCTGATGAATTGGAATTGCCCTCTTTGCGAATGGCAGTTAAAGAATGCTTGGGAGATGATGAGTCACTGCAACGCCACCTCCTGCACTTGGAATGTTTGGATGAGATATGGCAGATGGCCCTATAGTGCATGGAAACCACTCAAGCATAACACAAGGCCTATCATGACAGTTTTATCAAGCACAGGGAGTTCCAAGAAGGTGATCTTGTCCTAGCCTATGATTCGAGATTTGGCAAGTTTCCTGGCAAGCTTCAACAACGGTGGATGGGCCCGTACAAGGTACTTATTGTCAATCCTAATAGCTCTGTTCAGGTGCAGACCGTTGATGCCTCTAATGATCCTTCCCTGATCAATGGCTATCGTCTGAAGAAGTATTGCTTCTGATAGCCCTTATGATTCTCCTCATGAGGCGGTCTTGTTCTACTAGTCCCTCATCGATACATCTTAACCCAACCTTGTTCTCTTCTCGTCTGATCCAACAACGGTGGCGAGGTTGGTCCTGACACATGGTATTTCTACCATTCTCTTTCTTAACGAAAAAAAGAGAGAGAAAAAAAAACAAACAAACAAAACACTTATGGGAGAAAAGGAAGAAATTCCCTGTCATAACAGGCCTTGTTCCAGGAAAAGATGGAAACACCCTTGGGCGGGAAGTTGACTGAGGAAAAGGTGGTAATGCCCTGTAGTTCAGGATAGCTGACTCACTAATAGAACCTTTCCAGCAAGTAATTTGAAGCCACCTCCCTTGGTGCGATGTCTTTGCAATATTAGTCCGTATGCCCTTTTTAATAGACGATCTTTCTTACAAATCATTGAAGTACGAGACTTGTTGGTTGCCTCCCTGGTTACGCCTCGTCTTCAAGATCCTGATGACAACAACAGCCGACATGATCTTCATCACCAATGCCTTGAGTGATGTGAGCTTTCATCCTAACAGGATGAGTATGGGCTGCCCTTTGTATCTATCAGTGAGTGTGAGACAAAGGGTGGGGTGAGTGACTAATTTTTC
The DNA here is from genome assembly GCF_053477565.2 of Lygodium microphyllum. NCBI lineage: Eukaryota > Viridiplantae > Streptophyta > Polypodiopsida > Schizaeales > Lygodiaceae > Lygodium > Lygodium microphyllum. Next base: position 89,794,801 of record NC_141160.1, read on the forward strand.
CCTTAAAATCAAATGAGAGGTGAGATGTGTGAACGGAGTGTTGCATGCACGGGATGAGCCTCTCAATGCACAACGCACGATTTGTTCCTATTCACTGCACCATAAGGCTTCTTGGCCTTCCTTCTTGTATTGTATGCCGGTACAGGGTGGGATGTATTGTTGCACCATCAAAAGCACACAAGGCATACAAGCTCTGTACAAGTGACAGCGAGGATTACATCAATGGGTTTGAGGAATGGGCTGCCCCCTGTATCTTTCAACAGAGCGTGAGACAGAGGGTGGGCTGAGTGTGACTAGTGTTTCTTCAATCAAGTATTGAGAGGTGAGGATTAAGGGACGTTACAACAATTGGAGTCAGGTATGTTTTTGTTTCCCTATGCACCCACAGGGTGGGTCTCTGCCATTAGCACAGGACACGTCACTCTGTTCTGTATACCGCAAGGCCCCATGGTCTTCCTCCTTACACCTATGCTAAACATGTTGGACGTACTGATGCACCATCAATTGTGCACCCTGGCATACTCCCCCTACACCACCCCCTTGTCGATTCCTAAACTGGGTGTGAGATATGGGTTTCTATCAATATTACCTCGAGTTATGTAAGTTATGGAGCGAGCGACTGTTCTCTTATTCCATCTGAGTGCCAGTGAGCTGAGTGACTATCCTTCGTCAAAACGGCACCTCCCCCGATGGACTTCATCAACAAGCTATCTCCCTGGGTGTTGCTGCATGATCTTTGCCATGCTAGCTGAACGCTGGAGTGAGACGTGGTACCTCTCATGCAGCCGACTCCAACCCTTCTGTAGTAGTGACGGTTCCTTCGACCATACGTGAAACAAGCCAAGTGTTCCTAACCCTACTTTTCTGTTTGTAAGTGTACGTTATGTTTTAAGTGTGGGGATGCCCGCGTCCAATCAATTGACGAGTCCTAGGTTATGTTGCTGTATCTAAACCCTACCCGGTAAGGTCTTAAGTGTGAGGACGCGTCCCTATGCATCAGTTCTGCGTATTCTCATGGAAATACATCTATTAATCTCCAAATACGAAAATTTATTTTTATGCTTTGATGGGGTCCCTTCCCCACTACTCCGTTCTATTTCACCCTGTCCCCAGGGTTATTCCTTGTCCGTTTGCCTTATCCTTTGTTTGGCAATTTTTCCATGTGAACGCACCCTACGTTCACTGAGACTCCTATCCAACATTACAGCCTTGTTCGTCCCTTCAAACTGCCCATTTTTCCTTTTTACCAACCCCTGTTCCGATCGATAATTCTTGAGTTATTAATTTTTGAAGTGATTCCCGTAAATTGAACAGTTTTCCATGTGAACACACTTTTATTGCTTCCGAACACAAATTTTTCATGACAGCCTTGTTCTCCATCTTTCTCTTGACATTTTTTCTTTTTGCTCCCTATTCTTTCGATGTATGGTTGATCCGCTATTATTTTTCGTGGGTTTTTGGGACCTTTTCGTGCATAATTTTCACATTTTTTCAATGTGCACATGCCTTGTTTGCACCGGATGTCCTGTTAAATTTAACAGTCATGTCCTGCTAGCCTTTTTCCCACTTTTTCCTTTTCCTTCCCCCTCTTTCGACTTTTAGATTTTTAGTTTTTAAAAATTTCCATGTGTTTTCGGGTGTCTTTTTTGTGTTTTTTGCATGTGAACCCCTCCTCCCTCCCCCAGCCGTGAGTTTTGACATGACAGTCCTGTGAATTCCCTTCCGCCAAACCATTTTCCTTTTTACTGTCCTCTATTTTGGTGCACGGATCACTTCATATTAATTTTCGAATTCATTTTCAGGTATGATTTTGGGTTTTTTCCATGTGAAGGCATCCTTTCTCGGTCAAACCTATGAGTTGACGTGATGAGTTTGTCAGGCACATTATTTGGCACATTTTTCCTTCTTTCCGCCCTGGGTTCTGGCTAGTGGATTTTTCCATATTACTCCTCGAATGTATATTTGCACCTATTTTTCATGTTTTTTCCATGTGAATACCCTGATTTTGCCCCAGAACCCGTGTCACCTTTTTCTATCATCTTCTTCTCGTCTCTCGACATATTTTTCCTTTTTACGATTTTTTGATCCGGTGAACAGTTTCGGTTTTATTAAATTTTCTTCCTTTTTGCAGTGTGGTTGCGTCTCTCCTGTCACGCGTGAACGCGCCTATTTTTGGTTTTACGCTTCTCAAGACGCCCCCGTGGCCTCTGTGGGTCACGTGTCATCGTTCCTGTCCCATCTGATCCCGCCAATGCAAATTTTTTTACTCCCACCTCGCACATGCGCGTGGGACGAGGGTGTGCTCATTTTTAACAAACATTTAAAAAAAAACAAACAACAACCAAACAAAAAAAAGAAAAAAATAAAAAAAAAACACACCATCATCAAACACACACATTCAAACAAATTTATTTTATACAAAAAAAGCCCTTAAAAAAAACAAAAACAAAACCAACACCCCCTACAGCCCACCAACAACCAACACCAATCACCAATTAATTTATTTAAAAAAAAGCAAAAAATAGAACACTTAAATATTTAAATAATAATAATAATAATAAACTAAACAAAAAAAAAACAACCGTTACCTTACCTGACAGCCGTCGCATCCTCCTCCCGCCGAACCTCCTCCCACCTCATTTTCCTCCTATCTCCCTCGGCTTTCTCTTCCTCACCTCCCTTCCTCTCCATCGTAGCGCCGTGGTCGCCTTCTCCTCCACCACGCGGCCACCACCTTCCTTCCCCTGCCCCGATGCTGCCCCTCGTACTTCTCCTTCCCACGCTGCCCCTCGCTCGTTCCCTCCTCGCTGGACGCCGCCATGTCCACCCTCCCTCCCTCTCTCCTTTGCAAGCCGCCGCCTCCCTCCTTGTCTTCTCTGCGGGCCCTCGCCTCCCCTTTCCCCTCCCTCTTCCTCCTCGCCCACTCACAACCACCATAAGGCCACTTGCCCCGTTGCCACGCGTGCTCGTGCTGCTCGTCACGCTCGCCTGGCACCACCCCTGTGCCCGCCGCCTTCTGCCTCCTCTCCAACCACTCCTCATAGCCACCCTCCTCCCCTGCCTCTTCCGCCGAACGCTCCCCTCCCTCCCTTCGCCTTCGCCGCCGCGTCCTCTCCTCCCCTGCGCCACCGCGGAACACCTACCTCCCCTCCTCTCCTCCCTTCTTCTGCCACCCCGCCGCCGTTTCTCCTCTTCCTTCTATTGGTTAGTTCTTAACCCTTAGTTCCCTAAATCACTTAACTTAGGTAACTTAAGCAACCTAATTAACTTCGGTTACTTAATCAACCAAATTTACCTAAGTTACCTAATCAACCTAATTTATCTAAATTACCGAATCAACCTAATTTACTTAATTAACATAATTCCCCTAATCAATTTAATTAACCTAATCACCCTAATTTACTTAATCACCCTACTCAACCTAATTCACTTAATCCACTTAATCACCTTAATTAACTTAACTAACCTAACTTAGATCCCTTCATCAACTAACCTCCACTAACCCCCGTTTCCTCCTGTGATAGCCCCCGTTCCTGCCCTTTTCCCCTCTACCTCCCCTGTTCACACGCAACGCGTGCACGAGTTTGTGGGCATTTTCCAGCGAGTGTTCACGCGCGAGGGCGCGTGTTGGGTCTTCTTCGTGCGGTGGTGCATGCCGTCCCTGAGCACACACAGCTGTTCACACGCAGCCGGGTATCTCTTTTGATTTTCCACAAACTCGCTAAAAATACCTAAAAACACTTAAAAATATTAAAAAATTCATAAAAATTCAATAAAAAATAAAAAATTTACTAAAAAATCTTTACTGAATTAGGTAATTTTTTGGTTGATCTTGTTGATTATAATATAAAGAATTAATTGTAAAAAAATACATTAAAAATCATTTTAAAATTAACTAAAAAGTGTAAAAAATTCATTAAAAATCTCTAAAATCAAAATTAAATTAAAAAAATCACAAAATTTCCATTAATGTATTTGAATTCTTTTGTAATATTTTAAAAATAAAAATATAAAAACAAAATAAAACAAAACAAAACAAAATACAAAATACAAACACACCTAAATTACAATAAATAAATTTAAAAATTTACTATTAACAATCTCACATAAATACTAATCAACATTAATTAAACCAAATGTGATCTCCTTAATATTGGTTTGATATTTATTTAATAACAAAAAATAAAAAATATATAATTTCTTTCCAATAAGTGGTTTTTGCTTTTTTGTTGGATTCCTTACATTTGGAATTACTCAGTGCACTCTCAATCTCTTGCATACACATCCCTACCATGTATCTAATTTTCGTGCTTTATTTATTTTGGTCATCCCTTAATCACACTTAATTGTTAAAATAAACTTTATTCACTCACTTTTTCATGCACACTCGCGCTAAACACACATTTTTTTAATAACTTAAAAATCAACTTGTCATTCACTTTGCACGTGCTACATGCGCTTCAGAAGCACTTTACATTTTAATAAAAACGAATCAATCGTCACAAAAATGCATTCACTGAAAAAAAAGAGCGCTTCAGACACATTAAATTTTTAATTAATGAATATGCATTTAGAGACCTGAGTCTGGGGATCGCAGTTTGAGTTTCGTTAACAACACCGTTTCACATTAATAAATTGTAATTAATAATTTAAAAATGAACCGTCGTTTTCTTATTAAGGTTTACCATCTAATAAAATTTCAACCATTGTTAATAATTTATTAAAATGAACCCTTCATTAAAATCATTCCCCTCACTGTATTTTCTTTTTAATAAATACGCTTCGTGGGATGGGAACGTATAGTTCTTTAAGCTGATATTATTTATCAAAGTCTTGGTTATGTCCTGATTAGGTTTTTAAGGTATTGTGGTTTGTTTGTGTGATACGATTATGGGTGTAGTCTGTAGTTTTTTTTTCTGATACAAGGTCTTGGGTGCCTGCTTGTTGTATAGCATGAAGCTTTTGGTCGCATATGTGTAGGGGTCATGCCGAATTTTTTCTCGGATGTGGATTGTTTGGGGTGGTCAATTGGTTAGTTACGTCTGTGTGTACTTCTTTTGATCGATTTAATTTTTATCGCTATTTTGTTATTTTACAGGCATTCTTTGTGATTGTTTGTGTTTGTAGTGTGTGTATATTCCATCTGAATGGTGCCTCAAGCTCCTCCTCCTGTTTAGTATGTTCCATTGATTAGTAGGGATTATTCTTCCCTACTGACTTTTGAGCCTATCGCGAAAGCAGGCCTTGCATCTTTCGTTGCTGCTTCACTCCCTTTGATTCCAAATGACTCAGCCCTATATGATGAGTTTCTTGCATCATATAGTAAAAAATTGGGCTTGGTTGGTGGTACTTCCATGGTCTTGACACCTAGAGGGTTAGGGAAGGCTTTGTTTCTTCCCTACAAAGAAGAACCCTTTGTCACAGCCATATAATTATTCTCAAATGACGAGATTCTCAAGCTGTTACAGAAGCAGACCAAAGAGGTCCTTGATGTCAAGAAAGTGATTAATACTTCAGGAGTGTCTTTCTCAATGATCACTGATCCTCTCTAGAATCTAGTCTTCCAATTTCTCCAAGATAGGTTCATGCCTGCCAAGACACCATCCCACTATTTGTCCAAGGAGCTCTTCACAGTTTCCCGGATGGTGTTAAAAGGGGTGTCATTGAATGGAGTACTTACCTTCTTACGAAGATGGACCAACATTTTGTCAAAGTGACCAGAGGAAATGTTACAAATGTCACTTATGGTTCATATTTATATGCTTTCTTGACATATTCAAGCCTTAAGAAGGGTGTGCTACCCCCTCCTCCATCTGATCAAGTATCTCCCTCTCCACTTTTAGAGGATTCAGAACCCATTGATATAGAGGATCTTGATTCCCCTCCTCCATTGGTCATTCAACGAAAGCACTTGAAGCGTGTAGCCGAGAAAACTTCCCTAGTCATTCCTTCAGTACAAGTTTCTGCTACCTCTGAAAGTGACCTCCCTGTCTACCTCACATGTAACAACTTATTCAGGGCACATCGAGAGGGTTCTTTGGAAATATCAATTCTTTAGCTAAATAGTTTAGTGTTAGGGGATGCTATTCTTTTCCTTTGTAATGACATCCAGAGTTCTATTGAACTCTCAATGACAGCTTATGTTCAATAGTTATATGCTTTTTTCTATGAACAATTGATGCAATCCAAAGACCAGATGCATAAAGCAACCACAGAGTTAGCCTCTGCTAAAGACACTCTTGTTGATCTGTTTAAGCAGATGGAGCAGCAGACACAAATGATTGAGACCCAGAGAGAAGAAATATCTTCTTTGAAAACTCAATTAGCAGAAGCTCAGTCAGAGGTCACTAGAGTTTTGGAGGAGAAAGAGAAACTGTCTAAAGAAGCTCAAGATTTTAAGACTCTTTTAGATACGAAACTGTCAGCTTTATAGACTGCTCATAATACACTGCAATCACAAGCTTTCCAGATTAAGTAGTTGTAGGACCAACTGGCGCAGTCACGGTCCATTCCTCCAAGCCCCAGTGTTCCTATGATTCCTTCTATATCTCAGCAAGACTTGGCAGTTCTCCAGAGATAGGCCACATTATGCCCGTTGTTTCAAGATAAAGTGGAAAGATTGCAGTCCAGGATGGATTTATTATGGTCTACATTTGAACACTTTCAGGAGTATGTTCCTCCAGACCATTCCTTTTTTGCCCACTATCAGTTGTAGAAGTTGGCCTTCTATATGAAGCTCTCAACAATGGATCTCCCTCTTCCAAAGGATGGTTGGAGTGGGGCTTGGACTTTTGATTTGCTAACAGAAGTTGTCCATATAGTCTTTGAAGATACTGTAACGATGGATACCATGTTGCTGTCTTATATGTATCTACGAGGTGATCTGTTAATTTCAGATGATGTAGATCTGGCTTGGTATGCAGGGAATGTGGTCTTACAAGCTGACTTATATGTAAACTATTTGGAGTTGAGGATAGATGACATGTTCCAATGCTATTCTTCTAAAGTGGCTACTTGCCCTGACACTTCATGGCATTCAATGATTGATTCTGTAGTCTTGAACCAATGCAAGAATATAGCTTCTACTTATGTGTAGAGCACTAACCAACTGAGGGTGGATCTCCTAGCTTATCTTTCCAAGAAACATCCATTGGATTCATCCTTCTTTGATGCCTACCATAGACGATTTGTTTTAGGTCCCTCCGTTCCTAGCTTATTGTACTACCAACAAATGGCCCATCGCTATGATGCTTATTTTTTCCTTTATAAATTCAACTCAGCAGAGCTATCTTACCTCTCCTTTTCCAACCTCAGTGTTTTCCTCAAATTCCAATTTTTACCTATTGTTCTTTCATTGAAGATCGAGTTTTTTCTCCTTCTCCGCCATGTCATTCTCCATCTATCCATATACATTCTACTTTTTCTACTTATCAGTTGACGCATTTTCTAACTGATTCGCTTAAATTTTCAGCCACTCCTTCTTTAGCTTATTCCTCATTTTATGATTTTTCCTACCCATCTCTTCATCCTCTTTTACATATTCCACTTCCATCTCCTGCCACTTCTATTTCTCAACCCTCTCAGTTGGTTAGTGGGTACGAAAGATTTGATCGAGAATAAGAGGATAGAGCTCAACTGATTCTCTCACGGGGCCATAGATTAATTGGCCATTAATTCCAGGGGATTGGACAACTGCTAGTCAAGCATACCAAAATTACCTCCATTTTTCTCAACAATATTCACAATCTCTAGATCCTTCAGTGAGATTGACAGCCCATTTTGCTTGGTACTTAGCATATATGCATAGACATTCCCATAATGATCAAAAGGCCATTCCAAAGCTTTGTATGAATGCCAATGTAAACATTGATTCCCAGCAGTTGGATGTCCTATATTTTCATGCCCTTTGTCTACCTAGCAGATACCTTGTTTTGCTAGAAAGGATGTGATGCCTTTAGTTCTTTCAAAATCCTCCCAAGACATTTGTGGATGAGTCCTTATCCATGGATCGTTTCGTAATCACCAAGCCTTCAAAAGGGATCACCTTCATTGATGCCTTTACAATGTATTTTGGATGATTCTTAATGATATATATATCTCTTTTTGGAGGTGTCATTCAGATGGTTGTGTTTAGTGTTTCTATTGTGGGTTAATTTTATGTGATGAGATCGTAGTGGTTACCTATTCGATTTGCTTTCGAGAGATACATTTTTGGAGAATTGCAGTGGTGGTGATGCTGGTTGGATAGTTCGAGATGATGAAGAAGAACCTATTATATCCTTTATAAATTTGTTATGACTTTCAATTGTTTATCAGATGTGTTAATGAATAATGAAGTTTTCCTTTAGTTTTATTCTTTTCTAGAAATACAGGTGATAAGTTGGGGTCATGGTGAAGTGATTATTGAAGACACTACAGAAGATTAAAATTGAACTCTTTAGTGAACTTATATTCTTCTTTGCCTTAGGTCGCGAGGACGCTTCCTTTCTAAGTGTGGGGATATGTTGAGAGTGAAAACAGACTAAATTTTTGATTGGTTTTTATTATTTTTGAGGTCTGAATGATTGATTTTTGATAGATTTAGAGTGATGTATGGTTATTAATGAAAGTGTTTGAGAGTTTTTTGGATGATATTGATTATGTTTTGGAAGTTCATGATAATTCTTAGTGGAAGTATGAAGCTCTGTGATATGTTGGGGTAAAGGCGTCTTCGCCGTGCCGCCCTGTGTATTACTACATTGACAGTACCCACCACTCCACACTGCAGGTGGCGGGCGCCCGTCACGTCACTTTATTCTTTACATTCATTTTAGTGACTAGTAAATAAAGGAAGGCCCGGTCACACATTGTGACGGTTGGAGTTCCCATTTCTTGTCTCTCTCTTTCTTGCTCTTGCTCTCCCGCCATAGCTCGCGTGCAAGCTTCGATCCTTCTCACCTTTCAACTGGTATCAGAGCTTGGCTTCCTCTTACTCGAGCTTGACTCGGTGCTTCTCTACCTTCGCATCGACTCCCTTCACGCATTGGATCTCCATCCCGGCAACCATATCCGATCTCCCTGAGCTCCCATCACTCCCCGGCTTCCCGAGCACCTTCCCGGCCTATTGAAGCACCTTCAAGGCATTGGTACTGAGGTATTTGATCATTCTTTCAGGGTTTTATTTCAGTCTACAGGTTGCAAACAGCAAGGGCAGCCATGGCTTCAAACCCTTGAAGCTTATTCTCCTCATATTGTGCCTTACACTTATCAAGGCTCAAAGAGGTTTGTCATAGGCCTTTGATAGGCCCTTCTTGAGCCCCCCATTACCCCCTTTCAGCCCATGTGGAGCAGCAGCAAGTTCAGCACCAACAACACAGATTGCGCCATTCTTTTCCAAGTTGTTAGCACTCGTCTACTTCAGCTCCACACTTGGCCATTGCTTCTTGCTCTCTACCTTGATCAAGAGGGCTATTAGACTTCATGTTTGATGTCATTCAAGATTTGGGCATTGGTCTTGATCATTCGGGGCTGATTTCTTCAGATTTGGGACTGTCATAATAGGCTGAAAACATGGCAGCAACATTGGCATTAGCATTTGTTGCTTACACTTCATTCCGGTTGTGCTATTTGATGCCCGTATGCGGTCTACTTGATGCCCGAATGTCTTGGGAATGTATCCACATGATTATGCCATGATTTTGGCCTGAAATATTGGCTGATTTGGGACTGTCATTTACTGTTATATAGCGCTAGAAACATGGCAGCCACACTTGGCATTGGCATTTGATGCTTATACTCTACTCCGATTACCTTGTTTGATGCCCGTATGCGGCCTACATGATGCCTAGTGCCTTGGGAATGTATGCACATGATTATGCCATGATTTTGGCCTGAAATATTGGCTGAAATTTCTCAGTTTTGACATTCAAACTTGGCTGTAATAACAATGGGCTGAAGGTACTTTTGATGCTTTGTCACTTACCTATTGGTACCAGATGTATGCTTTGGGATTTGCCATCATGTATCTGACATTTGGGGACGACTTTGAGCTCATGTTTGAGTCTATGGAATGTATTTGAGCTACGCATAAGCTCCGTCTTGGTTGGTATTCACTGGCATTTGGACCGACTTGGCATGCTCTTGGACCCCTTATGCCTCATGTCTATGCTTGACAGTTAGGCTTCATGCATTACATGCTTTGGTTCGTGATATATGCCGCTTGGTTCGTCTATGCTCTACCGACATTGGGAGCTTTGCCTTGGATGTATTTGAGCATTTCCGACTCAGTTTGATCATTTAGTTGGTTGCTATCGGATGTCATTGAGTTGACAGAGATCTTATTTTGGGATTATGTATTGCTCGTTGGTTGCTTTCATCAGTTGCTTCATGTATGTCATGCTCTTGGGATGCGTATGATGCATTGACTTGGTCACTTGTCACTGGTACTTTGTCTTGGGTTGCTTGAGCCCTTGAGCTTGTTTGTACGCCTTTAGTGCCAGTGGGATCATCTTGCATGCTTACTTGACCTTGAGCAGGGATTACATGCTATTGGAGCAGTCTATGTCATTGAGCAGTTATAGATGTATTGAGACATTGGGATTATACTCCGACAATTGGATGTTGCATTGAGTATATGTCTTGGTTCACAGGATGCTTATGAGCTGAGTCTCAGTTTTGGATCCACTTTCTTTTTTAGTAGACACCTATTTGTGTCAGGTTTTGGCAGTTGCAGGTACATTTTGCCTAGATTGTCTAGGGATGTGCCTCTTACTGGCAGATGCTATTTGACATCTCTCGGTATTATGCTCATGTATTTTCACTGTCATTTGGCTTTGCTTTGTCCTCTTTATGCCGGCTTTGGACCTAGCATTGTTTAGTTGACATTAGATCCAGTTTTGGGACAGTTTGCTCTCATTATTGCAGTTCTGAAATTTATTACAACAAGCATTTATTGGTGGGCTGAGCAGTATTTTTTATACTAAAATATCCTGATTTGGTGTACCGCACCTAGTACTAAGTGGGCAGCATCTTTTGGCACACTTTTCTCACCATTTGGAACTCATTTCAGTGGATTTTGGGCATTTTCAGCAGTAAAACAACAAGCAGTTTTAGACTGTCTGTGCATTTCCAGCGTGCATTATGGCGTCCTCTTCGGCTGATAATGCCATATTTAACATCACAAAGTTGGATGGTACCAACTACTCTTATTGGAAGAGTCAAATTTGACAGGTCTTGGTGCAGAAATCTCAGATTAAGCCACTTCGGTTGAGTGGGCAGTAGCCTGCAACTATGAACAATGACGACTCGCTTGAACTTGATGAGCTATGCAAGTCCACGATTGTATTGTCTCTCACTGAACATGTACATTATAATGTATTTGAGAAAGCATATAGTGCATGGGATCTATGGAATAAGATCAAGAATCTTTATGATAAGAAAAGTCTGGCGAGTCAGATGTACTGGTTGAAGCAGCTTATGGATCTGCGCATGAAGGATAATGCAGCTATGTCTGCTCACTTGAGCCAGTTCCATGCTATACTGAAGAACCTAACTTCGCAGGATATCACCTTTGGAGAGGAAGTAACTCCTCTTTTCTTGCTTGGGACTTTGAATGAGTCATGGGATGTATTCCGCACTACCCTATGTGCCTCTAGTGCTACTCTGAAATTGAATGATGTTGAGAGTGCTCTTCTGCAGGAAGAGGTTAATCGCAAAAACTTGGATGCCTCTCGTGTTTCACATGCTTTGACAGTTAGAGGCAGGAATGACAGGAATGATCGTGATCATGGCCGTGGCAGTGACTTGCAGAAGGGTCGGTCTAAATCTCATGGAAAGTCGCGTAGTAAGTTGCGTGGGCGCAACGCTAATGTCACTTGTCATCATTGTGGGAAAAAGGGCCATATCAGACCACAGTGTCATGAGTTGCGTAATGAGAAGCGCAAGGATAAGGGGAAAGAGAAAGTGCAGGAGAAGTCCTCTGATCGCAGCATAGTACCTGCAAAGTCCAGCGTCAAGATTGAAGAAATTAATGTCACGCAGACCGAGGATTTCGATGGTAGTGATGAGTTCATACTTGCAGCTAGTTCTTCTGATGCCTCACACTTGACTGAGACACCTAGCATATATGCACAGTGCTGGTTATTGGATTCAGGTGCGTCCTTCCATGTGATGCCTTAACGTGAGTGGTTTCACTCTTACCGTACTGTATCTGGATCAATCAGACTTGGAGATGATAGGTCTCTTGATATTATGGGCTGCGGAGATATTCAGTTGCAGTTTTCAACAGGTAGTTCCTTTTTGCTCAGGGATGTATGTCATGTACTGCGCTTACGCGCAGTCTTATGTTTGCAGGACAGTTGGATGATGCAGGGTTTCATGTCTATTTTGGGGATTCTGCCTGGAAGATTACGAGAGGCAGACTTGTGCTTGCTAGAGGCGCCAAGGCTGGCAGCCTCTATCCTCTTGTTGTATCTGGGTCTTCTGTAGACCACGTTTTGGCAGTGGACTCTATCCCACAAGTATCACTTTGGCATGCCCGTTTGGGGCATATGTCTTTGAAGGGAATGAAAATGTTATCTGGTTTGCAGTATCTTCCGCCTTTGGACTATGCACGTTTTGACTCATGTGATCATTGTCTTTATGGTAAGCAGAATAGGTCTACGCATAAGAAATCGGGTAGGCCATGCATGAGTGAGCCCTTGGCTTTGGTGCGTTCAGATGTTTGTGGGCCCATGCCGTGTATGTCTATGGGTGGCGTGAAGTACTTTGTTACCTTCATTGATGATTTTTCTAGGAAAGTGTGGGCTTATCCCATAAAGAAAAAGCTCGATGTCTTGGCAGTCTTTCAGCGTTGGCTTGCTCTTATTGAGATCCAGACTGGGTATAGGCTGAAATGCCTTAGGATTGACAATGGGGGAGAATATGTCTCACGTGCTTTTGAGCAGTTTTGTGATGACAGGGGTATTAAGCGCCAGTTGACCGCCCCTTGCACCCCCGCCCAGAATGGTTTGGTTGAGCGCATGAACAGGACTATTCAGGAGCGTGTCCGCTCTATGCTTAGCCATGCAGGCCTACAATAGAGCTTTTGGGCTAAGGCAGTTAGTACGGCAGTGCATGTCATAAACCGATCGCCTTCTAGTGGATTGGATTTCCAGGTTGCAGAGGAAGTTTGGGCTGGTAAGCCACCCTCTTATGCTCATCTCCGTGTCTTTGGATGTGAGGCATTCTGCCATGTGCCCAAGGACAAGAGGAGTAAGTTGGATCCAAAGAGCGTTCAATGCATCTTTCTTGGTTATGGTGATTTAGGAGAGATAGGCTATCGCCTATGGGATCCGCAGGCGCGGAAAATAGTACTCAGCCATGATGTAGTCTTCCATGAAGACAAGATGCACAGGCAGCCTGAGAAGGTGGTTGAGATCTGTAGAGTGATCTTTCAGGAGGAGCCTGGAGCTCTTGCATAGCCAGTTGGATAGCCTACAGCTGAAGCAGATGCTCATAGTCAGGGTGTTAGACAGGCAACTGGGCAGGCAGCAGAGCCTGTAGTGAGACGGTCTGCTAGAGACAGACGTCCACCTGATAGATTTCAGCCCTCTATGCATTATGTTTTGGTTACAGATGCAGGAGAGCCTTTCACTTATGATGAGGCTATGCGCAGAGGTGACAGTCACTCCTAGGAGAGGGCTATGCAATCTGAGATCAACTCCTTGCATAAGAATGACACTTGGGATTTGGTTGCCTTGCCTAAGGGCAAGAAGGCTTTGCCATGCAAGTGGGTGTACAAGTTGAAAAGTACCCCTGGACACCCCAAGCCGGCATACAAGGCTAGATTGGTAGCAAAGGGTTTTAAGCAAGAGCATGGTGTAGACTTTGATGAGGTCTTTTCTCCTGTGGTTAAGATGACCAACCTGCGCTTGGTCTTGGCTTTGGTTGCTCAGCTTGACTTAGATCTATATCAGATGGATGTCAAGACGACTTTCTTACATGGGGATTTGCATGATGAGATCTATAAGGAGCAGCCTAAGGGCTTTGCAGAACCTGTCAGGGAGCACCTAGTGTGTAAGTTGAAGAAAAGTCTTTATGGCTTAAAGTAGGCACCTAGGGAATGGTATCACAAGTTTGATGCATTTATTCAGTCACAGGGCTACACCAGGAGTGCTATGGATCTGTATCTTTACACGAAGAAAGCCCATGATGGTTCATTGCTTATTTTGGTACTCTATGTGGATGATATGCTGAGCATGGAAAGATCATGATGAGCTAGATGCTCTTAAATCTCAGCTAAAGAGGAGCTTTGAGATGAAGGATTTGGGACAGGCCTCTCACATACTTGGTATGCGCATTAGACGTGACATGCATCAGGGACTCCTCTTCTTGTCACACAGGGAGTATATTCATAAAGTCCTTGAGCGCTTCCGCATGCAGGACGTAAAGCCTATTGGCTGTCCATTGCCTTCTTATGTGAAGGTATCATAGGCTGATTGTCCGCAGAGAGATGAGCAAAGGGCCGAGATGGCCCAGATCCCTTATGCTTAGCCGTGGGTAGTTTGATGTATGCCATGATAGCCACTCGTCCAGATATTGCCTTTGCAGTTGGTGTTGTGGCACCCTATATGGCTACACCTGGTAGGAAACATTGGGATGCCGTGAAGGGTATCATGAGGTACCTGAAGGGCACAACAGATATGTCTATTTGCTATGGCAGCCAAGATACAGGGGTCGTGGGGTACACTGACTCCGATTATGCAGGACATGCAGATAGTAGGAAGTCCACTTCTGGCTATGTATTCACCTATGCTGGAGGTGTTATCTCTTGGATGTCCAGGGTTTAGAAGTGTACGGCTTTGTCTACCACTAAGGCCGTGTATGTTGTAGCCACTGAGGCTTGCAAGGAGGCCATATGGCTAGGCCGTCTAGTTGCTGACCTTAGGATTGATGCTATACCTACACTGCATTCGGATTCTATGAGTGCCATTCAGTTGGCTAAGAATCCGGTCTTCCATGCGAAGACGAAACACATTGAGGTGAGGTATCACTTCATACGTGGTGTCGTGGAGGACAAGTCTGTTGACCTTGTCAAGATCTCCACCGATGAGAATCCTGCAGGTCTTCTCACGAAAAGCCTCACTATTGAGCCCTTTGCCTTCCTCAGGAGATTGATGGGCATTGGATGAGATGTTGCCTTTCCTCATCCCTTGTACCTATGTACAGTTGTACTATCTTTTTCTTTTCTTTTCTCTCTCACTGGGGCAGATTTGCCTTTAAGTGGGAGGTTGTTGGGGTAAAGGTGCCTCCGCCGTGCCACCCCGTGTATTACTACACTGATAGTACCCGCCACTGCACACTGCAGGTGGCGGGCGCCCGTCACGTCACTTTATTCTTTACATTCATTTTAGTGACTAGTAAATAAAGGAAGGCCCGGTGACACATTGTGACGGTTGGAGTTCCCATTTCTTGTCTCTCTCTTTCTTGCTCTTGCTCTTCCGCCATAGCTCGCGTGAAAGCTTCAATCCTTCTCACCTTTCATGATATTCTGATAGGTTCTGTTGAGGTTCTAATTGGTTCTGAAATCTTCTGTATAGGCTCTGTTTTGATCTGTTTTTTTGTGTATGAAGCATGGATTAATGATTGATGAAGGTTGACATCTTTTGGAAGTTTATTGAATAGTTTTTGATAGTTTGGAATGGTTTTAGTATGAGTTATGAGGATTTGATGTTCTCTGATGACCTTCTGTAACCCTCTGTAAATCTTTTGTAGAGCCTCTGTCTCTATTCTATATCTGTTATGTTCCTATTCTGTGCTATTTTGTAGATCTTCTATAAGTAGAATGTATGTGTGACTTTAGAAAAGTTTCCTAAATTTTGGAAAGGATGAATCTAAGTTCAAAAGAGCTAAAACAAATGGAAGAAGCAGTTGTGCTGAAGACTGAAGAGAAGACTAGAGTGATAGTGACAGTAGTGAGCTATGAAGAGACATTGTAGTGGTTCTGGTGTCTCTTTGACACAGACATATCTCTTGGGAGGTGTATCCATGACCTAAGAAGGATTATTGAGAGTCATGATTGAGTATTGTAGTGAGGAGATGATGTGCTATTGAGAGAGAGAGAGAGAGAGAGAGAGCCAGAGATAGCCAATTCTATCAAAACAATGTATTTGTATATGAGAGATCAAGAGAGAGAACTATGAAGACAATGAAGATGAATACTACATGATTGATTTCCATTCAAAAATGGTGTATTCTTTTATGTTCCTTGTTCTATTGATGGATTCTATGAAGATGGTGAAGATTTTGGTTGATTCTATCAAATTCGTGGGAGATATCTACTATGATGCTGCATGAAGATTTGTTGTTTTCTTTGTTTTTGGTTATCAAAGGAATGAAATAAAAGTTTGTTGATGTTACAAGATAGATTTTCTTGCAGTAGAATCCCCTTTTCATTGGTGTTCCTCTTGGGGCTCCAATATGCAAGAGCAAGTCACTTATGAGACTTATTAGAGGAGAATGAGCATACCATGACACAAGAGGAGTTCGTAATTGATTTTATGAGAAGGGTCATGGACTAGTATGATTCAAAGAAAGAGCATCGCATCCATTACACACAAAAGCGTATTGCCGAGGGATATGATAAGCATGTGAGTATCTAAATTTTATTCTCTTATGAACAATGTTATATTTTGGTTTAATTATCTCACATTTATTTTAACGCATTTCAAAGTGACTTGGGTGTGGCTTAGATACGATCCCACACTTGAGAGCCTGAGGGATTGACAGATGGTGATGTTGATGGGGCCGCTTGGGGCGAGGGTGATGCCATCGACTATCATCGTGAGTTGAAAGTAAAGGAGTAGAACA
This sequence comes from Lygodium microphyllum, assembly GCF_053477565.2. NCBI lineage: Eukaryota > Viridiplantae > Streptophyta > Polypodiopsida > Schizaeales > Lygodiaceae > Lygodium > Lygodium microphyllum. The sequence goes on from NC_141160.1 coordinate 89,811,628, forward strand.
TCTAAATAGAGCTAGATGGCTTATTGTACCGTGGTCCTGCCACTGGTGGTGAGGACACGGCTCCCCAAGTTAGTGTTTATTGTTGATGCTTGTGGAGAATTTTGAGAAATACGTCGCTTGTGAGACTTGGATTGTGGACTACTGACTTATGTTGCCCCTAAAAATTGGGATTGCAGGTTGATAGGATGAAGCTATTCACGTCCCTTCTTATCTCACCTAAATCATATGCACCTGCCCCCATCACCATCTCCTCCCCTCATGGGATTATTAGCCCCACACCAGATTGTGTGTATATGATTGGTAGTAGCACGATAAATGTTATGAAGAATGGGTCTCGTGTCAAGATGAGGGGACAAAAAAATATTGGGTCAAGGTACGTCCATATCACTTGGTATGCTTGTCATTAGGTATGTTAGTTCTATGTGAAAGCATAATAGAGGATTTGCATTTTAGGTTGGAGAGTTGAGTGCACATCGAGTTTGTGGCATCATGGTCGAGGCTGCACGTTGATGTTAACAAGGCCTTGATTGATGTCTTCTTTCACCTCGAAGAGTGATCAACATGCACCATGAATCTATTTGCCATGTGAATAATACATTGTGAAATATGTGATATTGAGGGTTTATGGTAATATCATAGTCCACATTACTAACGATAGTTTTGGTTCTAGATGGATGGAGCGTGCTTTCGAGACAGCACACACATGACATGTGCTTTGTCGATAGTTTGTGGTATTAGTACTTGTCCATGATCGAGAAGCATGACACTATGGCATTGAAGAATTACTCTGATGGCACCAATCCCACAAGAGCCACTTTTATTTTCTTTCCAATGGTTTTGAGGTTTGTATAGTATGCAACCAAATTGTTATTTGCAAAGGACTTCCACTTTATCTTGATGGCATGACATGCATTCTTGCTTTGTTATAGGTCACATTGGAGCTTGTTCATTGTCTATAAACATAGACTCAAAAGGGTCGAGAAATTGCCTGATGATCGAGGCGCCATCTTATACCTCGATTTATTGGGGTGCACTAATCCCATGGAATGCTTGCCCCTCGTATACATGTATACTGAACCCGCCCAACCCCATATGCATGTGTGGATTGTGATGTTGTTCCACGTATTATTTTTTGATCACTCGTGTGTATGTATTCCAAGGCTGTGCATGCATTGTCTAAGACGTGAAATGTGTCAACATGTTGACAAAAGTGGATCAAGTGAAGCTTGTGTACATAAATGTTGTACTTTATGAACATCACATAAGGGTCACTCATGGTTTAGAGATAAGGGTGAAAGGCCCATCTAACCTTCTTGTTGTGTTTTGCTATAACTAGGGCTCTCTACAAACAAATGCAGTGGACTGTGAGTTCTACGTGATGGCTTATATAAGAAGCATCATCGAGGGTGGGGTGATTGGAAAGCCACTGAAATACTAAATAAGAAATTTTCAAGTTAAGAAAAAATGGGTTTTAGTTTTTTTGACATTTCTAAGGATTGTAGGTTGCCTCTTGCAGCAGCTGAGGAGAAGATGATTCGATGCCAAGTACATGTAATCGACCAAGGAAGGCCTTCACAAGTGGACTATTATTGTGTTGGAGTGTTTTGAGTAGTAGTAGACATTGTGGGTAGTGGACTCTCTATGGATACTATCTTGGTTCAGGGTATGCATAGTACTCGGTAGTTGAGTAGGAGCTCATGTAATTTTGGTCTTATGCGCATTTTTGGTTGAAAAGATAGTCTTTAATTGTAGTCGTGTTTTGCAAACTTAGTGATCACATTCTATTTGTGCAAGCTTGCTTGGGTATGTGCCTTGAAGTGATAGAACATTAGTTTATAAAATCTAAAGTAATGAAAAATTTAAATTAATGTGAAGACTTCTTATGAGTTATGAGTATCAAATTGTAGTATAAAATGAAAGGTATCAAATTGTCTAGTTATCTCAACCATTGATCCATAAAGACATGATTGATTGTATTTGATCTAGTGTCTTGATGGGTAAAACCATGATATTTGACTTTTACAAGTGTCTTGTTTGATAAAAACATGATTGATTGAACCTTGAAGTAGTGTCTTGATGGATGAAACCATGATAATTGGACTTTTACAAGTGTCTTGTTTGATAAAAACATGATTGATTGAACTTTGAAGTAGTGTCTTGATGAGTAAAAATGATGATAATTGGACTTTTAATTGTGTCTTGTTTGAAGGATCCTTGGTTGATTGATTGTGGTCACCACGATTGGATTCTAACTTACTAGTTGGATGAAGTTAAGGACACATTCAAGATTTTGGAAAGCAAAGTGAAAGATAAGCATATTAGAGAATGGATTTTAGGTATTAAGACTCTAGTGTTTTTGAGGCTCGAGTATACGAACTAGGCCTAAGAGAGTGGAACGACGACAATAGAATACTAGTGGATGAGCCGGCACTACAGTGGCCACATTCAATGTATTACATGTATCCATTTGCCTATACAAAGAGAGACCAAGTAATGCATTGCTTTGCTAAAAGGTCCCAATGTTGATGTTAAAGAGTTACTGTTTGAACTTCTCTAACACTTTCTCTAAAAAGGTCATAGCATGAAATTCCTTCTAGTCTTTATCATTAGTGCTCCAATAGTAGGCATCGTGGCTTCATCACTAAAACTCAAATAAGTTTCATGTATTTGACTTTTTAAGTGCTTATTTAGTCTTAATCTCTTATTAGTAAAACCCAATGATCCATATCACGAAGAGTTATAATCATCAAGAAAGTTAAACCTTAGCTTTGAGCTTTGTTGTGTGAAGTTTCTTCTTGTTTATAACTTAGCTTGTGCTTAGTGCATACATCCATCTAATAAGTGATTTACCGATATCTCTATTAAGTCATTGTTTGTAACAAATAAATGACTTGATCAGTTAAAATCATAGATTAAGTTCAAATTTGAGCATCTTGAGTTAAAAAGAGACTCTCATTAACTCATTCTAAGGAGATATACACTATGGATGCTTATATAAGTTGACCTCTTGATTAAACATTATTGCAACTGCACATGTAATTGACAAATTTAGAAGGATCTTGATTTTATACGAAGATTATGTATTTACTTATATGAAAGAGCCTATGGGGCTATGCTTGTCATCAAGAGAGACACGACAACAAGCTTATGAGACCACTATGACTAAAACAACGAGACTACTATGACTAATGCATTGTTATGCTAAAAGGACCAATGTTGATGAGAAAGAGTTGTTTGAACTTCTCTCATAGTTTCTCTAAAAAGTTCATAGCATGAGATTCCTTCTAGTCTTTATCATTAGTGCTCCAATAGCAGGCATAGTGGCTTCATCATTAAAGCTCATAAAAGTTTCATGTATTTGACTTTTCGAGTGATTATTTAGTCTTAATGTCTTATTAGTAAAACCCAATGATCCATATAATAATCAAGAAAGCTAAACCTTAGCTTTGAGCTCTATTGTGTGAAGTTTCTTCTTGTTCATAACTTAGCTTGTGCTTAGTGCATACATCCATCTAATTAAGTGATTTATCAATATTGTTACTAAGTCATTATTGGCAATAAATAAATGACTTGATGAGTCAAAGTCATTGATTAACTCATTCTAAGGAGATATACATTGTGGATGCTTATATAAGTCGACCTCTTGATTAAACATGATTGCAAGTGCACATGTAATTGAGAGGTTTAGAGGATTTTGATTGTATATGAAGATTATGTATCTACTTATATGAAAGAGCCTATGGAGATATGCTTGTTATCAAAAGAGACGTGATAACAGGCTTACGAGACCACTATGACTAAAACAAAGAGAAGCCTAAAAATACATAGGTATAAACTTGGGAGATACATGAATGATAGATCTTGGCAACAAACAAAGCAACCCATGCGATCGAGAGTCATGAATTCACCCTAAATCCCAAAAGTAATGCTCAAATATACAATAGCAACATCCTGTATCTAGATGCTAGCATAGGGGTGATCACTTGCCTATCGTGAGACATGAGGGAGAAATGTCGCTCCTCATAAGGGTCCGCTTAGATACAATATGAAATATTGAGAGTACCACTACATGCCTCATCATAGACTTGCACCAATATACCTACCAAGATTGATGCCACATCACTTGGAACATGCCGTAAGGTGAGAGGGAGCAAAGTATGGCACGTATGGAATGAAAAAATGACCATAAGGTCGACCAAGAATGTTTTCGTGCAACAGTGAGTGCAATATATGCGAGGTTTGGAACTAAACCTCACTCTGCCCCTTCCTCTTTGATATTTGCGCTTTAGCACACCCCTGACAAAAGGATGCATGGGTTGCATGAAAGAACCCAACTCCTCATTCGGGCGAGGGTGATATTTCCTGCCACCATGGCCAAGGCATGTCTGTCACATTTGCTTGGATTTGATCGACCCCACCCTTTGTTGGCATACCAATCTTCGTAGGGGGAAACATGTGATCAAGAGAGCTCTTAACACTCCGTAGTTGCCACAACCAAGCCTCTCTCTGCGTGATGAGTTGTATGAAGGAACCTTGTCCTCAATCCTCTTGAGAAGCCTCCTCAGGTCCTCTATAGAGGACTCGAGATCCTCCTCATGCACCCCCTCCTATGAAGAAAGCTCCTCTAAATCAAGGCCTTTGGATGTAGGTACGCCAATTGGTGCGTCACCAATCGCCTGCAAGTTATTGATGATGGGAAAAACTTGGTGAAGGTGGGGAAAGTGCCTCTCCAAGATCACCCTCAAGCCATATGAGTGTTTGTAGTCAGTGACCCAATCAACACAATCACAATAATTTGATTGCATACTCACATGGTACCATTTCTCTTGTTGTGTTGTATTGGCCATCTTGAAGAGCATCATTCTCTCGTTCATGACTTGAAGAGAGGATTGATCCCTCTCATACCACTAGAGCATCCTCTCCCTTGCAGCCAGCCTAGCAATGTCACTATTGCTCGATCTATAGAGATAGTGATGCACTCGGAGTTAACTGTCACAAGTAATCGTGTAAGGCACTCAATCACACATAGTCATAAAACAAGCCGTATTATAGGTTGAATACGCTACCTACCTCTTGCTTTTGTCTAAAAAACTCGATTGTGGTTCCATCCATCCTAGAACCCGAAGTTGAGCTACCTGCTAGGGCATATTGAAGATCCAAGTCAAACCTATTGATTTGCACATCAAGGAGTGTGTACTTTATGAATTGCCATAACCTCTCAATGAGATTAGTGTGTCTATATTGCCATGGGAAAACATCTAGGCCACCTTCTCCGCCAAATGCAAGCATGCCCACACCATCCATTGGTCACATATCGCACCACATTTGGGAGAGAGGAATAACAATGCACCAACTGCTCAAACAATTCGTCAAATTGTAGCTCTATTCATTAGATTGCATAGGGATGCATAAACATGGTCACACTTATCAGTAGTAACCTTCATTCATGGCCACGTAAGTATGAACCTCGAAGTATAGTCTCTTGAATATAAACCCCAAGCTAATCAACCTGCATTAAATGAAGCTAATGTGTATGGGAACACCCATTCCATGTTGGTTTGGTAGAACATCAACATAAAGCGGTAGACCAAACACATTGGTCTTAAAGGTACTATCAATTGTCCATGCATTATTCCTTGAGAACCTCTTGCTCATCTCCAGCATCCATTCATCTTGGATAACCAATATGAATGGTTTAACCTTATCCACTTTCGCATGGGGATTGTAAGGTTGACAGTACAACACCTACACGATCCAAAGCTATGTCATCACACAAGCACAATGATTGTTGTAATATACAAACGTGAAAAGGGATATGTGCAATACCTTTTTCAAGTCCTGTAGAAGAACCGCTTCCATGTACATGGCCGTCCAATCCTCCTTAGAAAATTTGCCTACAATACTACATATCCAATTGGTGCTGACAGTAATTGATTGGCATAGAACCGAAGTTTCGATAAACACAACATACCTTCGAGGCGCAGTTGGTATGACAAAGTTCATACTTCTTTTGGGATCATGAAGAACTTGAAGGTGGCCCGATCTTGTGGAGAGGCATTTTGCAAGTGAAATTGTTCCTTTGAAAAACTCACTCAGGCAACATGGTGGCATGTCCCAACATCAAACAAGTCCTCCTTACAACAATCAATGATGTGAGGATGCACTGGTAAGTGATACAAATCTGCACGAGAACCAGGGACATGCCCCTCGTGTAAGGCATGAACCCTTATAGTGACTTCTTGGATGCTATCTTTATACTCTACTTGCACCTTGAATGGGCAACCACACTTCTTCGATGTTCTTAGCCTACAAACTTGGGAGCCCTTGCGAGTGGCACTACCACCACAATGGCATGCAAACTCCCCAATCACCTTGGATGGAACGTGCTTTTTGGTCGATTGAAGCTTGCACAACCTAACCTTGTGCTCAACCATGATTTCATGCAACTTGCTCTCCACAAGCAATCTATCTGACTTAAGCTCTGTGATAGGTGCTTTCCTTTCCGCCGCATGGATTGGATAAAAGGAAACTCCATCAAATTGATGGGACTTTGTGATAGCCTTGCAAGCACACAAATTGATAAGCTCCTTGATATAGGGGAGAGGAATGCCATGGCTCTGCATGTCAGTGCACCACCACCTTGTTTGATAGACTCGATTGACACATTCATTAGCACTTGTAACCTTGTTTATATGATTTTCAATGGATATGCTCTCCCAATCCTCCAAGCATGCAATGTGAAGTGAGGGCTTCGGTCTCAAGGCGGTCTCAAGGCAAGCACGACCTGACCCGCATAATCTATGATAGTGCAAAGAGTTTCTTTGATCCTTTTCCATCTCAACAAGTCTAGCAACTCCCTCCTGTTGAGTTGTTGAAGCACATCCAATGTGATAGCTCTCTCCCCATTCAAGTCACTCACCATCAACATGTAGCTCTTTCGATTGAATGAGATGTACTTTGGCGATGTAAAATTCAGTGGATTTGGCCCAAAGCTACCACTTACTTGTGGTGTTGTATCATTCTCTTCAACATAAGTATCATGCATCTCATCCTCCTCGCTCGATGGTTTATATGATGTTTCCTCATCATTATCATCGTCATACTAATCTCAACATCACTCTCTAGAATCCATTGCCATTGACTAAACAAGCACACATCAACAATCTGTTATCACAATACATATATTATGAGCATGAGCAGAAGAGGTAGAGTGAAGTGAACCTTGATATGGAGGCCATCGTTGGAGAAATGCAGAGATTTCCACTTCTCAAGAAAATGTGTTGTTGTAGTATGGGTCTTGTATCTTAACATGAGTCATTCCCTTAGCACGCCCTACTCACATGTGGTATTTTTACTAGTTATATCGAGGGCAAAAAGGACACCCAGAGTCCTCAATCGAATTTGCACACTTCACAAGTAGGGTTTATTTTGTTTTTTGGGTTTACTACAAAAGCTGGGTTAGGGTCAAAATCCACAGTTTTGAGAGGGACACCCCAGCTACCAACACTATTCAATGGCAATGTGGGCCCACGAAATTTTAGATGCGACTTGACAAGGTTCGGTGGATTCCATGTAGTTATTTCACGTGGAATAATGATCGTTCCACAAAGCTCGAGGTCATCGACTAGTTGGGTCTACTATCCTCAAAATCATGGCGCAACTCCCAAAAATCAGCTCTTTCCGACATATTGGTTTTACTTAGTGGGTTGGCTGTACTTTATGGGTTTACTTCCTGACGAATCAACGACCGAGATCAAGGAGCATGACCGAGGTGCATTTTCCACCATTGATCCCATCTCCCCGGGGTCATAAAGACCCCATGGAAGATAGTCTTGAGGGGGGGAGGTGCATTTACTACAAACCTTAACATGTTCTTTTTGGGGAAATTTGAATTTGAAATGAGAGAATTTGAAGTTTGGAGTTAGGTACGAGATCATTTTCATGTTTTGGATATTATTGAACCAATAACGAAAATAATATAGTAGTATAGATATAGATGTGGTAAATGAAATTAGGGGCTAGGTGTAGCCTAATGCGTGATAAGGTATGTTGATCTTTATGTTTCCAACTAGATGTCTTGCATCTAGTATTCTTTCATAACTACATCCCAAATGTTCTTATGTAGGAGGAGAAAATGCAATATATGTGGACCCTATATGAAACATTTGACCATCAAATCTTTTTCTCTATACACCCTTATGTGAAGGTATCACAGGCCGATTGTCCGCAGACAGATGAGCAAAGGGCCGAGATGGCCCAGATCCCTTATGCTTCAGTCGTGGGTAGTTTGATGTATGCCATGATAGCCACTCGTCCAGATATTTCCTTTGCAGTTGGTGTTGTGGCACGCTATATGGCTACACCTGGTAGGAAACATTGGGATGCCGTGAAGGGTATCATGAGGTACCTGAAGGGCACAACAGATATGTGTATTTGCTATGGCAGCTAGGATACAGGGGTCATGGGGTACACTGACTCCGATTATGCAGGACATGCAGATAGTAGGAAGTCCACTTCTGGCTATGTATTCACCTATGCTGGAGGTGCTGTCTCTTGGATGTCCAGGGTTCAGAAGTATACGACTTTGTCTACCACTGAGTCCGAGTATGTTGCAGCCACTGAGGCTTGCAAGGAGGCCATATGGCTAGGCCGTCTAGTTGCTGACCTTGGGATTGATGCTATACCTACACTACATTCGGATTCTATAAGTGCCATTCAGTTGGCTAAGAATCCGGTCTTCCATGCGAAGACGAAACACATTGAGGTGAGGTATCACTTCATACGTGGTGTCATGGAGGACAAGTCTGTTGACCTTGTCAAGATCTCCACTAATGAGAATCCTGTAGATCTGCTCACTAAAAGCCTCACTATTGAGCACTTTGCCTTCCTCAGGAGATTGATGGGCGTTGGATGAGAAGTTGCCTTTCCTCATCCCTTGTACCTATGTACAGTTGTACTGTCCTTTTTCTTTTCTTTTCTCTTCTCTCTCACTGGGGCAGATTCACCTTTAAGTGGGAGGTTGTTGGGGTAAAGGCGCCTCCGCCGTGCCGCCCTGTGTATTACTACACTGACAGTACCTGCCACTTGTAGTGTAAAGGTGCCTCCGCCGTGCCGCCCCATGTATTACTACACTGACAGCACCCGCCACTGCACACTGCAGGCGACGGGCGCCCGTCACGTCACTTTATTCTTTACATTCATTTTAGTGCCTAATAAATAAAGGAAGGCCCGGTCACACATTGTGACTGTTGGAGTTCCCATTTCTTGTCTCTCTCTTTGTTGCTCTTGCTCTCCCGCCATAGCTCGCGTGTAAGCTTCGATCCTTCTCACCTTTCAGGCACTTAGTGATCTTATAAAGTCCACAATACCTCGGACTTAGCTTCTTATACTCTCCCAAGGACAGTGAACTCTTTTTAGGGCATACGCGGATGAAGACCATATCACCTTCGATGAAGGATCTATCTTGCCATTTCAAGTCAGCGTAAGCCTTACGTCTATCCTTGGTAGCTTGAATGTCTTGTCTTATTGATTTGATTTGGTCATCCATGTTTTCCAGCATCTGCCTTGAAGCATCTACCCTCAAGGTTGGGTCTGAGAAGTTCAAAGGGGTATGACAATCATGCCCATACAATGCTTGGAAAGTGGTCATTTGAATACTCTGTTGGTAAGAGGCATTGTAGGCAAACTCAACCAGCGGTGGTAAGTATTGAATCCACTTTTTGGGTTAGCGACAACAGTATGCTCTAAGCATATCTTCAATGACTTGATTGACTCGTTTTGTTTGACCATCAGTTTGGGGATGGTAAGCTATATAGAAATAGAGTTGAGTTCCAATAGCCTCAAAGATAGCCCTCAAGAAGTGTGATGTGAAAAGAGAGTCACGATCACTAATGATTATTCTGGGTAACCCATGAAGTTTGAATATTTCCTTGATGAATAATCTTACGATGTCAGAAGCTTTATAGTTCGTCTTGACAGGGATGAGATGTGCGACCTTGGTGAGCATATATACTAGAACCATAATAGAGTTATATCCTCCCTGAACTTGGGGCAAGCCAACAATGAAGTCCATACTAATGAATTCCCATTTCATTTGTGGAATGTCAAGTGGTTGCAATTTCCTAGGAATTTTAACATGTTTTGCCTTAATGCACTGACAAGACAGACATTACGTGATATATTTGAGTACGTCTCCCTTGAGCCTTTCCCAATAATAGCTCTTTCTGACCGCATTAAGAGTCTTGGCATAACCAGGACGTCTTGAGAAAGGGGAGTCATGGGCTTCCCAAAGTATATTCTGCTTGAGAGTTTGGCTTGCAGGGATACATAATCTTGTCCTAAAGTAGACAAGCCCACTACTGGTAGAGAATTCTTGATACTTTGTTTTTAGCTTCGGGTCTTGATCCTTGATGGGGATATCCCTTAGCATTTTCTAATAGACTGGGTCATGATATGCCTCTTCTTTTGCTTATTCAAGGATCGGGTTATTTGGCATTGATACCTTTGTGGCTAGAGACCTTGCTGTTGATGAATCTTGCAAAATAAGAGAATTTAGAAATGCCTTGTGACTGAGTGCATCGGCAACCACATTCTCTTTTCCAAGCCTATATTTGATTTCAAAATCATATTCTTCCAGCACTTCGATCCATCGACGTTGCCTCATATTGAGCTCATTCTGGGTGAAAATCCATTTAAGACTCTTCTGGTCCGTTACTAAGGAAATTTTGTTACCTAGGAAGTAATGTCTCCAAAGTTTGAGAGCATGGATGATAGCCAACAGCTCCAGATCATGGGTAGCATAATTTCTTTCATGGCTCTTCAATTTTCTTGAAGAATATTCTACAAGATGACCTTCTTGTATAAGTACACATCCTAAAGCAAGTGCGCTAGCACCAGTTACCACTTCAAACTCCTTATTAAGATCAGGAAGTTTCAGGATGGGTGTTGATACTAAGCTTTGCTTTAGTTTGTCAAAGCTAGTTTGTTTGACAGGTGACCATACAATTGCTACTTGCTTCTTTAGTAGATCAGTCAGAGGTGCTGCAATCAAAGCATAATCTTTGATGAAAATCTTGTACCATCCTGTCAACCCAAGAAAACTACGTATTTCTTTGACAGAAGTTGGTGTTGGCCATTCCAGAACGTCTCTGACCTTAACTGGATCTACTGAAATTCCTTTCGTTGATATAATGAATCCGAGATATTCAATCCATCGCTTGAAAAATGTGCACTTCTTCTTCTTGGCATAAAGCTTGTGTGCTCTCATTGTTTCAAGAACAATGCGAAGCTGGGGTTCATGATCTTTTTCCTATTTTGAGTAGACTAGGGTATCATCAAAGAATATGAGTACGAAGTCATCAAGATAGGGCCTAAAGATATCTTGCATTAACCTGTTGAAGGTAGCAGGAGCATTCGTTAGCCCGAATGACATCACTAGGAATTTGAAGTGTCCATACCTTGTACTAAATGCAGTCTTCGGGATATCTTCTTCCTTGATCCTTATCTGATAATATCCAGATCTAAGATCTATCTTTGAGAAAATCTTTGCTCCTTGAAGACGGTCAAGTAATTCATCTATTCTTGGAATGGAGTATTTATTCTTGATGGTTGATTGATTCAACACTCTATAGTCAATGCATAGACGAAGTGTTCCATCTTTCTTCTTTTGGAACAGCACTGGAGCTCCCCATGGTAAACTACTAGGACGGATGTAGCCTTGGTCTAACATTTCTTGAGTTGCTCTTTCAGTTCAATAGCTTTTGGAATGGACATCTTATACAACCTCTTTGCGACTGGTGCAACTCCTTGCATGTGGGCATCATTGGGTATTAGCCAATCCATTCCGAGTAAACATTTGTGGACACCTAGGTCCATTACCCTGAATCTCACCAAAGTTGACTTCCCACCCAGTAGGAATTTCACCTTAGCAGTTTGCCTAGTACAAGCGACCTCACAACCATTTGCTAATTCCACAAGTAAAGTAGGTGCAACTATTGTGGCTATCCCTAATCTTTTTGCACAGGTTGGTGAAATGAAGGAATGTGTACTGCCACAATCAATCAGGGTTTTGAAGCTTTTACCTTGATAATCTGATGGAGTTTGAATCACCTAGAATTGGTGATTCGAACCCTTCTTGTGAAGAGCGACGTGAACCGTTGCCCTCTCAATGTCAACATCCATGGATGAATCTTCTTCATCGTCCAACTCCTTGTTGGAAACACTGGAGGTTCTCCCTCTGGCCATAATGGTGGTTCCTTGGCCATGAGCGGCTCTATTTTGACCTTGGAATTGCCCTTGGCGATATCCTCTGCTAAGCTTAGGGCATTCCATCTTGAAGTGTCTGGGCTCGTTGCAATGGAAGCAACGTGGGTTGCGATCATTACTTTTTTTAGGAACAAAGTTATTGACAGCATTGGCCCTAGCTTTTTTTCTTTAGCCCTAATTCTGACCCCGCGCTCTCTTCGTTTGAGCCTTAGACATACCCTTATTCTGATCTTTGTAAGGCCAAATCCTGTTGTTCCTTGGTTTGGTCTGCACCTCTTGTATTATTGGAGTAGCTCGAATGAGTGCATCTTATAGGTCCGTTGGGCGCATTGATTCCAATCGGGTGTTTATGGGTGGATTCAACCTAGCACATAATTTTGACACTTGTTGTGTCATATCCATTGGAGGCGTGTACTTTAGGAGTGAAACGAACTTTGAATAATATGCTTCCAGGGATAACCCTAGCTACTCCAATTCATAGAATTCATTCATATTTTGTGTGTGGTAGGCAGGTGGCAGATACCTCCCTCACACACCTTCCTTAAGCTTTTCCCAAGTGACTGTCCCCTTCGAGATCGCTTGGTCTCTGCACCACTATTTCCACCAAATTCTTGCTTCGCCTATAAGCTTAAGTTTGGTGAGCATGGCTTGGTTAGTAGGTGTAGTTCTTGCTGCCTCAAAATAGTCCTCCATGGACTCAATCCAGATCTCGTCGTCGGCTTGAACAGTCCTTCCCTTGCCATCAAACTCAGGTGGCTTAATTTTTTTGAGAAGGAACTTCTTCTCTTGAACCACAGCTGGACTTAGTGCAGAAGTTGGGATTTGGAACTTGCGCTTGGGGTTGCGTCTGGACAATAAGATTCTTTATGTTAACATCTTATCATACGTTCCCATATTATGTTAATATGACTAGCACAGCCTTTAGCCAAGTGATTTAATCACTTAACACCACATCTAACATTTATGATCAAGATAGACAATAGTAAAAATTCTTATTCATTCATGAGGGCATAACCCTTTGAGTACATTTATTTTGGATAAGTAGGACAAGCTAATTGATACATCAGTTTGGGGAAAATAGGATTGTGTTACAATCAGCAAGGGACGGAATAATAATATGGAGTGGGGTCATGGATTTTTAGGAAATGGTAAGTCATAGGAAGCTTAGGGTATCCCTTCCTTTGATACACGTTCTTCTCATAGCGCTCTAACACTTTGATCCTATTAACAGAGATCACCTAGGTCACTTCTTCATAGACATACTTGTTCTGCTTGACTTGTCGACCATTAACGTGCAAAATTGCATTTACGTGAGCTTCGACAAAGTTGAACAGCTTCACGATCTTTAAATCCTCCATCCACTTGATTCTCTTCAAGTTGGTTTGAAGGTACACGAGTCGGTGTGCTGCTATATAGTATATTCCTGAGTCTCCCGTCCATCTCCGTTCCGCATATAGGGGCGAAGGATTATAGATGCGGTCTAGAATATCCATCATGCCTAGCCTCTGACGATAATTCAAAGCACGCATTGCAGTCATGAACATGACCTGGAACACCAAGAACTTGCTCCATGCTTCGTGACTCTACAACCCAGCATCCATAAGTGAGTAAATAAATGTTTTCAACAGAAAACACTACTCTGTTCTACTCACCTTCCCCTAACTATCCCCTTGTTTCCTTTATTTTCCTCCATTAAGTTCCCTTGTAATCTTTGGATCTCGTTGGTTCGCTCTGATACCAACTGTAACGTGTCCACTCGTCCGCTTGTGGGACACGTCTTAGCAGCCCAACGAGAAGAGGGTCTAGGAAGCTCTACCTAATACGCGCAAGGAATGTCACAGGGTTTGCGATCTAGGTCTTCCCGAGTCTACCCCGAGCAGAAGTGTCCGGCCATTCCCACTTAGGATCGACTTGAAGTCAAGGTTCCTTTCCTATCGGCGAGGTCTCTAGGAAGTAGCTAGTATCGAGCTCTAGATGAACCACTTTGCGTGGGAACAACAGAGTCGAAGCGGATTCATGTTGCACTTGGTTCATGGAGAATGGGAAACAAGAGGGATGTGAAGCTCAATCTCTCTACCATAAGGCAAAGTCCCATTCCTTTCCCCTAAAACAACATAAATCGGGATTCTAACTCTACTGATGCTAGGTCTTCATAGTCTCGTTATCTCGTCTTTTGAGAAAAGTTCCCAGCTAACCGGGACCACCCTTCCGTAGGACCGACCCAAGTCACATCCATCGCACTTTTCTCAGTTTGCTTAGTTATCTAATTACCTACCACATTACGTTTGACATGCAAAAGCAGCTTCCTTAATTAATCAATTTAATCACTTGTTCCTTCACTAACTTAGACACTATCACAAAAACAATGTCAAGAAAGTTCTTTTTGCTCAAATATCTGTTCTTTATTTATCATAATCCCGGAGTACATCAAGTATCACGCCCGAAGGCTATCCCAGCAATCTACATGATTGTTGCTCCAAGTTCCGCTCGTAGACTACTACACAGGGCTCGAGATCCCATCTTCAGTCACGTCGGCCTCTTGTGTTGGATTTGGACGCAAGGAATTTACAGCCAGAGCCTCCCCTAGCACTCAAGCATCCTCCTGCTCCAAGCAGCATCCACGGAGAGACCTCTCGCTGCGGGTTAGGTCCATATATCCCCTTGGATAGGGCCAGGCAGATAGTCGGAGGTAACTCTTCTTACCTCTCCCTCTAGGCTTTTAACTTGAAGCATTAAGTGTTTTTCCTTGAATTAGTTCCTTGAGCAAAGGAGATCAAATAATGTACTTAAGTGTACAATCACGAACATTTCGGAGGCCGTTTGTACGACCAATTGCTAAGGTGTGATTCCTTTTTCCCGGATGCTCCCAGCATCCGATCTTGGATCATTCGCGACTTGGCGAGATCCCAATAATCTCAAACAAGATCATGCAAGCAAATATTCTTAGTAAGTTAACTTTTTTTGACTCGCTCTTCCCCTCGGGTTTTACCTTATGATAACTTAACCCTAACTTAAAGCATTAACTGGTCAACCAAGGCAATGGACATGCCTTATTCGCAACACAACCAAGGGTCTTTTATTCAACTAGTTCTTTACTCATCTCCCTCCAACCAACTTCAGTTAACACACTTGGCAATGCAAGACTCTTCATCTAGGCCTTCAGGATACAATCTAGATGCATGCGTCCCTTCCATCCCTCTTAGTGTGGAACTATGCAGAATTTTCCAATCAAACTTACCCATCATGCACATGGTGCATTTAATATATTAGTACATCCTAAGTGACCTTTAACTCTCTCCATACCTGGCAACGAATACTTAATCCTAATGCACCGGATGTGACTTGCGTATATGAAAGTCTAGGTTTCTATCCATCGGTGAAATTACATCCTATGAACGGAAACTAACATTCCATGTGTTTAATTTAATCACGATTGTGAAGCATGAATTCTAGATGACTATTCATGCATTGAACCGGTTTAAAAACTATTATTTTATGTGAAATAATGCAAAAATCTTATCATTCTATGTGTGTAAAAGCTATCATTCTATGCATATAAACTTATGCAAACTCCATGTTCTGCCATTTCATGCATGCAACCTATCACTTGGAGAAAAAAAATCCTAAGGCTCGCTCTTGTTCCATGCATGTAGCTACCCCTTTATTTCATCTTCTTGGAAATAATACAGAATATGCTTAGCCAATATTAATTATAAAGCCTAGAATATCAAAAGAACCTGGGTTTGATTCGTGATCATAGGGGCATTTGTTGCATTGGTCGCTCCGCTCGCCTCTCCCGCATTAGCGATACCATTGGTAGCTTTGGCACTTACACTTCCTACAACTCTCTTTTTGGGAGCCATTTATCACGAGGAATTTGGATAGTCCTGACCTTAACGGGCCTTCAAGATGACAGGCATGGGAAAGCAAAGGTCGTGAGAAGGTGACCTTCGCCGCTGAGGGGGGTGGCTTGAAAAAAAAATGGCTTCTTGAACGGGGCTCCTCGACACGGCCCTCAACACCTTCTCTACTCACCAACTCTCACTCACTCGCTCACTCACTCACTCTCTCTCTTCTTCTCCTCCTCCTCTTCTCCTTCTCTCTCTCTCCCTCTTCTTCTTCTTTTCTTCTCTCCTTCTCCTACTCTCTTTCTCCCTCTTCTTCTTCTTCTTCTCTTCTTCTTCTCCTTCTCTCTCTCCCTCTCCTTCTCTTCTTCTCTCTCTCTCTCTTCTTCCTCTTCTTCTTCTTTTTCTGTTCTTCTCCTTCTCTCTCTCCCTCTTCTTCCTTCTTGTCCTTCTCTCTCTCTCTCTCCCTCTTCCTCTTCTTCTCTTCCTTTCCTTCTCTCTCTCCCTCTTTCTCTCCTTCTCCTTCGTTGAACATGCCGGGGGGGGGGGGGGGGGGGGGGGGTTCTCTAGTCACGGCCAGGGGGGGTTTCAGACGATGGCCACAGAGGGGGGCCACTACTGCCCGCCGTGAGCAGGGGGGTTTCTTTCTGCAGACGAAGTTGGAGGGGGGGTGCACTGTGCGGGCCATGAGGGAAGGCAGGGCGGTGTGATCACCAGGGTGGAGGGGGGGAACGCTGTCCAAACGGAGGGAGGGGGGAGGTTCTTATAAGGTGGGGGGGAGAAGACAGCTGTCTGCCGCCACCCACCTGGGGGGCTGCATGCCCCCCTTCTCTCAATCATTACTCTCTCTCTCTCTCTCTCTCTCTCCCCACCATGCAGGCGGCAAGGGGAGAGAGAGAAATTTTTTTAAAAGAAAAATTTGAATAAATTTTAATAATTTTTAAGGGGGGGTTTCTTATGGGG
This sequence comes from Lygodium microphyllum, assembly GCF_053477565.2. Taxonomy (NCBI): domain Eukaryota; kingdom Viridiplantae; phylum Streptophyta; class Polypodiopsida; order Schizaeales; family Lygodiaceae; genus Lygodium; species Lygodium microphyllum. Next base: position 89,828,700 of record NC_141160.1, read on the forward strand.
GGGAGAGCACAAGAATATTACAAGACCATATCAATTTTTGCAGGGTATAGAAAAATAACAAAATTCAAATGACCAAAACATGAATGCCAAAGTTTTGCATTTGAAACTGCTTGTAAATTTGCAAGTGCACATGTCAAATATCTTTCAAACATTTCTCATAGTTATTGAGCTTATACAACCCATAGATATAGTGAACCAAATAAAACACCATATTGGGGAATATGGGAATTTTCCATAAGTTTGGGATATGTGGTCAAATATTTGGATTTGTCATAACTTGAACACTATAACTCCAAATCGAGCGCTCTATAGCTCAATAGATTCCATTTTTCAAGCGCTTTCCAATGATAGTTCGCATCATATGGTTTTGAGAAACTTATGGGCATGTTATCCAAGTGCCACCTTCTTAGTATTCAAAAAATGGGAATTGGGAGATTCCCAAACTCACTAATATTGTGTTATACAATAATTGTATCATCAGAAGAGAGATAATGGATTGAACATCTAGAATAAAGCCAATCTTGGCAAGTGCAAAAATTGATAACAAATTTTTCTTAATTTTTGCTACATATAATGTATCTATAAGTATGAAATTATTGCTATTAACAACATTCAACACAAAAAATTCAACTCCTTTAACACAATAAGAGGGTGGTTTGTGCAGAAGGGGTAAGAAAACAAAGTATGTAGATTGAAAAATGCATTGTACGGTATGGAGAAAACACCTTGGGCCTCATATGAGAATATACATGCATACTTGACTACACATGGTTTTTAGAATAGTTCAATTGAGAGCACCTTATATATTAGACATGAGGGCAATGTGTCTCTAATCATTGTGGCCTATGTTGATGACATGCAACTCCATTAGTCCTAATGAGATATGTATTCTTAATTTTAAGACTGCAAATTTTGACAAGTTAGATTTGGGCCTATTACTATGATTGCTATTGCTAGCAACCGTCGAGACCCTACGGACTGCTTATTGAGTCAAGCGTTTCAAGTGAGTGGCGATGGTTGCCTCTCACATAGTGATGCATGCTCTTGCACAAGGATGTAGTGAGTTCACCATTGTATTTGATCGTTTGTAGTACTCTTCCTTGAATCCTTTGATAGCTCCACAATTCAAGGCACTCAATTAAGCAGCAAGCTCCATCTCCAAGCTTCAAGCTCCAACCTCCATAGCCGTGTGTGCAAGAAAAGAGAAGAAACGAAAGAGAAGAAGAAGAGAGGAGAAGAAGAGCTTCTCCACAGTCCCTCACTCTCACACATTCACACTCTCCCTCCCTCATACTCCCTCTCTCCCTCTCTCATACACAAGAAGAAAGCAAAGCAAGAACAAGAAGAGAGCTAGTTTGCACAAACACCAAGAATGAGCTTATCCATTCACTTTTTGACATTTATACATGCCCTTCTCCCCTTGGACGCCCAACCCTTTCCCATAATAACTGGCCATCTATCTTGGTCCTCTTTTCCACTTTCATTCCTATTCTTTTTCCTATTCTCATGGCTTTGTTACATACGTCTTTTCATTTACAACTTGCATAGGGGGAGCGTAGTGCTCTTTTACAAGGGGCTAAAATATGTTTTATTTCTTGCATGTCTTGTTCTTGATTTTTAGAGTTTTTCCCTTGCTTCTTGGTCTTCTTTTTCCAATGAGCTATCTTGTTATGCTCCTTCATAAGTCTCTTTATGCCTTGGGTCATTCCAAGTTAATATTATCCACCTCTTAGCTAAGTGCTAGTCCCATGCCATCGGATGGTATGGGTTTGAGAGTTGAGGGTGGTCTAGGAAATGGTACTTAGGGTTTTTGGGGAATTGGTCATGTAGGATAAGCTTGCAACATATGATTAGAGATTGCTGGTGTGCTGAGGACATGTTGATTGATCAAAGAGGGACTTTGAAGTCTTTAGCTAGTTGCATGGTTGCAACATGTACATGTAAGAAAGAGTAGGTGCACTACCTAGGGGGTACGCCTACCTTACCATATGTACTACATTGTGCAAGTGGTGGTGGAACTAGGAGTTGGGTCAAAGAACTACATGCAAGCTTGAGTTGTTATCCCATACTTGAGGACCTAGTTTGTAAAAGGGGGAGGTGTTGTGCTTGACTTAGGGAGATAGGTCTATCATGATTGTCCTACCCTTGATGTGCCCTAAGTGTGTGAAGTGGGGAGAAGCTAGGGATTTAATTGTCCCTAGATGTAGTGTTCATGGCACTTATACATCACAAATGAGAAAATTTATGTTTTTTCTTTTCTTTTTCTCGCTTTATTTCTTTATTTTATTTATTTTTATATTTTTATATTTTTTTAAATATACATAATTACAAGGAATGATGCTAAGTTGCATATAAGGTAACTCTCATCATGAGCCTAATCATAAGACAACTATCTATGCCCATATTTACATTAAAAAAAGAGGGATAGTAGTCACTCTTCCTCTGCTCCGTTGGCTTTTACTGAAGGAGTATCCTTAGGAGATGTAGATAGTTACAAGTGGTGATAAATGCTACATCTGGACATGAAGAAAATTCATTGAGGAAGTGCGTAATAGATAGTCGAAGATCTTTTTCCATGAAGATCATGCACTCCTCAGGGGGGGTCGTGGTGTTAACATTGTAAATTTGAGGGAAATCAACCTCCCATGCACCTCCGGATCAAAGTCTACTCCATGCCTTCTTGGATAGGGCATGTAGCTGAGATTATCCCTTTCATATGGCAAGGTATTGCAGAAGGCCGTCCATGCATCCATACTACCATACCATATATTCCTTCTCCATTTAGGTTAGGATTCATAACCCTTGAGTGTTCTAGGCTCCTTCATCACTTTGTCCTCCCAATATTTGGTGGGTTTCCTTTACCATAATGTTGGGTATCTTACTCTTTCCTCTAGCCACCTTTTGACCAACCACATTGAGAGCTTGATCATCTCCTCCACCACCCTTGGTGATAGCTCTTAGTCAAGTGGTTGGGGGTAGGAGAAGGTGAACTTGAAAGGATTGCAATGGCTTTCATATTTCTCCCAGAGAGATAATTCTTGTGCCTAATTGATTGGTAAGCATTCTTTGCAGTTAGGGATTGGAGCTTTAGGCACTAGATGAGGTTTGGCACTCGGCTTCCTCTGTGATAGCTCTACCAACTCCCTTCCTCTATACCTCATTTCCACAGTCCTCTCTGTTGCAGTGGGGTCTTCGTTAGGCACTTCTACTTGTGATTCAAGTTGTGGAAGTGGGCTTGGCATGTTAGGTTGCTCTTCCTCATCATTTTGCTACTCAAAATTGGGCCTTCTTCCAAATCTGGCTCTACAAGCTCTTGAGTGGGGGGTTGTGCTTGTTGCTCTTGTTCTTCAAAATCCAACAGATTGAGCTCTTGCCTAGACAACCCTACCTTGGCTAGATGTTCCCTTTGCTCTTCTACACTTAGGATGGTGCTGGCTTTGTGTGTCTTTTCATGGAGGCCATATCTCAATGCTGTCCTTTGAGTTCTAATTTTCTTTTAAGCCCTTTAATTATCTCTTCTCTTTTAGCTTGAGTGACATGCAACATTGTGTTCAAGAAGGCCACTTGTTGTGCCAACATTTCCATCTCTAGCACCTCTGCTTTTCCTTTAACGATTATATGCTCACTTTTTGATAATGCTAGGCACTTTGCTAAATGTTTGATTCGAGCCACCTCGTTCCTTTTTTCCCATCCTTCCACTCTCTCTTTCATTTGTTCAAGGCTCTAGTTCTATTTTTGTGATAGAATAGTTACCATCTGCTCTTGCTCCCTCCATATTGCAAGCACCCTTTCTTTGTCTTGGCCCTAGTGTTCCACTTGCTTCCTTAGGGTGGCTTGCTCATGGAGTGTTGTGTGGGGTTGATTATGTAGCTTTGCCATCTTCTTCATGGCCTCTTCATCTTTTTGCATCTTTGTAGCATGCAGCTCTTGTCTCAATTTTCCTGTCTACCTCTTCAACTCCTTATTTTCTAACTCTAGACATTTATTTTCCTTGGAGTTTAAGGCATGCAGTTGCTTTAAAGCCATGCGACTTTCCCTTTCTTCTTCGTACAAGTCCTTCATATTTTCTTCTCCATGTCTTGCCTTCAAGGCCTCTTTTAGAGTTATCACCTCCTTGGTATATATCATCATTTACTTTGTTTTTTCCAATCGAAAGGAAGAAAAAGCCTCATTTTTTGCTTCTAGCTAGACAAGCACTCGTTTTTTGTTCCTCATTCATTCTCTCACACTAGTTTTGGAGCTCTTTCACTAGCTCATCATATTCTTCTATGTTGCACGTTGTCGATGGTACTAAACTGGTGGATACCTCAAGGCGTGGCACCTTTGAACTTTGGTGGGGTTCCACATCAACTGCTTCTAGTGTCTTGGCTCCTACCATGCCCCTTCTGATGCCATTAGTGCCCACTCATGCACTTTTCCTAGTAAGTATTGCACCCATGCCATCATGTTACTCTCATGACCATTTCTTTTGTGGCTTATTGTGTTGGGGTGGTTGTGGTAGCCATGTCTAATGGTATTGTGTGAATGGGGGTCTTTCCCTTGCCTTCCACCACTCGTCTTTGTCTAGCCTCCTCTACAACAACACTATGTTAGGCACATCCTCACGTGTAGGGCTCATCATGGCTAACTCTTGGGATTGAGAGGTTTGTTCCACTAATCTTCTGATGGTGATGGACACCTGCTCCTTCTCCTCTCGTCATAGTATTTCTTCCTCTTCCTCTTGTCTCTTTTTGCATTCCGCTTCAAGTTTCCTTGATTCTTCTTTAGCCCTTTGTAAATCTTTGATTTCTTCATTGATGGATCTGGTCTTCTTGATGGGAATTATGAGCATAATTCTTTGCTTCTCTCCCTGGCTAGATGGTGATGAGCCCTCTTGCTTGAGGTTCCTTATTGTTGAGTTTGTTAGTTAGCTTCCCTCATCCTAGCTACTTGCTCTGCTTCTGCTTGCTAGACTTTTTAAGCCTCTTCTTCTTCAAGGTTTCCTGTGGAGAAAGAGATTGGAGGGCTCATTGGAATGGATGAGTGTGGTGCTCAATGATCAGTGATTGTTCTGGCATTTCTTCCCCCTCCTCTTCTTTGTCCATCTCCCCCACAGCCTCTTGGATTAGTGCTATTAGCACTCTTCTGAAACCTACATTTGATGCCTTGGATTTTGGTTTTTTTCTTTCAGACTCAGTCCTCGTAATTGGGGATTTTTCGCTCATGGTTCTTAGGGCTAAAGCCAGTACTTTAGCTAACACCTAGATTGTTGTTTAGACATAAGAGCTCAGGTTCACTTCATCCAGTGCCTTGGCTACAAGGCGCTCGAGTAGTGGTACCCCTATTCTGTTTGTGAGTGCATTGTACCTTTGGCTCAAAAAGAGAGCATGCACCATCTTGGCTTGCAACTTGACAGTAGGCTTGGGGATGTTTGCTATGCTGATTCCATCATTTGTGCATACTTGCTACTTATTCATCCCCATCATGCCATATATAACTCTCTTTGGCTTCCTTTTTGGCTTGTCCACCAACCCTAGAGCTTTCTCCACCAACTCCCAATTGTGCACCACTTCCATGGTCCTGGTTTCATCTCCTTGTTTGATCGTCACTATGCCACTATTCTTCCTAGCATCGAGGGATCTGAGGAACTTTGTGCACCTATTGTGATCTATCTATTGGTCGACCTTCTCTAGGTACTTGGCTATATTGCATTGCTTGACAATGTGCATGGCTGCATCCTCAGTTGTGCCATGAGATCTTCCAGGTTGTGTATGCTTTGGTATCACAAACATCTACATTTTCAAGGTTAGGTGACATATGTTCTATTCTGTTGAGATGACAAGCTCAACACATGCAGACATGGATGATGGACTGCCTGGTTAGATGGGTCCACACGTCTACACTTAGCACGTCGGTGGTCATTATGACTCTCACATGTCCACTGACTCATTACTTATTATATTCAGGTTATTACACCTATTTATAGCTGGCATAGTTATAGCGCCAGTCGACTAGTGTAGTCGGTTATGCATTGTTTGACTTAGTAGGCCACTTTCCTTTTATGTTGTATCTTATCTATACTTTGTGTACATTGTAAAGAGTGTGGAAGAAGAAGAAGAAATCAGCAAGAAAACGTTTTGGCCTCCATCTATCTTCTTGTCTCTTGAGTGAGCTTCTCCTTGTGCATTCTGTGTGTGTTCGGCGCAGCATCTTGAGCAACCCCCTCCACCACGCGATTCTTGACATGGTATCAGAGCCGCACCATTGAGAGAGGCTGATTTCAAAGGTTGAAGCAAAGGAGAAGAAGCAAGGTTCAAGCAAGCAAGCCACGGGTAAGAAGCTCTCCCATCCTTCAACTCTTTCTCTTGGATAGTGCCTGTGAAGGCACTGGAAGCAGGGCAGAGTAAAAATCTCAGATTGCAGTGAGATTTGGTGTGCGCGAAGAGCGCTGTGTATTCTCCAGATTAGCCCTTTAGGGCTTTCCCACACTTGTTTTGGGCATCTGAGGCCGTTTCGGGGCCTGTTTTAGAGCCGCAAGGTTGCGGACAACAGTTTCAGGGTACGCTGTGACTTCGACTGTATTGACTGAAACTGGCTGCGCAGGTTACAGATTTCGGATCTATAAGTTCAAAGGTGTTTACCAGTGAGTAAACACAAGGTTGATCTGCAAACAGGTTGCATATTGCATGTATTGTTGAGCAGATAGTGAAAAAGACTGTCTGGTGTATTGCTGTGCACTATAGGTCCAGGGTTGCAGAAGATTTGCTTGCTGTTGGTATTAATTTTGTGATAATGGTAGAGAACAGTGGAAGCCCCATCATTGAGAAGCTCGACAAGAACAACTACCCTTCATGGAAGTTCCGTGTCACGAACTTCCTTATTGGAAAAGGCCTCTACGAGTTTGTTTCAGGTGAAGAAAAGGAGCCGGAGATGAGTGATCCTCCAACTGCAGAAGAGACAAAGGCACGGAAAGAATGGAATGCAAATGATAAAAAGGTCATGTATTGGTTGTCTGCAGTAATTGACAATAATATGCTGGGACACATTAGAAATGCAGAGAATTCATATGCAGCTTGGACCATACTTGAAAGTATGTTTTCTGTAAATACAAAGGCACGAAAGATTCAACTCAAGCAAGAGTTGAATACATTAAAGAAAGGGAAGATGTCTATCAATGAGTATGCACTGAAGGTAAGAAGCATTGCAGATGCATTGGCAGCGATTGATGCAATGCCCGATGATGATGATTTGGTGTCGTCTATCTTGGGTGGACTTAACAATGAAAAGGCTTGGAAGTCTTTTCTAAGTTCCGTATATGTCAGAAAGCCATTTCCAGATTTCGATGAGTTGGTCTCTCTAATGATCACTGAAGAAATCAACATGCAGAGTGAGACATCTGAAAGAAGTGGTGAACAGGTCCAGGCTTTCTACTCCAGTTCAGGAAGGGGACATGGTAGGTTCTCTTCAAGAGGCCGTGGTATAGGACGTGGTAGTGATAACCAGCAAAATAGATTGAATCAGCAATTTGGCGATATGCAGGTTTCAGGAGGTTGTGGTAATTTTAGAGGCAGGGGGAGCTTTAGAGGAAGAGGTGGATGGCAGAACAGAGGTTCTAATAACTCTGGTATTGTGTGCCACTACTGTGGCAAAACATGTCATATTGCAGCCCAATGTTATGCTAAGAGAGATGATATCCGCAGTGGTAAGTTGCAGCAAGGAAACTATGCATCGTCTTCACGATAGAATGAAGACAAAAATGAACGTTTGTTCGTTATGCAGTATATGTTGAATGCTGTTACGAGAAAGGGAACACATGAAGATGTTTGGTATGTTGATTCAGGTGCATCCAATCATATGACCAGCAATGCAGAATGGTTTGGAGAGATGCAGGATTTGCAGAATGCAGGTTATGTGCAGACGGGTGATGACTCATGCCACCCAATTTCACACATTGGAAAAGTTTCATTGTCCTTGCATGATGGTAAGACAAAGAGTCTTTCAGATGTATTACATGTGCCATCTATTACAAAGAACTTGGTGTCAGTCGATCAAATGGTAGAGGAAGGGCTGCAAGTCAGATTTAATGCAAAGGGTTGCTTTGTAGAAGACTTCAATGACAAGTGCAGATTGGTAGCAAAGGGAAGTAGAGTTGGACGTATGTTCACTCTAGATGCTGGAATTCCTACTATGAATGCTGCTATGTATGCCAAAGGAAAAGGTGTTATTGCAGACATTGAAATTTGGCACAAACGCATTGGACATGCAAATGTACAAAGGCTGAAATTAATGCAGTCCAAAGGGTTGGTTACAGGTTTGCCTACATTTAAAGTTGCAGAATTTCAGAAGGTATGTGAAGCATGTCAGTTTGGTAAGTAGGCAAGACAACCCTTTTCACATGACAGAGATGTAAGCAGAAATATCCTTGATGTTGTGCATATAGACATTTGGGGACCTACACAAAATGTATCTCTTGGAGGTAGTTCATACTTCGTCACATTCATTGATGATTGTTCTAGAAAGCTATGGGTATATTTTATGAAGGAAAAGAGTGAAGCTTTTGAGCACTTTAGAACTTTCAAGGCTGCAGTTGAAAGAGAAACAGGCTTGAAAGTAAAGTGCTTGAGGTCAGATGGAGGGGGAGAGTACCTCTCCAATGAGTTCAATGATTTTCTGAGGTCTCATGGGATAAAGAGACAGTTCACATGCAGGTATACCCCACAGCAAAATGGGGTTGCAGAAAGGAAAAACAGGCATATTGCAGAAGTTGTACGCGCCTTGATGGCTGAAAAGAATATGCCTAAGCATTTTTGGTCTGAGGCTGTTCATACTGCTGTTTATATTATGAACAGAACTCCCACAACTGCAGTTCATGGTATGACCCCCGAAGAATGTTTTACAGGTAAGAAGCCTGATGTTTCACACTTGAAAGTATTTGGCTGCATTGTGTATGTTCATGTGCTAGATGAGTTGTGGAAGAAACTGGATCCAAAGGTTGAAAAGTGTGTCTTTATTGGATACTCTTTAGAGCAGAAAGGGTATCGCTGTTACAACCCTGTCACATGTAAGTTCAGAGTGAGCAGGGATGTCATCTTTGATGAAATGAGCAGTTGGTATGCATCTAGTGGTGATGCATTGGATGATGATGATGATCATGACACTCATGTGCAGGTTGAAAAGCAAGAATCATGAACTCTTAGTGGACCAAAGACATCATCTGGTAGTCCTTGGTCTGGGAGACTAAGGAGTACCTCTACATCTTCGGGTGCATCTAGTAGCACTACAGGTAAAGACAAAGGAAAGAATAAAGTGTCAGAAGGCATTGATGCAATTCTTGATGGAGACTCCAGTGGCTCAGAGAGCTTGGATGATGAGCTTGGCATTCCTTCAGTGAGGACTCCAGGTGTGCAGAGAGCACGCGTTAATGCAAAGACTCCATTGAGTGATCCAGTGGTACGCAGGTCTAGCAGGGTGAGATACCCTATTAAAAGATTTGGTTTTGAAGGTTATGCAGCTCACCATTATGCTTATATGGTGAAACTAGTTGAGGATGTTGAGCCCACATGTTTTGAGGAGGCTGTTGGTCATGCTCATTGGGATGCAGCAATGGATGTGGAGATAGCTGCATTAGAGGCCAATAAGACTTGGGATCTAGTATCATTGTCTAAGGGAAAGAAAGCTATTGGATGTAAGTGGGTTTATAAGATTAAGCACAATGCAGATGGTTCTATTAGCAGGTACAAAGCTAGGCTGGGTGCAAAAGGCTATGCCCAGACATATGGCATAGATTATGATGAAACCTTCAGTCCAGTTGCTAGGATGGAAACTGTCAGATGTGTGATTGCTTTGGCAGTAGCCAAAGGTTGGAGGTTGCAGCAAATGGATGTAAAGAATGCCTTCTTGCATGGTGATTTGCAAGAAGAAGTGTATATGGATCAACCAGCAGGTTATGAAGATTTAGAGCATCCCACGTATGTGTGCAGGTTGAAGAAGGCACTCTATGGGCTCAAGCAAGCACCTAGAGCATGGTCTGACAAGATTAGAGAGTATCTTGTCAATATTGGTTTTTATATTTCTGATGCTGATCACTCACTTTATGTGAGAAAGGGAGAAGCAGGTTTGGTCATCATAGTCATCTATGTGGATGACTTGATTATTACAGGTGATAGTGATAGTGGGATTGCTGAAGTCAAGGGCTGTTTGAAGATGAAGTTTGAGATGAAGGATTTAGGTGAGCTAAGGTACTTCCTTGGCATTGAGGTGATCAAATGTGATGATGGTATATGGCTGTCCCAAAGACAGTATGGCTTGGATATGTTGTCCAAGTATGGTATGACTTCATGCAAACCACTTTCAGTCCCGTTGGAGCAGAATGTAAAGCTGAGTGCTGATGTTGGGGATGAGATAGAAGACCCTACTATATTCAGGAGGATAGTGGGGATTTTGATCTACATGATCATTACAAGGCCAGACTTGAGCTACGCTGTTGGTCTTGTGAGTCAGTTTATGCAAGTACCTAGAAAGCCACATTTGGATGCAGTCAGATGCATATTGAGATATGTGAAGTCCACATTACATTATGGACTTTTCTATGAGGCAGGTACAGATGTACAGGTATTTGGATACACAGATGCAGATTGGGCTGGTAGTATGTCTAATAGAAGATCTACCAGAGGATACATGTTCTCTCTTGGTAGTGCAGCAGTTGCATGGAGCATCAAAAAGCAATCTACAGTTTCTTTGTCGAGTACAAAGGCTGAGTATAGAGGTGCTGCTGTTGCAGCATGTGAGGTAGTATGGCTGCAAAAGCTATTGGCTGATTTGGATGTGCAGGTGGAAGGTCCAGTTGTCATTTATTGTGACAACATGAGCAGTATACAGTTGGCTAGGAACCCTGTGTTCCATGCCAAGACAAAACATATTGAGGTACACTACCACTTTGTGAGAGAGAAGGTACTAGCAGGTGAGATTGACTTGGTGTATGTCAGCACACAGGATCAGATAGCTGACATCTTCACGAAGGCATTGGGTACAGAGAAGCTTCAAAAGTTTCGAAGCTTACTTGGAGTTGCAGAGATGCAGTTGAGCTTGAGGGGGAGTGTTGAGATGACAAGCTCAACACATGCAGACATGGATGATGGACCGCTTGGTTAGATGGGTCCACACGTCTACACTTAGCACGACGGTGGTCATTATGACTCTCACATGGCCACTGACTCATTACTTATTATATTCAGGTTATTACACCTATTTATAGCTGGCATAGTTATAGCGCCAGTCGACTAGTGTAGTCGGTTATGCATTGTTTGACTTAGTAGGCCACTTTCCTTTTATGTTGTATCTTATCTATACTTTGTGTACATTGTAAAGAGTGTGGAAGAAGAAGAAGAAATCAGCAAGAAAACGTTTTGGCCTCCATCTATCTTCTTGTCTCTTGAGTGAGCTTCTCCTTGTGCATTCTGTGTGTGTTCGGCGCAGCATCTTGAGCAACCCCCTCCACCACGCGATTCTTGACATATTCTTCCTTGGTAAACGGTAGCCCCACTATTTGGATTCCTAATAACATGTCTCATAATAATGAGTTTTCCTTGAAGGATAATTTTTTCTTAAAAATGAAGTAGTTAGAAGGAAACATTATCAACTAGTGAAAAAAGTATAAGCCAAGGAATGAAACTTTTTCATAACAATCAATCCATAGATTCCACACAAGAACTTTCCAAGGAAATTTTCACTAAATGAAAATTCTCCTTAAACCAAAATTCACCTTTTGCCTTCCCTCCCCTCTTGGAATGATGAGAATCCTTTGTAAAATTGGAGAATGAAGGGAAAATGGCATTTTTTATGCTCTTGATGTGCTCTAGTGTTTTAAGAGCCAATTGTAGAAGTATGGGTTATACTCCAATGTAGCCTGGCAGTCCATGTCTTGTGGGCGAATGCCCACATGTTTGATATAAGTGAGGACGTTGGTCAAGAGATCACTTGAGTTCATTCTACTAACAACATGAAGTTCTTCCTATGTCAAGATCCTAAGGATGGATTCAGCATGACATTGTCCTCTAATGGTCTGTTTCGTGTTAAGGCCAGTACCTCTAAATGCAGATGGGGCTACGTAGGTGGGGTGGGGTCATATAAGAAGGTTTTGATGGCACATCTTTGCTCTACATTGGTCATAATTTGATAGTCCACGTATTCCCATTGGATATGAAGAGAGCACCATTTTCATAGGAAGTTGGACTCAAATTTGGCTAGCTTTTTCAGCTCATCCAATTCATCGAGCAACATTGGAACTTTACTTTTCTTAAAGGACATGATTAGGCACTAATTTAAGGCTTTTTCTCAAGAAATTTCAATGGCAATAAACTCCTCTACAATCATGAAAGTTTTTGTGAATATGAATTCAAATTCCTCCCAAGAACAACACAAAGAGCGTACATCATTTGCTATGTGTTCTTTAAGTAGGGTAGGTGTAAGTGTTGATAGCTTCTAACAGATAGTGTGAAAGTTGATTCCAATTGGCTAATACAAGTCATTAAGTCATCTCCCATGTTCATGGTCATATTAGATGCCAATTTGAGAATTGATTGGCATTAATAAGATGGTGTAAGGCCTATGGGTGGTTAAGGTTTGATTGGAGTGGGCTATTGAGCTATGGTGGCCTTTGCTATGTGTTAGTCATTGGAGTGTTTGTTATTTGTTTCTTGTGATGGAGTTTGTAGTTTGGGTGCTATGTGGGTCTCTATTTGTGTAGTAGGTGGTGAATTGGAGGTATTAGGGCAAGGCCTATCAATAGTGGTCTAAATTTTGGGTGATAGACCCATTGAGTGTTAATCATGGGTTGAGCATCTTCTTGCTCACTCTTATTTTTACCTCTTGCTAGCTCACGGGTATGTGGATGTTGGTTGGAAGGTTGTGGTGGACGGGGAAGTGTGCCATTCGTGGATTTAGGCAACCACACCAAGGTGTTACCATCATAGAAGCCTTGTGCATGCAACGGGGCTTTTGGCATCCATTGCACTTTGGTCCTGTGTCAATTCATGTAATGCCAACTTTTTCTCTTAGGTCTCGTGTATGGGACATGAGAGCCATGAAATCTTGTGGATGTGCCCTTGGTAGGCTATGATTTTTGTTTGGGAAACCACTTGGTTATCAAAATTATAGCTTTGATTAGGGCTTCCAAGTGTTGTAAGTATTTTCCATTGGATTCCTATGCAGGTTCACTATCCCCCTCCTTAGGAATGAAAGTGGGTTTAACTACCAGGTGGCGCTATGGGCTTTAGTGAAGCCACAATGCCCTTGCTGAAAGCTGTGACTATCCTTACATTGCCTATGGCAAGGTGGATGCGCTGAGAATCGTAGTCCACATTGCAGTGAGTATGTTTCTTGAAATTGCAATCCAAAACTCATTCCTTGCCAATACTTATTTTGTTAGGCAATATATAAAAGATGATTGAGAGGCTCTCAGTCTCGATAGAAACCATCACTCTACACTTTCCTAATAGTGGATAGGACTACCCCCCCAAATGGGTTGAGTTTGGTTACACTTGGGATTGACCAACAAGGGTCCAATGGTCATATGTGAGGATGTTATTGTCAACTCCCTCATCAATTAATGCATCAAAGGTATTGAGAGCAAATTTTAAAGTGCGGTGAAGTACCGAAAAGAGGAAGGTTAATGCAAATTTTTGGCAGGAATTTAAAGTTGATGGAAGCAAAGCCTAATGATTCGACAATTTTAAAGACCAAGGAAGATGTAAATGCAAAACTTTGGCTGTTGTGGTGGTTGTGGATTTTTAGTAATTTTTTTGATGGATGGATGGAGAAGAGACAGCTTTTGAACCATTTGGAATGTCGAATCGGGCAAGTAGAAATTTTCAGGACATGATTCGGAGGTTAGACGGGAGAAATGCGGTTGGATGCGAACATTGGAAAGGCCAAAATGGCCAAGAATTTTGAAAGTTTGGGCATGGGCCCTTTGGGGGGCCAGCCCCCTAAAATTTTCAATTTTGGGGGGGGGGGGGGGGGATTTTTTCAAACGATGGCGTCAGGCAAAATGACGTCCTCTTGTCATGACGATTTGGGACATGGAGCCATTAGCACGCTGAAAGCAACCCCCCTTTTAGATCTTGGCAATGGAGACCACCATTTTTTTGCTTCTCTTTGCCCATCTCCACCCATGGAATGGCTGCCCAGATGAAGAGATTAGAAATCAATATTTCTCTCTCCTCCAAGAGACACTTCACATGCAAAGAATCAAGAAGAGGATGTGATGACGAATGCTTGTCCCGGCATGGACCATATTGCTACCAAATCAAAAGGACATTGAGAAGTGATGTCCAATGTGGTCGGGAGATTGATGGTGGGGTTGTTGGTTGTACACAAAGTCATTTGAGGGCACCCGCAACACAGAAACTAGCGGTATGCCTATTTTTATAAAGAAAATGTTATTGCCTTTTATATTTAATCACTAAAATGATGTGCACATGGAAAGAAAATTTATATGAATCATGTTTGAAGTATGCTTGAGGGATGCACATGATAAAATGCAAAACTCGTAGTCACGCATGGCCGTAATGAATAATTTAAAACCTGAAATGCGTCTTTTAAGAGGGAAAATGAGGGTTTCTTCTGTTTCGAGCTAGGGAATGAAGTTCATATGGAATAAAAAATTGATAAAAACTATTTTTTAGTCAATATGATCAATCAAGAAATATAAATAAAAAAATACCACATTCTATGCATAAATAAATGGGGAAAAAATTAGGTTTTTGCATCTAAAAATTAAGGAAATGTATACTTTATTTTCTTGAATATATAACAAGGCTGGATCATGAGGGATAACCTTGTTTCTATGTTAGGGTGTCACTAAATTGATTGCTTATTACACATTCTCTATTTAGTAAATTCATGTCAATAAATTAATGACTCACTTTTCTTTAAGTGTTGATGATGATCTATCATGGCCATGAGACCGTTTAGAGACCAGTATTCCTAGTGCATCACTTAATGAGGTGATCAGAGCACTGTGACGGGGATATCTGGTACATGCAGTACAAGTTATGAAGGGGAAAAGAAGTGCCTTGCCAAGTGTAAGAGTGTACACAAGAACCAAGGAGTTACTTTAAATGAAGATGGATTGAGTTCTAAAAAGAGGAAGTGCATTAACATTATGTATATGTATTTATGTGTGCATCCAGGGACGCCTGGGAATGTTTACTTGTGTGTAATGAGCATTGCATTCATTTGGGGTCATCCTCTCCCCTACAAGTCAAGGTTTAAGGTTTTTTCTTTCATTAAGAAAGACGAGAGAGGAAATTCCCTCATTAAGAAAGACGAGAGATGTGATCCTCTGGAAGTGAGGAAAGAAGTGATTTTCTCTTTCTAAGGTCTAAAATGACACAAGCTTTTGTGTGGAATTCAATCTTAAGGTTGAGGCCCAAGGCAATATAATGAACTCTCCTTATCTATGACTCAAAGTGGTTGCATGGACCACAAGTTAAGAGTATAGTTTAAAAAGTTTTTTTTTGAAAATCCATTTTAAAAATATATCACAATAGAAAAACGATCTCTAAAAACGGGCTACGATAGTTATCGGAAACAGCGAGATCTACAACTTTCGTGTTGGATGTTTTTTCATCCAAACAACGCACAAAGAGATATCTCGAAATTAGTGCTACAAAGTGGAACAACCACATCTTGCATGAAGAACAACTCAACTCTCTCTCCAAGAAGAGAAGCTCTTGAAAGCCTATAAAAGAGGAGGTTCTCTTTGGGTGTAAGAGAGGGGTGAAGGAAGCATCACTTTGCATGTATCCAAGAGGAGAAGAGAAGGTGCAAGTGCTGCGGAAGCCTTGCTGAAATCAAGTGCTACGGAAGCCCTGCTGAAATCAAGAGGAGAAGAGAAGGTGCAAGTGCTGCAGAAGCTCTATTAAAATCAAGCGCTAAGAAGAGAGCCCTACACATATTGTGTAGGAGAGAAGGAGACTCAAGAAGGATCAAAAGGTGCCAACTTCCAAGTTGTGCAAGTGTTAGCCGATTGTATACCGTGCAAGGAATTGTCATCTTGTTTCCAAGATCTACGAGTAAGGAATGGCTTATGTGTAATGGAGGACCTTGCTCCTTGTCAATAATATAACTCCACAAGGGGGGGAACTGGCCCATCTTCCAATCCCTAGTGTGTTGCCAATTTCTCTACCTCTCTCTATACATCTTTCTTTTCTCTCATCTATTCTCCCTTTGTGCCAACATAATATTCGCCATATATATTTTAAGTATATAAGAAAGTCGAGCGTGCATCTCAGATTTTATAACAGTGGCATCAGAGCAGGTCTCTTTGCTTTTCTCAAAGTAAAGGTGATCCTTGCAAGAAGAAGGTAAAGATGGAAACTGATGAAGCACCTACAAGTGAGCAATTACATGCTCAATTGACAGAATATCCTAGCTTGTTGGAGATTCCTGAAGTACATCAATTGATTGACAACTTAAGGGCAAGGGAAGAAGCTACTTATGAAGGACCAAATCCTCCAAAAGATGGTGATACTAGAGGAAACACCATTGCACCAATTGATGGTGAAGATGCAAAGCATCCAATTGCTGAGAAGCTTTCTAGAAGGAAGAAGGATTCTCGGACAGAGTAAAAAGACCTCACCTTGAGTGAGGTGGATAAAGAGGGTGCCATCTCCCTCAGCAACCAGCTACTCCCATGATTACTCAAGTTCCTCCTCCTCCTCCTCCTCATCTTCTAGTTTCTACTCTCTTGGTTCTAAGTCTCGTGCAATCCATAAACGGACAAAGAAGGACCATAAGAGGAGCAAGCTTAAGAAGACTAAGACTTTCAAGTCTGGGGATAAGGACATAAAGTTTGACTCTTACTTCAGTAAGAGAGATCTTGCTAAGGCATTAGCCTTTGTCAGGAAATTTGAAGTTGCTTTTCTGATGGTAATTTCTCAGAAAAGTCCAACCTAAGGCATGTAGGCATGCACTTGAAAGACACCGCTAGCAATTGGTGGTTGACTCTCATTTTGGAGGGAAGGAAACCTATGACTTGGGAAAAGTTCAAGAAGAAGTTTTATGCTCAGTTCTTGCCTTCTGATTTTGAGAATGATGTCAGAAGGAGTTGGATTGGCTAGGCCAGAAAGAGCATGAAAAGGTCACTAGTTATGTGGACAAGTTTTGGTCCACTCTTCTCAAGGTTACTCTTTTCATGGAGATCAGCGATGAAGAGAAGAAAAGGAAGTTTGAAGCTAGCCTACTTCCTCATTTACACAGAACCATGAAGGTCTATCCACATGAAACCTTATCTCGCATGATGAAGTCTACCATCATAGTTGAAAGTTTGCATACACCTGGTACATCTCAAAAGTTGGAGATGAGTTCTTATAGAGCTAGACAAGAGCAGCTCTATGATCAACCAAGAGACAGGACTAATCAAAGAAGACCTACCTTTACCCATGACCAATATTCAAAGCCAGAGGGTAGCAAGAAGAAGCGCAAGTATCTCTCACTCTTTGAGTTACAAAAGTACAAAGAGGAAGGAAGGTGCTTTCTTTGTGGTGAGTCAGGGCATATGAACCTTGATTGTCCTCACAAAAGGAAGGAAGCAAATGTGGTTAAAGATCCTCCTTCACCATCCTCAAATTCTATTCCGGATATGCAAGCTAACACTCATTCAAATGAGAAGAAAAGACAACTCTTAAAGGGTTGGGGGACACTCAACAATCAACGAGTTTTGATACTCTTTGATCCAGGGTCCACACATAATTTTGTGTTAGTAGATACTATTGAAAGGCTACAAATTCCACTAGATCGATTGGGAACACCAATTGGATTAGGTTCGGCATTTGAAGGACTTACAACCAATTCTACTCCTATTCAAGGGAAGTTGAGTCTTAGAATTGGGGATTACCGTGACTAAGACTCTTTTCTACTTGCACCCATAGGTAACTGTGATGTTATCTTAGGCATGCCTTGGCATTACGAGATTAGACCTCTTCCCGATTTTGTTAAGAAGACCCTTGCATTTCAATTCAAGGGTCGGAACATAGTATGCATTGTTGATGCTGGAGATTGGCCTGTGCCAATGGTTAGTCATGTTAGCATTTCTAAAGAAATGAAGAAAGCTATTTCTGCATACATGATTTTTGTGAGAGAGTCAAAAGAAACTAATGATTCAAGGGCACTTGGTGCCTCTAATGAACACACAATACCAACTAATGCTTCTAAGTCTCAGACTTTAAAAGAACCCCTTCTTTAATTGATCAAGCTAGACATGATTTTGTTAAACAATATGAAGATTTTTTTAGTGATTCACTCCCAGGAGAGTTATAAGCACATGGAAGATCACACAATTGATCTTATCCCATGCAGCTCACCACCTAACCAAGCGCCTTACCGAGTAAGTGCAAGTCAGCAAGAGGAGATCCTAACACAAGTAAACAAATTGTTGGAAAAAGGTTTAGCTCAACCTAGCTCTTCTCCATACTACTCTCTAGTCTTACTTGTTCAAAAGAAAAACGGTTCTTTCCATATGTGCATAGACTATAGATCTTTGAACAAGATCACAATCAAGAATCATTTTCCTATCCCAAGGATAGATGATATCTTGGATAAGTTGCAAGGGGCTAGTATCTTTAGTCGCATTGATCTCAAGAGTGGCTATCACCAGATATGAATAGCACCTGAAGATGTTCATAAGACAGCTTTGCGTACGACATTTGGACTATACGAGTTCTTAGTCATGCCATTTGGTTTGACTAATGCACCTGCCACATTCAATCGAATGATGGAGAGAATTTTCAGACCTCACTCAAAGTTCACAGGTGTCTTCTTTGATGAAATTATAATATTAGGGTAGTGTGTCCCTTATACACTCCTAGCCACGAGACCGAGTGGGTGTGGTTTCTTGAGTATAGAGAGGCCCTAGAGAGTCAATGTCGAGCCTATTTTAGGTCCTGATAAGCGGTGCATTTGCCAAGAGTTGCCTATAAGTGGCGGTTTTCAAATCTTGGTCGTATAAGGGACATGTTAGCCTTATTTTATAATCAAGAACACCTTGAAGTGGTGGATGTTAAAATTGGCTGTTTACAATTTTGGTAATTAGCATGATGACCAATCAATCCAAGGAATCCTCCTAACCCAAAATATACTTCGTCCATTCTAAATGGTTTAGTGGAATCGTTGGTTAGGTATGTGATTGATTACTTTATTCTTTGCCCCGAAAGCAACACCATACTCAAGTTTGGGTCATTATGGGGAAGTACCCACCATGGAGTATTCTTGAGTAATAATCCATAGGAGTATGGGGAAGTACCCACCATGGAGTAATCTTGAGTAATAATCCATGGGAGTTAGAGGAAAGATAAGGGAGAAAAAGTGAGGCTAGGAAGGCATCGTCATCTATAATCCTCAATAATGGTAAGTTTTTAGAGGAAAAGGCTGTGATGCCATTGGTTGGAGTAATACATGCCGATGAGCGAGATATACATCTGATCCTAGGGCCTAATGCAGTTGGGTACCAAAGTGCAATTTTGCAAATCCATAAAGCATTGTATGATATCTATATATGTGGGAAGCCCCTGTCAGAGAGGAAGATTCTATTGGGACCTATCTCCAATTCTAGGAAAACGGTAGCAAATGAGGATAGAATTATTAAAACATCATTAGTAGGGGATGGGGTAGACTCCCTATTGCATAGCATAGGCTCCTTAGACCACTTTATGAGTTGGCAGAAAGGGATGGCAAGGATAGTATTAACCTTCCTACATTAGAAAATGTGGAAACAAAAGAGGCCAGATACCCTAAAAGGTTGGAACTAGGTCACGACGAATATGAAGATTTTAATGACCTAGTGCTGATCTCGAAGGAGAGGACTAAATGCCCTCCTCCTTATAGGGATGTCCAAGTGTTTCATGGGCTCCTAAAGGAGGATCCAATGTTTCACTTAAAAGAATATGGCCTAACTTGCCTTGCAAGTGGGTTTAATGATATTCATCGAATGCTTGTAATTTCTAGCACCTTGAAGGGAGAAGCTAGGAAATGGTACTGGAGCCTCCCAAGAGAGTCAATTAAATCCTTCGATGAGCTATGTGATAAATTTTTAGATGAATATGAAAAGAAAGTGCCTATAAATGAGGCTTTAGGGTAGCTTCTACAGATTAGACAAGAGTCTTACCCTTCTGCTAAAGATTACGCTAGAGCCTTTGATGAAATTCTTAGGCTTTGGCCAAGAAAAGCCATTATGTTGCCAGATGATGTGCTATGTGAGCTCTTTATGAGTGGTCTAGTGCTTAGTACGCAAATCCAAGTGAGAATACAAGATCCTAAGTTATTAAATGAGGCCAAGATGCACACAATTGACTATGAGTAGTATATTCAGATATGTTGGAAAAACTTCTCGAGTTTTCCCCACTCACTACAAGTGCATCCTTGTATCCAGCCATTTCTACAAGGAGATAATTTATTTGTTGATACTTAGAAAACCTTTATGGGGGATCTTGGTAGCCAAAACCTTCAAGTAAGAAATGGGAGTCCTATGATCAGTGATAGTGTATCTATTGGTAAAAAGATGTCAAGCCAAGCAAGTCCCATTAGGGCTTGCAACACTTCCACAAGAGGTAGTTGTGGAAGCACTAGTGATAGAACCATTGGGCCCACAAGTGAAGATAAGAGTGCTATGAGTGGTTCTAGTTGTGCTCCTAGTAAGGCTCTTGAAAGACCTTTTGAATTTATGGATGAATCATGCTTTCAAGTAGATGCTATTCCTTTTAGTAAGAGCATGGTTCCTATGAATAATCAGTCTCACAAAGTGGACAAAGGCAAGTAAAGACATTTCATATGAAGAAGATACATGATGCCAAAGGTCCACCTGTGCTTGATGGAAATCATAAGGATGTGAGGCCATCTGGTTATAACAATAAGACGACATTGAGTCCATTAGACCAATGTGGCAAATTGAGAATGTATAAGCATATAAAGAGAAATGTAAGATGGGTTTGGAGGCCCAAAACCCCTAAAAATACTATTGGTGCATTGGGTGAAAGGCCAAGAATTCCATGTGGCTATGCTTTGACGAATTTTGAGAAGGAGACCAAAGGCCATATTGATACATCTGATGATATGCACTGCCCTAAGATGCATCTATGTGATGGGCCTAGGACTGAAGCTCTACCTAGTTTGGGTTGTACCATTGATGCATGTAATGATCCAAATAAGGAAGAGTTGAACGATCATAAATCTATGATTTTCCTTATTGGAAAAGCTTTTGGAAAGTGGAACAACCTGTCTATTTGGATGATAAGACACTTGAGCCTAAGGAGGTTATTCATTCTTCTAATAGCACACAAAGAGGAATAGCCCATACTGAGGTTATATCAGTAGGAAGGCTTGGACTTGTGACTTTGGTTTAGCTTGGTTAGTTTGACAAGATATAATTTACATGCCAAGTAGGCCATATTTGGTTAGAATAAAATAATTTATATTAGGCCAAGTGGGCCGTTTTTTTTGTGAAATGTTATATCTCTTTAGGCCAAGAGGGCCATATGTCTGTTTGGTGCAGGCCTGTTTAATGATTTTCTATTTTAGTGATTGCATCGCATAGGTTTGATGAAGTTCCTAGAGGGAGCCTTTGCTGCAAGAGCTTCTTGTGGCCATTCCAAGTGGTATCGTCCCCTTTCCGAGAATTTTCTTTAAGCTAATAATGTTATTTGTGTATGTGGGGGCTACTTTCTTTTCCTTTGTTGGGGGATCGATAATCATGGCATGAAGTCCTAGGGTTTGGTTATGTATTAGGACATTTTCATGCATGAAAATCCTGTGATAGAGGGTAGTCCTTGTGACCCTGTCCTTCCTGCTTGCTAGGTAGCTATCCTAGGAGTTCCTATTAGTGTGAGAGGCAGTTAGAGAAGCCTACCAAAATATCAATGACGAGTAAGTTCAGAAAATATCTCAAGAAATAAAATTACAAAGGTGTGTAAAAAGGGGTTCCAACCCTTCAATAAGAATATGAAAAGAAAAAGGATGAAAATCCCTACAAGCAATTGATTATCGCCTTGCGGAGGCTTGGTAGGTTTTTGGGGACAAGTTTGAGACCCAAAGCCGATGCCTTGTCTTCCTAGGGATATCATCTAGGCAAAAGAAAATAAAGAAAAGAAAGGAAGGTTGGATCGAAAATAAAGTGAGCATTAGAAATGGATTAAAAGTTGCCTTACAAGGGCTTGGTATGCTCTTGGGTACCGAGTCAGGACCTGAGGTCGATGCCCTGTTCTCCTTGGGTCAACTCCCTCCTTTTTACATGCCGAAGTATGGAAACCTTGCAAGAAAATGTGCTATAAGGAAAAATATGATGACTAGGCTTTAGGAGTCCTCACTTGGTAGAAGATCCTAGTCCATTTGTCCTAAGTTAGGCAGGTAGTTCAAACCACCATTAGGATGACTTCTTTGAGAGGCTTTTTAGCCACTTCTCCGTGTTAGAGCAATTGGTTAGCGACTCGCTTTGGATTTGTGTCAGATTATGATGGGCCTATTCCTTGTGGATTCTCATGCCTTGATTCACTCAGGGGGTAGGGTGAGAGTTGTTCTTGTGATTTGTTGAGTATATTTTTTGTGGCAGTTTGATGCTTTCTTTGGTTGTTGTTTGTGCAGATCAGTTTGTGGGATTCAATGGGTTAAGTCCCTCTATCCCGTGGTCACCAATGAGAGTGGATTTTAAAGCCCGGTGAAGTGTATAAAAGAGGCAGATTAATGCAAATATTTGGCAAGAATTTAAAGTCAACGGAAGTGGAACTTGAAGATTTGACAATTTTAAAGGCTAAGGAAGGCGTAAATGCAAAACTTTGGTCGTTGTGGTGGTTGCTGATTTTTAGTAAAATTTTCAATCATCAAATTTTCAATCATCAAATTTCAAATTTCGGAAGCTGGACGGGAGAAATGCGGGAGGCTGGGACATTGGAAAGGCCAAAATGGCCAAGACTTTTAAAAGTTTGGGCATGGGCCCTTTGGGGGAGCCAAAGGCCCCCTAAAATTTTCAATTTGTGGAAGGGGGGAGGGGAAGGGGGCATTTTTTCAAATGGTAGTGTTAGGCACAACGACGTCCTCTTGTCACATGAGATGATTTGGAAGATGGAGCCATTGGGGTCAAGTTGAAAGCAACCCCCCTTTCAGATCTTGGCAATGGAGTCCAACAAATTTTCACTTCTCCTTGCCCATGTCTACTTGTGAAATGGCTGCATGGATGAAGAGATTGGAAATCAATCTTTCTCTCTCCTCCATCTTTCTCCTCCAAGAGGTGCTTCACATGCAAATAATCAAGAATAGGATGCAATGACAAATGCTTGTTCGGACTAGATTGTTGCAAAATCAAAAGGACATTGAGAAGTGATATCCAGCATGGCCGAGAGACTAATGGTGGGGATGTTAGCTATACATGAAGTCATTTGAGGGCACCCGCAACATGCAAACTAGCGATATTCCTTATTTTATAAAGAAAATGTGATTGTTTTTATATTTCATGGCTTAAATGATGTGCACATAGAGAGAAAATTTGTATGAATCATGTTTGAAGTATGTTTGAGGGTTGCACATGATAAAATGTAGAACCTGTAGTCACACATGGTCGTAATGGATAATTTGAAACCCGAAATGGATCTTTTAAGAGGGAAAATGAGGGTTTCTTCCATTTTGTGTTAGGGAATGAAGTTAAAATGGAATAAAAAATTGATAAAAACCATTTTTTAGTCAATATGATCAGTCAAGAAATATAAATTATAAAATTCCACATTTTTATGCATAAATAAATGGGAAAAATAGGAAAAAAGGGGAAAAATAGGTTTTTGCATTTAAAAATTAAGAAAAATATACTTTATGTTCATGAATGTATAACAAGGATGGATCATGAGGGATAAGCCTCAATTCAACCTTGTTTCTATGTTATGGTATGGTTTTTATCAATTTCTACATGAAAAACTACACAAAAATGAACGCTACACCTATCCCAACGAATGTAAAATCTAAACGGTAGGAGGAAAGAGGGGTTGTAAAAGTGAGTGGTCACTGAAAATTTTTTAAATTTTGATTTATTTGATTATGCATAGCATATAGGCCGATCACCATTTAAATTTAAGAGAGACTAGTAGCATGAGGAAACTCGATGTGCTAGGTCTTTAGCAACATCACAATTACGAGTAGATTGGAATCATTAAAAGAAATGTTTGTTGCACTGCACAATGCTAATTTATAAAATGTTTGAGCACTATGGCATCCAAAATTCCATTATGCATATCACATGGTAACTCCTGGATGCATTGCAATTGGTTTTCGATATACATGACCCATGCTGAGTTGTGAGGCACCTAAGTTGTAGGTTTAGGTGTTGGGTTCTTTGGAAAATTGTCAAATGAGGAAATGTTATCTCCTAGATCATTTAAAACAAGAGTGGAGCTTGTTACATTTGTATTATTTGTGTTAGCAATGTATCAAGGGGCTAATCCCCTTGGTGTAGGAGAGCTACAGTAGTGGGGCCATGTCATTCGGCCAAGGGGGTGCCTCCTTTATATTTGTATCATGTTGATGTACTACACCAAGATGTGTGGGATCTTCCTCTGAGGAGTAGGGAAGGGAAATCGTTGGACTACATTCCATTACAAATGCAATATCTACATTAGCAATTAGGGCAGTGTGTCCCTTATATGCTCCTAGTCATGAGGCTGAGGGGGTGTTGTTTGTTGAGTATAGAGAGGCCTGGCTAGTGCCTAGAGAGCCAATGTCAGGCCTGTTTTATGTCCCGACAGGTATGTACCCTTTGGTCATTTATTGATGTGCACAAGTAGGCTGATGCTACTATTTCTTCGTCCTCATCCTCCATGCTTGTGATTGTTGCCACTCTAACGTTCATGTGTGGTGTTTTCATTGGAGGTTCTTGTAGTGGGTGTAATGGAGGGTAATACTTTTTGATGTGATTGCCGTTGAAAGGGCCTCCACATCTCCTTCTAGGGTTTCAAGTGTTGAGATATCGAGCTCCACTCGTGATACGCCAGGGTGACCATTGTGTATTTATGTCACCGACTTGTCAGTTGCAGACGCGGTTGGTACACCGCCCATGAATAATAGCTACATGATAGCTATCCTTATCTACTCTAGTTCGTGGCTCAGTTAGTATGCCACCTTAGTTAGTTGAGTTTGGTTTGAGACCCATATAGAGGGTTCTTCTATTTCTTTGTACTAGAGTTCTTTTGGCTTACACAACTAATAAGAGGAAAACTGTTTTCAGCCTCCACCCTTGTGTGTCTTCCCCCATTGTGCAAGCAAGAAAGCTTCAAGCGAGACTCCTTCCTTCTCTCCCACAATCTTGACATGGTATCAGAGCCTTGTTCGTGGTAAGGAGCTCAAGAAAGCAAGCCAAGCTCGCGGTGGTCTGGTAAGAGGAGCAATGTTGCTTTCATTTTCTGTTTTTGGGAGCAGATATCTGCAGGTAGCACAGCCGGAAAGTGCAGGAGTGCATTGTCTCAGGTTGAGACGCCCTTCGCGGTGAAGCAAGAGGGCAGTATATGCTGCGGGAAAGAGCTTTAGCTCTTGGCGACCTTGTTTTTTTGATTTGAGGCCATTTCGGGGCCTGTTTTGGAGGCGGAAGTTTTCTGCACGCACTCAGGAAAAGGCTCAGTTTTATGCTGTGCAGCCACTGTTCTACAGGTTGGTGAAAAGTTACTGTAGAAATTGCATCGTATGCTTGTGCGCAGAGACATTGGGAGTTTCAGAATCATCCTTGGTTCCTGTTTATGCAAAATCGTCACTAGGAAGTGATTGTGTGGTCAAATACCACTTTCGCCAGTTTTGCAGATTTGCCCTTGTGAGGGTGAAGCTGTGTTTTTTGCAGTGACAGAATTTTTTTGCAGTATTCTGTAATGGCGTCTGATTCTCTTTCACAGATTGTAACTGAAAAGCTTGACAAGAACAACTTCCAAGCATGGAAGTTTAGAATGACGAATTTCCTTATGGGAAAAGGATATTGGGAATTTGTTGCAGGAAATGAAGAAGAACCAGTTCTTCCTGATGTTCCAAATCAACAGCAAATGCAGGCATTCAAAGCATGGCATGAGAGAGCCAGGAAAGTTATGTACTGGCTGTCTATCAGTATTTCAGACTCTATGATTGTGCATATTCAGGATGCAAGTACGCCAAAGGAGGCATGGGATACTTTGTCAAAAATGTACAGCACAAATACTCAAGCCAGGAAAATGCAGCTCAAGCAAGAGTTGCATAATGTGCAAAGAGAAAATATGAGCATCAACGACTACCATATGAAGGTGAAGAAGATTGCAGATGCACTTGCTTCCATTGGGTCGCCAGTGGAAGATGATGATTTAGTTTCTGTGACCTTGAATGGTCTAGGAAAGGATTATGCACAGTTTCGGACATCCATTTCAGTTCGTGAAAGATTTCCTGATTTTGAGGAGTTGATTGCTCTTCTAATTTTTGAGGAGCAGAGAAATGGTGGTGCATCTTCTTCAGGAGGAACTTCAAAAGAAGTTGTCTTCTACTCAAATGCTGGAAGAGGTAGAGGCAGAGGTAGAGGAGGCCGATTTGGAGGCCGTGGCAGAAATCAGAATATGCAGCAAACTCAAGAAAACCAGTCCTATGGAGGAGGACGTGGTAACTCTAGAGGCAGGGGGAGCCAAAGAGGTCGTGGTGGATGGCAAAGAGGCCAAAATGCAAACAGTAATGTTGAATGCTATTACTGTGGTAAAATGGGTCATATGGCTAAAGACTGCTATAAAAAGCAGAATGACATAATGAATGGAAAACTGCAACAAGGAAATTATGCATATTCTAGTAGACAGGGTGATGATAGAAATGAGCATCTGTTTATGGTGCAGCACATGAACAATTCTGTGACAAGTGCAGAAGAAAGCAACGATGTATGGTATGTTGACTCAGGTGCATCAAACCATATGACAGGTCATGCAGAATGGATGGAGGATGCAAGGAAAATGGAAAAACCAGGATTTGTGGAGACTGGTGATGATACTGCACATCCTATTGTGCAGATTGGAAAAATTCCCTTGTCTATGCAGGATGGGAAAAAGAAATACCTGTCCGATGTATTTCATGTTCCGAATATCACCAAGAATCTGGTTTCTGTTGGTCAAATGGTTGAGCAGGGCTTGCAGGTCAGATTTAATCCTCATGGATGCTTTGTTGAGGATATGAAAAATAAAGGTCACTTGATAGCAAAAGGAAAGAAGAAGGGCAGAATGTTTACGTTGGATGCAGACATGCCTGAATTGAGTGCAGCAATGTTTGCACATGGGACCGGTGTAGTTGCAGATATTGATATCTAGCATAAACGCATTGGTCATGTTAATGTACAGCGACTTAAATCAATGCAGGCCCAAAATATTGTTGCAGGTTTGCCAAAATTCAAGGTTGCAGAAATGCATAAGGTCTGTGAAGCCTGTCAGTTTGGAAAACAGGCAAGGAAACCATTTCCTAGACATGTTCAAGAGAGTGAGAAGCCATTGGAATTAATCCACTCTGATGTGTGGACTACTAAAGCTGCATCTCTTGGAGGCTGTCATTATTTTGTCACTTTTATTGATGACTATAGCAGAAAAGTTTGGGTGTATTTTATGAAAAAGAAAAGTGAAGTTTTTGGGCATTTCAAAACCCTTAAAGCTATGGCTGAAAAAGAAACAGGTCTGCAAATAAAATGCCTAAGGTCAGATGGAGGGGGAGAGTACCTCTCAAATGAGTTTGCAAAGTTCTTGCAGGAGCATGGCATAAAGCAGCAATATTCATGCAGTTATACCCCACAACAAAATGGAATTGCAGAAAGGAAAAACAGGCATATTGGAGAGGTATCTCGTGCCATGCTCAATGAAAAAGACTTGCCAGATTTTTATTGGGCTGAAGCAGTTGCTACAGCAGTCTACATAATGAACAGGACTCCCACTGCAGCAATACATGGAATGACTCCAGAGGAGAGGTATACTGGTAGGAAACCAGATATTTCTCATTTGAAAATTTTTGGTTGCATTGCCTATGTACATGTGCCAGATGAGTTGAGATCCAAGTTGGATCCAAAAGCTGAGAAGTGCATCTTTATTGGTTACTCTCTGCAGCAAAAAGGGTATAGATGCTATAACCCTTCTACTCGTAAGTTTACAGTGAGCAGAGATGTTGTTTTTGATGAGATGAGTAGCTGGTATAAACCAGTAAATGTGATTGATGATGTAGATACACAAAATGGTAATGCTGCACAAAATTCACAGTAGCAGTCACAAAATATTAGTGGACCTGGAGCGTCCTCTAGTAGTGGTTCACATTCTTCACCATGGACAGGCAGATTGAGATCAGGAGAATCTTCTCAAAGTAATGCAGATAGTGGTATGCAGGTATCACGAAAAGGAAAAGAGAAGGTTGATCAGTCCATGTTTGATGTGAATGCAGGTCACTCTTATGTGGATGGTGAATCCAGTGGCTCAGAACAGAGCATTGATGATGAGTTGGGTATTCCTTCTATTGTTACACCTGGAGTAAGGAAGACCAGGGATGTTTTGAGAGCACCTGGGAGTGAACCTACTTTGCGCAGGTCTACGAGAGCTAGGTATCCTGTGGATAGGCTGAAATATGATGGATTTACAGCCATTCACTATGCATATATGGTCAAAGTGATACAGGAACCAGAACCCACATCTTTTGAGCAAGCCATGGGAAAAGAAAAATGGGAGAAAGCCATGGATGAAGAAATGGATGCCTTGGAAGCAAATGCTACATGGGAATTGGTACCTTTGCCTAAAGGTAAGAATGCAATTGGCTGTAAGTGGGTTTATAAGGTGAAGCACAATGCTGATGGTTCTGTGAACAGATACAAGGCAAGATTAGTAGTCAAGGGGTATGCACAAACATATGGCATTGACTATGAAGAAACATTCAGTCCAGTTGCAAGGATGGCAACTGTAAGAGCAGTCATTGCTATGGCTGCATCAAAGGGATGGTCTTTACATCAGATGGATGTAAAGAATGCCTTCTTGCATGGTGATTTGCAAGAAGAGGTCTATATGGAGCAGCCACCAGGTTATGTGCATGCTGTTCATCCTGAGTTTGTTTGCAGGTTGAAGAAAGCCTTGTATGGCTTGAAGCAAGCACCTAGAGCATGGTCTGACAAGATAGGACAGTATCTTGTCACTATTGGCTTTCAGATTTCCAAGGCAGATTTCTCACTTTATGTGAGAAAAACAGAGAAATGTATTATACTGCTTGTCATTTATGTTGATGATTTGATTATGACAGGTGACAGTGATGAAGATATCATTCATGTGAAAATGCTATTGAAGCAGAAGTTTGAGATGAAGGATTTGGGAGAGCTGCGTTATTTCTTGGGCATTGAGGTGATTAGATCACCAAGTGGGATACAGCTCTTGCAGAGGCAGTTTGGATTGGACATGCTGTCCAAATATGGGATGACAGGCTGTAAGCCTATTTCAGTTCCTTTGGACCAGAATGTGAAGCTGAGCACAGATGCAGGTGAGCTTCTGGAAGACCCTACTATGTACAGACGCATAGTAGGAAGTTTGATTTATATGACTATTACCAGGCCAGATTTGAGCTATGCTGTTGGATTGGTAAGTCAGTTTATGCAGGCTCCAAGGAAACCACATTTGGATGCGGCTAGACGCATACTCAGGTATGTGAAGTCCACATTGCAGTATGGACTATTTTATGAGACTGGGGTTCAGATACAGTTGCATGGATACACTGATGCTGATTGGGCTGGTAGTATTTCTGATAGACGATCTACCAATGGATATGTATTCTCTTTTGGGAGTGCTGCAGTCACTTGGAGCAGCAAGAAACAGCCTACAGTTGCCTTGTCGAGCACAGAGGTTGAGTACAGGGGTGCAGCAATGGCTGCATGTGAGGTAGCTTGGTTGCATAAGCTACTTTATGATATGCATCAGTCTACAGATGGGCCAGTTGTCATTTATTAGGACAACATGAGTAGTATACACTTGGCAAATAACCCAGTCTATCATGCTAGAACAAAGCACATTGAGGTGCATTATCACTATGTGCGAGAGAGGGTTTTACTAGGTCTTATTGATCTAGTTTATGTCAGCACAGAGGATCAGGTAGCTGACATATTCACGAAGGCATTGGGCGCAGAGAAGCTGCGCAAGTTCAGAGACCTGCTTGGTGTGCAGGAATTGGGATTGAGCTCGAGGGGGAGTGTTGAGATATCGAGCTCCACTCGTGATACGCCAGGGTGACCGTTGTGTATTTATGTCACCGACTTGTCAGTTGCAGATGCGGTTGGTACACTGCCCATGAATAATAGCTACATGATAGCTATCCTTATCTACTCTAGTTCGTGGCTCAGTTAGTATGCCACCTTAGTTAGTTGAGTTTGGTTTGAGACCCATATAGAGGGTTCTTCTATTTCTTTGTACTAGAGTTCTTTTGGCTTACACAACTAATAAGAGGAAAACTGTTTTCAGCCTCCACCCTTGTGTGTCTTCCCCCATTGTGCAAGCAAGAAAGCTTCAAGCGAGACTCCTTCCTTCTCTCCCACAATCTTGACATCAAGCTCCACATTGCCTGTGTTCTACTAATGGTGCAAACTTTGAAAGGTCTCAACCCCCTGAACTTCATCTTTTGTTTATGACTCTTTATAGAGTACAAAAATACTAAGTCTCCTCATTCAAGTCACATTTTTTGACATGCTTGTCAAACCAACTCTTGTGTCGTGCTTTTTCACAGGTTATGATATGGGTTGCAATGAGCTGGGTTTCAGATAGGCGTTCTAGTTTGACAAAGCAATTTGTCCATGCTTCCTTTCCATCCCATCTCTCTTGATCACTATCCTCAAGCTTGGAATGAAGAACTCTATTGGTAAGATTACCTCAATTCCATAGGTCGACTTGAATGGTTTTTATCCTGTAACTATTTTATAGGCAGTCTTGTAAGCCCATAATACTTCCATTGTCTTATTGTCCTAGTTACTATGGAAGGACCACCTTGGTTAGGACATTCAGTAGGATTTTGTTTGTGGCTTCATCTTGACTGTTGGCTTGAGGGTAATATGGCAAGGGTTTTGGATGGATTATCAAGAAGGTGGATAATAAGTGGGCAATTAACTCATTGATGAAGTGTGTGCCTTGATCACTGATTAATTCTATGGGACATCCAAACCATGAAATCACTTGCTCCCAAAGAAATTTGGTAGTGGTCCTAGTGTTGTTTTTTTGAGTTGCCCGAGCTTCAACCGACTTGGTGAGATAGTTTGTGGCTATGATTATGTACCTTTCTTGTGAGTATTGTGCTATAGGGGTTGATTGCACTGATGTCCATTTTTCAAATGGTTAGTTTGCTATTACTTGGGTCAACTTCATCTTATCCTTATGAATAGGGACCTTAGCTTGTTGGCACTCATCAAAATGCTTCACAAACTTAGCTGCATTGTGGAATAGTATAGGCCACCACTATTGGGACTAGAGCACCTTACGTGTAGTTTTCCCATTGAAATATCCTTTAGCAATTCCACCATGAGCTTCTAAAAGCACATTATGCATCTCATGCTCACAGACACATCTCCTTAACAGTCCATCCTATCCTAATTAGTAGAGTTAACTGGTAATCAATTGATAGGGTTGAATCCTTAGAATGAGACATTTTAGCTAAGCCTTCTCAATTGGATGTTCATGCAATCCATGTTCTAGGATGTGGAATATGTCATCTACCCAATAAGGTGTAAGGTCTGCTCTAAACAAATCTCTTTTCCTAGATATTCTAAACAAATGCACGTCGGGTAGGTCATTCTACAATGCCTTGTCCAACCACTTCTCCTATGGTTATGCGAGACATATGGTATGCCATGTAATGTTGTTTTCCCTTATGTAAAACCACACAGAGAAGTCAATTTATAATAGAAAAATTAACCATCAAGCAATGCATCTTGTTACAGAAGGTTTGTTCACAAGATAAAGTAATGCTGTTGCTGAGATCAACAAAGAAAGTAAAGGGTGTAGCTAGAAGATAATGTTAAAATTTCTTTACAACAAACACCATAGCTAGCCCTTTCCTTTCTATGATATAGATTATTTCATTTCCATGTCAGTGAGTTGTTTGCTTGCAAAGCTCACTAGGTAATATTCTCTAAGTTGGCAAAAACTGCTCCCATGGCAAACTTTGATGCATCAATGTGCATATGGAAGGTAATGGACCAATTTGGGGCTTGTAGAATAGGTGTGATCGTCATAATCTTTTTCAATTCTTTGTAATTGTGTTGGCACTCCTTAGTCCACTCAAATACAATCAACAACTTGTGAAGTAGTCATACAATAAGTGTGTAATTCAACACAAATCGTTGACAGTACCCTGTGTGGCGAGGAAGCATTGAACTAACTTGTAGTTGGTTGGTGGTGGTAAATCAACAATCACCCTAACTTTTGAAAATTCAGTAGTAATGCCATTTTTTGAAACCATGTGTCCTAGGATACATCCATGCTTTACCTAGAATGAGCATGTTAAGGGGTTCAGTGTGAGAGAGACCATATTGCCTACACTATTCAAGGACCATGTAGAATTTGCCTAGGTGCTCCTCCCAACTAGAATGAACACACGGATCATCAGTGAATATTTTTAACCAATTTCTAACAATTTCCTTGAAAATAGTATACATAAGACGTTGAAACATAGCAAGTGTATTAGTCAGCCCAAATGGCATGACTATGTAGGCAAACACACCCCATTCTATTGCAAATGTCGTTTTGTGCCTCTCATCTGGGTGCACTTGTACTTGGTTATAGCCAAAGAAGCCATCCAAGAAATTTTAGGCTTCCTTCCCTATCACTCTCTCAAGCATATGCTTGGTGTATGGTAATGGATAATTGTCTCTCTTTGTTGTTGTGTTGATCTTTTTGTAATTCATGCACACTCAAATCTTTCAATTCTTCTTCAAGATAATTACTGTGGGTGATATCTAGTCCATGTCCTTAATCTTGTGAATGAATCCAACATTCAATGGCTTGTCTATTTCCTCCTTTACAGCATGAGCATGCTTTGGATTCATTACATACTGTCTTTGTTTGACTAGTGTCACGTTGGGGGTCATAGGAATGTTGTGAGTCCCAATACTCAGGTTGATTTCTTTCAGTTCTTCTAATGACCAAGCAAATACATTTACATACTCTTGTAAGAGATTAATGAGATTGTGCTCCTCTTGCTTAGTTAAGTCATCGGTGATGTACACGGGTCGAGGCGGCTTGCCCCTTCCCTTGCCAAGTTGACTTCTTTAACTTTTGCATGTCCTTTGATGGGTTCACGAACTTGTTCTGCTCGTTTGGCACCTACCAACACCACTATGAGGTTTCCCTTCTTATACTTAATGAAGCATTTGGATAGGTCATGTGGTTTGTTTTGTCATTTAGTGTCAGAGGACTTGGACTATTTCCTTCTTCCTTCTTTGAGCCTCTTGCACCTCAGATGGATAGGGAGGTCACCTTTGGTGCATTTGGTCTTAGGTGATCATGGAATTTCTGGATCACTTTTAGAGCTCACTTTTGACTCAGAGTTGAACTCATAGTCTTCACTAGAACATGGAGTTTCCCATGGTGGTTGTAGCTTTGACACTGATTCCATTCTAAGTAGCGGTGTAGCACTTGATTGCATTAACCCAGCCCACTCATGGTCCACTATGTCTAGGTGCTCTAACCATGTATGATCACAATTCGCTTGGAAGAATCCTCTTTCCATTCTAAATGTACTAGTCTCTTGGGGTTTAGAGTTTGCTCTTATTTTCTCAATCACTTATCCCTCTGTGTCGTATTCTATGGTTTTGGGTTCTTCCTCATTGTCCTCACAGGAGTTGCAGTCTTCATACTCCTCATCCGAATCCTCATACCTAGATTGTTCATCATTCACATGGCTCTCATTCATAGGTCTTTTCTCATCCACAATGAGGGCCTAGTTTTACAATAGATTTATGTTATGCACCTTAGTCCATTGCCACTCCAGGTTCTCCATGAGATCCTTAAGAGGTTCAAAGTTTGCAGCTCGGTTACTAGCTCTTATGAGTCAATACATGGTAGGTGATAGGCATTGGTCGGTTGGTGGAACTCCTAGCCATCATGTAGAGAGGTAATGATGGTATGGCATCATTCTTGGGTAACTCATAAGCTGTGATTCCATTGGGTTTACTAGATGCTTCTATAGCTTGCCTATAGTTATCCTCATCACCTGAGAATGGCAAGTCAATGGTTTCCAATACATGCATCCAATCATGCTCATCCTTAGGGCAAGGAATATACTTACTTAAGGGTCCAATTCGTGCTTTTGTTATGAATCACCCTTTAGTGATACAGAGATGGTCCACTTGTGAGGTTTTCCAAGTGTCCATGTCTACTTGAACAACTTCTATTCTATTGCCAAAGAATATCAACCCATTATCCCAATCCTCTATCACTCAAGCATTTCTCATCCGTGGCATGCTTAATAGAATAGTGTAGTCCACTCCCTTCATGACTATGAAGTTAAATGAGAATTGATATCCTGCTATCTTTAGAGGCCACTCTTTTAGCACCTTGAATAGCTTGACTTTCATTCCATTCACTAGTGCAACATTAAATCGTGCCATTTTTACTACTGGGTTTCCCCAAACTTATAGAATTGTGTGGCTAAGCACACTAACTCTAACTCCTGTATCCACAATTTCTTTCCATGTGGTGTCACATAATGCAACAACAAGTAAGAGTGAGTGCATTTTTGTGCCCTCCCAAAAGGCATTTACTTGTAGGGATCTAGATAATGGGTTCAAGGTTAAGCTTGTATATGCATCTTTCCATCAAGGTCCTGCAAATCATGGCTTTTTGCCTAAGAAATTCTCCTAATAGCAATGTTACATGAGTTGACATCAGTGTTGTGGGCAAATTTCCAACCTTTTCCTTTTCCCCTAGAGTCAAAGACTTTTTTCCAAAGCTCTTGGGCAGTTCATCTATCTCTGGCATCTGGGTTATGCTTGTGTGGTGATACAGGGGGTATTGATGTGCCTCTTGATCTTAGGTTCATAGAGGAGACTAGTGGACTCACGCTAGAGTGCTCGTTAATCTCATCCTCCATGGCAAGGTTTGCATCCTGCAAGTGCGCTTAATCTTCTCTCACCCACTCTTTGACTTTTTCTATGACTTCTAATTGGTGTTTTGGGTTGGGGTATTCTCCAACATTGGCACTTCCCTTTGCCATTCTCTTAAGAGGAGAGGAGGTTTTTGCCTCTGTGTTCGTTACCTATTTCCCTTTGGTCAGTGTGGTGGCACTATTAATTTTGAGTGTTACCTTGGCGTCTGCCCTCTTCCTTCTCCTTTTTTGGCTCTTTTTTCTCTCAAGTGTTGCATCTAAGTTGCTAGGTCTAAGTAATGAGATACTAGCTTGCTTCATTTGGGCTTGGGTCATGACATTGAGTGGGATTAGTGTGGCTTCATTATCATGTGTTTCGATGCTAAAGAGTCCAAGTGGTACTAATGGCACAATTACTATACTAGTGGAGGGCTTCCATCTAGGGAAATTAGCATACAAATGTGTAACTCCACACTCCAGACATCTCAAGTCAGCCTTGTCCTTGTTTGCATGCTCATTTTTAGGGCAGTGAGATGAAATGTACATGGGACATCCACAAGTCCGTGGTTCTCAAGGATGAAGGAGAGCATTGAATATTCTAGCAAGGTGCTAAAAAAGAACATGGAAAAGCACCAACTATTCTAGCAAGGTGCTCTGAGGGCTCTCACAAGGAAAGTGTGGGGAACAATGTAATTCATTTTATAAGAGTACATGCTCGTGTAAGTTGTAAAGTCTAAACGGACATGGATGAAGGGATAAGGAAACTAGAAGGAAATGGAGAAAGAGGACCTTGGCAAGGTGCCCGATCATGTAAAAAAGGGGATGGGTACCCAAGGGTTTTAGGGTTTTGTATATAAACTCAAAAAGTGAATGAAAAGCTCATTCTTTGGTGTGTGGCAAAAGTGATATCTTCTCCTTCTCTTCTTCTCTCCTTCTTCCTTGCTTGTGTGTGCTTGAGAGAGGGAGTGTGAGGGAGTGAGGAAGTCTGTGTGTGAGAGTGAGGGATTGCGGAGAAGAAGCTCTCCATTATCTCCTCTCTTCTTCTTCTCTTCTCTTCTCTCTCTTGTCTTGCATGTGGCTATGGAGGATGGAGCTTGAAGGAGGAGGCTTGAGGTTACTCGAGCTTGCATCTCAAATTGTGGAGCTATCGACTTGCTTGAGGGAGGAGGCTACTCATTCGGGGATCAAGGTAAGCTCACTACGCCCCCTAGGATCGAAGGCGTGTCGGCTAGATAAGAGATAACCATTTGTGCTCACTTGAAATGCTTGAAGCAATAAGGGGTCTGTGGGTCTTGGCCATTGAGCGTGAGCTCTCACTACATTTTGGTTCCATTGCTAAGACAAACCGTTGAGCATGTTAAATATGAGGGATCTAGAGCATGGCAGATGTGGAAGCTTTAGAGGTTGGAAGAGAAAGAGTGAGTTCATGAAGATATGGACATGACTGATTGTTACATAAGTGAATTAAGTTCCAAGATGGAAGCTTGGACTCATAAACACAATCTTGTGTATTGACTGACAATGACACAGAGACTTTACTGAAGGAAAAAAGTACTATGACATTACATTAGAAAAGAAAGCAAGTATAATGCTTTATAGAAAACTAGATGGTAACACTTCTCCTACTGTGCATATGGGATTCTAGTCATGAGCCCTCACTACTCCTTACAAAGATACTGAGGTAGGTGTGATTGCAAACATCTCAACACCCCTCCTCAATCACAACTAGAAGTACAAAGCGTATAGAGGCTTTAGTGAAAACAACACCTGCAAAGTGTGGGCACACCATAAAAACACCAAAGGCTGTCGCAGAAAAGGTTAAGTGTGGGTACCATAAACATGATGGATATCCAGAGGCTGTAACAGGGTCCTCACAAAGTGTATAGAGGTTGTAGTACAAGGCTACAAGAGGAGTTTACAAGTTTATGTTTGAAGCATTAGGGCTAGGCAATAAAAGGCTAAAAGAGTCTATTTTAATAGAAGGAATGATGAGGTTTGTCCTTCTCATGGTGGTTTTCTTCTTCTTCTTCTTCTTCTTCTTCTTTTGCTCCATGTTCTTCTTCTTCTTCAAAAGCAACTAGATAGGCCCTTGGGACCTCTTTCTGGCATGGCAGAACTTCTCGGTGTGTCTGGTCCTTTTGCAAAAGTCACAGAAGAGCTAATCCTTCTTGCCTTTGTACATGTTGCCAACATATAATGCTTGTTCATCTCTAGAGGTGCTTGGTTCTTCCTTAGTTTTTAGCTTCTTTTCCTCCTCTAATAGTGCTGCCTAGATATCATCAAGCTCAGGGTTTGGCATATTGATTAGAGTTGTTGATACATTATTATATTCAGGAGGCAAACTTTTAAGTAGAACACCAATGTAAACATCTTCTTCCATTTTAATGTTGATTCCTGCAAGCTGCTGAGATAGAAGTCCTTCCATGTAATTTAGATGTGTGGCACGTGATGTGCTGGACTTCATTTCAAGCCTGAAAATTTCAATCAAGAGACCATACTTTGATGACTTAAACTGTGCACCAAACAA
Source organism: Lygodium microphyllum (assembly GCF_053477565.2). NCBI lineage: Eukaryota > Viridiplantae > Streptophyta > Polypodiopsida > Schizaeales > Lygodiaceae > Lygodium > Lygodium microphyllum. The sequence goes on from NC_141160.1 coordinate 89,866,297, forward strand.
GGTGTCAAGTCTCTTCCATGTATCCTGTTAAGTATCACAGTTATCCACATGGTGGATATAACTGTCATCTAGCTCCAGTTTGATAATGGACTGAGCCTTATCATCATCCTTTTTCCAAGTGACTACAAGGTCCGCATCATGAGGCTTCTTTTCTTTTCCAGTGGTAATGGCCAAAAGGCCCTTCTTCATTAGGATGAGTTTGATGTGAGTTTGCTAGATGTGAAACCTGACTCCTTTGAAGCAAACTGATGGAGAGTCTTTTCCCATGTTGGATTTGTAGGGACAACAAAAAATCAACTTCAGAATTCTTAGAGTTTATCAATGGAAGAGCAGATTACAGTGTGTCAAGAGACACAAGTAATGACAATGTGAAAACACACTATCTAAAGACTATGCCTGAGTTGACATCGAACTTGAATCTTCTTAGTTTGGGGTCTTCAATCCTTCTTAATGACAATGTGAAAACACACTATCTAAAGACTAACACACTATCTAAAGACTATGTCTAAGTTGACGTCGAACTTGAATCTTCTTAGTTTGGGGTCTTCAATCCTTCTTCAATCTTTCTAGGTCATTCCCCTTCTTGATTTGATGCTAGGACAATAGATCAGAGTGGTAGTGGGTTGCTCCAGGTGGCAAGAGAGAGAAAATGATGAGATTTTTGAGCTTAGGTGAAAAATGGCTATGGATCACAATTAGGGTTTCTAGGGGGCCTCGTTTTTTAAACATTTCAGGAGCTATACTTAATGATTTTCAAAATTTTTAAATGGAAATGTAGCTAACTTGATGCTCTATCAAAGCCCCACAGTGATGATCAAGATCACTTGTGGATTCAGGCACGTAGAGTGACGATGACAACAAGCGCAATTCTGGATAGATCTCGACATTTTGAATAATGCTAGGGGAAGAGAGCACTAATGTTAATGATTTATGAGCTAGGAGGAAGCGCCATAAGTGGAGGAAGAGATGTCTAGAAGAGAGTTCATGAAGATATGCTCTGTATTGAGAGATCCAGGGACTCCAAGCTGGGTATGTCTGGTAGGTTACAATTCTAGGCTATGGCAGTGACTGAGAAATTTCACAATGGTGAAGCTATGCTTGCCTGAAGTTAGTGATTGATGTGTTAAGAAGAAGCTCTAGAAGTAGGGGAACATTTTTCCATAAGGAAGCACTAGGAGATTTGACCTGTGGAGTGAGATGTAAGAGCTTCAATGTGACAAGGTGCTGTTGGCTATGGCTGCCAAGAAGCTCAAGTGAAGGTAGAGTTGAGAGATGAAGTCATGGGCTAGAACTGAGCTGACCAGAGGTTAAGATGAGCTAAGAGAGGGCAGAGGAGAGCTAAGTCGAGTTGAGCCATGCCCTATTAGGCTTTGATACCATGTTAAATATGCAGGATCTAGAGCATGGTAGATGCGGAAGCTATGGAGGTTGGAAGTGAAAGAGTGAGTTCATGAAGACTGACATGACTAACTATTATACAAGTGAATTAGGTTCCAAGATGGAATCTTGGAATCATAAACAAAATCTTGTGTATTGACTGACAATGACCCATAGACTTTACTAAAGGAAAAAACTACTATGACATTGCATTAGAAAAGAGAGCAAGTACAATGCTTTACAAGAAACTGGATGGTAGCACTTCTCCTACTGTGCATATGGGATTCTAGTTGTGAGTCCTCACTTCTCCTTACAAAGATACTGAAGTAGGTGTGATTGCAAACATCTCAACAGAGCACTTGCATGCTTCAAATTGAGCGTTGAAGTAAGGTTGCATCCCCGAACCGGTGCTTGAGATATGTAGGAGATTTGGGCTTTTTAATCTTCAAAAAAAGTAAGTATTTTAGGTTTTTGATGAGTAGATAAGTAGGAGGAATCATTTCAATAATTGTGTTTTGAATTTTGTTGCATTTAGAGTAGGATAGGAGTAAGAAATGGAAGTAAAAAGCTTTAGGGTTTTTGCTGTAAAACATGCCAAAACAAAGCAAAATCAAGGGAAAAATGGGCTTGCACTCCATTGACAAGGCTTAAGCACTAACGAGATAGAATTGGGGCATTAGGACAAGGGTTTAAGACCCAAGGAAGGGGGTGGAAGGCTCATTGTCAGTTTGTGAAACAAGCACAAAGAGAGAGAGAGAGAGAGAGAGAGAGAGAGAGAGAGAGAGAGAGAGAGAGAGAGAGAGAGAGAGAGAGAGAGAGAGAGAGAGAGAGAGAGAGAGAGAGAGAGAGAGAGAGAGAGAGAGAGAGAGAGAGAGAGAGAGAGAGAGAGAGAGAGAGAGAGAGAGAGAGAGAGAGAGAGAGAGAGAGAGAGAGAGAGAGAGTGTGTGTGTGTGTGTGTGTGTGACTTGGAGCTTAGGACGAATCAATTAGCTGCCATAGGAGTTTTACATGCATATCAGGTACATAGAACCCTCCATCTGTATGCATTCTTGCAATCTAGAGCTCCTTACTTGTGGATTTGGCCAAAATCATGGCCATAATTCAAATTTTTGTTGCCGCTGTTTGTGTGCTGGTGGAATCAAACACAATCCATAGGGGTCTGATTCCTAGAATTGGACACTCGAACGTTCGTCGATTCTTGGAATTTAGACATTCGGACTAACTTGACTTGTCCTCCGATCACCGTCTGATCTTGAAAATTGGACTATCCCTCGCCTGTTTGATTGCACATTCACCCTGTTTGATTGGGATGATTGGACTAACTAAATCAGACTTGGACACTCGGCCTCATTGACCACTCAAACAGATGAAAATCAGACCAGTCAAAATCAGACACTCGGCCCCATCAACCACTCGGACAGACCCAGTCAAAATCAGACACTTTGTACTTAGACATGCGAGAATTGGATACTCCAAAATCGGACAACCAAAATCGAATGTCTGACTACTCTGAGAATCAGACACTATACGATCGAACCAGAATTCTGACAGGAGAGACTGAAAAATATAGTGTATCTTGGGCAAGGAAAAACACCTCCGATAGTAGAGCTCGGGAAGGCTTCGAAAGCCTTACGGATAAAATTGACCCTAGAAATTACAGTCGGATGACTAGACAAAACCACTGAGACAGTCACGTCAACTTTTAGTTACTATTAAAACCGTGAGATTGACCCCTAGACCCCCATTTGACCTTGATCAAGTTGAACAACATAGCACAGACCCTAGAGACCAGAGAGAGTGGCCAGTGGACTGAGTGTAAAGCCCTCTTCAGCTGAGAACTTAGACTAGAGTGCGGGAGCTACATTTGTTATCTCGTGTTTGCACCCACATTGTTTTCAACACACTTGAAGTGCACTTGTGAAAATGGAAAGCCCGATTTTGCACAGTGCATGCAAAAGAGGACCATGCACACACTGAGCTAACTAAAATTGAGGGTTGGCTATCAATAAAAAGGAACATGCTTAGACTTAATGAATAAAATGAATCCACCAATAGGAGGTGACACTCAAACCTAGAAAGGGGATCAAGCAACCCCAATTGGTAGGGCCAAGTGACAAACACAACATGGAAAGCCAGATGCTTCAAAGGAGAAATACCATTAGGAGTGCAACGTTTCCCCAACCTGATCAACTTCATTGACAACTTGGTGGAGCAGGAAACCATAGACATGGCAGAACTTGATGTAAACCATGAAAATGAGGAGCTTGACCTAGGAGTTTTCTCGATCAAAATCTAGTAGATGGGGAATGCATACAACGCACAAACCAGGGTAGAGCACCATGGCAGCCATTTAAAGACATCATAGCGGACCTTGAACAGGAACGAAAACTGGTGCAAAATGGCTTGCAAGGAATAGCAACATACAACCAGCAACAATAGGCTAAGAGATTGCGCTAGGACATAGAAATGCGAGAAGTCCACCAGCGCGTGCTAGCCCTAGCAAATAGAAACTGAACATGACCAAATGTAGAAACGGAGAGAGCGCTAGAGGCAAACTTAACACTAAGCAAACTTCTCACAAAGCAATTGATAGACAACACATTGGAAGAGCAAAGCATTGCAGTGCTAGCAACATCATTGCTAGCAGGATTAGGAGTTGACTAGGGATCCAAGAACCAATCAAGAATCCTTGTAGTTCCAAAACAACTAGACAAGTAATAGTTGAGCAATGACCTGTATAGTTTTGTAGAGCAGTTTGAGCATGTCTGCAAGGCTAATAGCCTCACAGATCTTGCCCAATGCTCACAAGCTTTTGGCCTATGCTTATGCAATAAAGGATTGATGTGGTACATCAGTTTGGACAATGTTGAACCCAATAATTATAACACCCTCAAGAGTCTCTTCATCAAGAGGTTCTCTGAGGTAGGATACTCTGACAACCTCATAGTAAGATCAACGAATGTCAATTAGAAGGATAAGGAGGATATCCTAGACTACATCACCCATGTGTGGAGTTTCTTTAAGAGAATCCCAACTGTAGAGAGACCTAGAGGTCTCCACTGTGTTCATAAGTGGAATCTGAAGAAGTGAAGAGCTTTACAAGGCCTTAATGACCAACTCAACCTTGCAAAGGGATGTGCTATAGCTAGGGTCTTCAAAGAAGCCATATGAGTGGATGATCTACTCAAAGAGAGGAGCTCAAGACCTGCAACCCGAGACATCATTGCTCTTGGAATCTTAGGAAGAACTTTGATCACTAGTGACAGATCTAGCCAAGGCACCCAAGACAAAGGAAAGAATGTCAATTAGAGCCAGGAGTTGGCAGACGTGAAGCTAGAGTTGGCTAAGCTACAGGAGATGATGAGAAGGCCTACGTGGTCCCATGTCCAATTGTAGTGGAAACCACCTTCCAACTAAGTGTCGGGACCCAAGATCCTGACCTTGTGCCAACTGCGGTAGGTTTGGCCATGATGCCATGCATTGCGTACTGCAGACTATTGTGGAGACTCCCATATTCACAACCTTACAACCAGCCTTACCTAGGGAATATGACTCTAAATCTCTTCAAAAGAGGAGCCCCATTGGCCCTCCTAGCACCTAACGATACAAAGCTACCCATCTCTAGGATAGAGATCAATCCCATAGGCATACCTAGGCCACTTGGACCCTACATAACCCGTCCACCAAGCGACGCTCCCCAGTCCACTATATGGAGGATAATGATAAGGAGCCATAATGTGAACCCTTACGTCTCATATGACAAAGAGTGTAATCTAGTTATCATGGACTATTGACCAGTGCACTGGTGATGGTGTTAGGAAGAGGGAGAGGCAAAGGCTTAAGAGGGCATACCCAAGAACCAATTTCTTGTTGGACTTGTGGTCACCCAGGACACATCTCCTTGCATTTCCCTGAGAGGGAGCAAGCAAATCGAGATAAGATTGATCTCAAATATGTGCTGAATGTGGAATCACTCACCTATTTGTTGATTGCCCTAGGCAAAATCCATCTTCTAGTTTGGCAATTGTGCCATCAGTACCAGTTTGCATGATAGCCAGGAACTCTAGTAATCGACCAACACCATTGTACCTACCACAAGTGGCTGTAATGCTAGTACCCCCTACAAATGTAAGAGTAGCCACCATCATTGAGATTGAGGAAGAGGGTGAGGAAGTGGTGGGACCTGCCTACCTACACGTATTAGTGACCACCCAAAAGACACGTGTCTTTGATGCACTCATTGACAAGGGGACTGATTATAACATCCTTATGCATGATCATTGGACCCTCATTGGTCAGCCCCAACTGCACTAAACTCAATCCATTTGGAGGTCCATCCTACTCACTGGTGGAAAAGTGCAAAATAGTGGTCTTTATTGAGACTAAAAGCTTGTCTATGATCTTCTATGTTATAACGTGCCTGCCTATCGACTGTCCAAGCACGCTTTAGTGGCCCATCGAGAAATGAGTCTAAGCGACACCACCCAGCACTCCCATGGAATGCCACGGGTTTTGTCGCCTAGGGTTTCTTGAGTCTGCGTCGTAACGGAACGTTCGTGGCCAAATCCACTAGGATCGACCTGAAACATCAGCCTAATATCATCTTCCAAGAAAAACATTCCTTTATTTCCCACGGCAACTTATCATCACTGACCCTTGCCATGCATTTACCATCAAACACAAGCACTTGGAGTAATCATCCAAATCTCATCCAACAATCAATTTTATGCAAAAGCATTTAGGACATTGTTTGATCAATCATAAAAAACAATGGTATCCTTTTCCAAACATTGCAGGAATAGTTGCGATAACCTTTCCATTGCGTATTTTCTCTCCCCCTTGGAATCAGGAGCGGTTCTGTGTAAAATGTACTTAACACACCCTTCTTTTGACCAAGGCATATGTTAAGGTTTCAAACATTGTACAAGACATAAGTCCTAGTAGTCACTTATGTCGATCGATAACAAGTACAAAAGCATCGGTCTTGACTCGGGGCTCTCCTAACCCCTTGAGCTCTCTACTTGCCTTTGAGACCCAGAGTTGTTGTTTGTATCTAGCCCAATCCTGGAATTTGGATTGATAAACGTAGTGGTTATCGGATGGATCCCAAGGCATCTTAGATTTTAATCCTTATGATCACTGTTTGTACTAGCTAAGCACAACACCAAGATTCCCAATCTATCAAACATGAGCTATTAATGAGAGCTTGGGCAAAGATCTTAGAGATTCGAGATTGAATTTCCCCTAGGCTAGATTACTTATCATGCAACCCATCAAGTGTACAAGCTACAGCCATGCTTTCAGTGTGGGGATATAACCATCTATTATTTTCATGAAAAGGAGAGTCAACAATACCTTCGAATTCTATTATGCTATATACGAGTTTGTTGCATAGCATCTAGATGCATTTTACTTCTCTTGATACCCACGCTTTGCAACTCTATCTTTCGAATGTATGAGATGAAACCTATCCCTTTCCATGACCTATTCTCATGCGACATCTAATGTACCTCATGCGTGAATCAAAAGCAGGCATCTATTAATTTGGAAATACATTAATTATGACTGGTATCATGGTTGGATTGGCAATGATGCCCTTGCTTGAGGCTTCATTGCTCGTTGTGGGGTTTCCATCTGGATGTGTCATTTTCTGCTTGGCGGCCATCCTTGACCTTCGTCTCCCTTAGATGCAAGTCGCACAAGACTCTCGCACCTTATGCTCAATTAGTGGGGCCAATTTGGGGAGAGAATTGAGTTTGTGAGTGGAGGATAATCTTGCAAGACATGTATAGATTCGCGGCCAATGGCGGAAGAAAGAACGTGTGTGGACACCCTCCAAGGAGGGGAAAAGAAGGAGATCCTTCTTGGGAGGTTCTCTCTCTTGCTCTCTATCACTCCCTCTCTCCCTCTCTCTCTTTCTCTCTCTCACCCTCTTCTTCTTCTTATTCTTCTTCTTCTTCTTTGTCTCTCTCTCTTCTCATCTCTCCCTTTCTCTCCCTCCCTCCCTCCCTCACACACACACACACACACACACACACACACACACACACACACACACACACACACACACACACACACACACACACACACACACACACACACACACACACACACACACACACACACACACACACACACACACACACACACACACACACACACACACACACACACACACACACACACACACACACACACATAGAGGTTGGCAACAAGGGGGGAAAGAGGTGGTAATTCCCTCCTTTCTTTACGATGGGGGGGGTTATAGGTGTTTGGGAGAGGTGGGAAACATGGAGTGGTCATTGTGGTGTCCACCCACCACTTGTCCACTTGCATGGCAATCTGGTCTAGAGGGGGGATGGGTGGTAAGCCAAGTGGCCTCTTCCTCCACTTAATCTTCAACTGGCATCACCTTCCTCCTCCACTTCTTCCTCGGCATCGTCATCTCCTTCTTTCCTCCCCCCACATCATCTACTACATCATTGTTGCCTGCTCCCTTCCTCTCGATGTCATCACATCGTCTCCCCCTCCACGTCGGTATCTCCCTCCTTCCTCTTCTTTCCCCCTCGCCACCTATCAGTGATGGCAGAGGCGGAACGAGAATTTTTTTTTCTTTTTTTTACCTTAATTACAAAGGGGGGGGTTCCCATGGCCCGCGCGTGGATGTTACATCCTCTCCCCCCTTAGAGAACTTGATATGTCCTCATCTCGAAAGAAACTAGGGAAGAAAAGCATTAATGGGGCTTAAGGCTTGTGGGTTAGGTCCTACCATGCGTCCATTGTGCGACTCTGATCACTCATAAGCATGTGGTCTTTTGAAACATCAACTTATTGTATTGGATATATCTAAGTTTGGATTACAATAGTTTATTGTACTTACATCTCATGAATATCGTCTAAGTTGTTCCCAAGTATTTGGTAGATTTTGGATCAGTGAAGCTTGTACGACTTCATTCCTTGTAAGTTCAAGTTCTCTTTGAGTCTTATTGAGACTTGATGTGGATATGTCCAATTTTGTGGCACTCTCAGCATTGGTTTTTAGGGTGTTTTGGACATTCCCTTTTGAAATGACCTAACTCCATGCAGTAAAAACAATGCAGAGCTTTATCACTTGCGGTCACAGGATTCATGGTTGTCCTTGGCAGGATTTTCTTCTTTAGAACAAATTGCCTCAGGATCCTTTTAGTGGATTGAAGTGATCCTTTATCTCGAAAACTCTGTTCCCAGATTGTCCTTTCCTTAGTTCGGGACTGAGCTCTCGACATTCTGGTAAGACCAATCTATATTAGTTGAGAAGAAATGACTTAAGAGAAATTCATTGCAAGTTATATTTGTCATTCCTTGTTAGAGAATCTCTAATCATTTGCAAGTTTTAGGCTCAAAATAGATGCAACTCATATTACTTGGGTTAATTGTAGTTACAAGAGTAAAGTTTATTCCAATACAAGTTGTATTACATGTTGATAAATTTCTAAGATTTCTAATAATCCTGAAAAGGTGTAGTAGGTTCTAAGTCTTCGACTTCATCTGTTTCCTCTATATATCCATAGACTACTCCTGTGTAGCCTTGTTTCCTTGGAAGTTTAATGTCTTTTAGACTTAGGCCATGGCAGTATGCTTGGACGTGTTCCAACTCATTACAGTGGAAGCATTGATGATAGGGACATCTCTTATAGATGTGCCCTATCTCTCCACACGTATGGCATCTCTTGCCATGATCTCGGGAATCCTCTTTATCATAATTTCCCAAATTAAGTTCTTGGACGATTGGCTTTGCTCGAAGTAACATGCATTGCTTCAAGACGGTGGTTTAGAGGAATGTTCAGGCCACCATGGCAAAACTTAGTACTTACTGTGCAATATCCATAGGCGGTGCGTATTTTAGTAGGGTTACAAACTTTGAGTAGTAAGCTTCTGGGGTTAATTCCAGCTGCTTGAGCTTGAAGAATTCATTCATCTTCAAAGTTTGGTGTTACAAGATGCGGATCTAGAGCATTACACAAGCTATGGTGGATGAAAGATGAAAACCAAACTCATAATGACATGGACAAGTAGAGACAAACTATTAGACAAGTGAATTAGGTTCCAAGATGGAAGCTTGGACATAAACACAATCTTGTGTAGGATTGACAATGGCAAGAAACTTAACTGAAAGTACAAAGCATCATGATTTTGTATTCATTTCATCGTCAAGTACAATGCTTTATAGAGTTTGGGTTGTTCCACTTTCCTCATTGTGCATATGGGATTCAAGATAGCTCTTCTTGGAGCATACATCATTTGTCTATTTTTCACCACCCCCCTCAAATGATGAGTCTCTAACCTTGCTGACTTTTGCCCCCCGTGCATGTGTACATGGACTAGGAGACTAGCTCTTTGGCAGCCTAGTCAAGTTAAGGCTTGAAACTTTACATCTTGGTAGGGTTTTTACATCCACTATGGGAACCAAATTCCTTAAAACAATCTGTAAGAGTTGTTGATGGTAGTGGAAGTATCTTTTTCTTCGTCATTCATGAATTGACCATGGTGGTGGTCATTATGCATATGTTGTGCTCTTTTTTTGTGAAAGCACTCATTGGCAATATGGCCAGTCTTACCATAATAATGACATTGCATTCGAATTTTGTTTTTTCGGTGTTGAATCCTCAACCTCTTCCTTTGGGTCTAGTAACTCCTTTGGTGTATAGGAGATTTTCCCTTGAGCTGGTCTCTTTTACATCTTTGTTTTTAAATTTTCTTTCTCCATCAAGTGGTGAGTGCTCAATATATTTGAGTGAGAGATTGGGAACATTACTTAGAGTGGACACAAGGTTCTCATATGGATCCTTGTTTACACTTGCAAGTAGTACAACTATTGCTTCATCTTCATCAATAGTCTTCTTAAGAGTTGCAAGCTAGGTTTTCAGGCTCTTGAACTTGTTAATGTGTGTGGTCATAGGAGAAATGTCTTTGATATCTAGTTTATAAAACTGCATGAGTAATTTTACCTTTGAGTTCTTAGCTTGGGTACCAAACATTCTGTCAAGTTCCTCCCAAGCGGTTCTAGCATTTCTAATGCCAGATATATGATGTAGTACATCATCACTTAGTCCCCAGGCAATGATGCCTAGTGCCTTGTTATTCATTTTCTTCCATTCTTTGGATTTGAGCTGGTCTTCTTCAATGAACCCATCTTCATCATCTTCCCCCTTGCTATCTACATCATCTTGAAATAGGTCCCACAAGTCCTTTCGCATCAGGTAATACATGGTCTTCTCCTTCCAGGCATGAAATCCTTCACCATTGAATTTAGCTATTTGCTCAAGCTCTGTCATGTTTCTAAACTTCAGGTAACCAGCAAAAGATTGTATTTTAATGTGTCAAGAGACACAAGAGAATCAGTGTCAAATTGACACTAGTTGAGTGTTAATGGATACTAGTCGATACTTGATTTGCTTTTTCTCACGAACTTTGTGGATGACTTCCGAGCTTCCTTGGGCACTTCCAAAATAGTAATGAACTTCAGAGAGTATTGCTCAGTGATTAAAATCACTCTTGATGACTTCAATGAGAAGAAACTGTGAAGAATGTCAAATTTTGAAGCTTTGGATATGACTTCCTGGATATGCGCAATCAAATTGCTCAATATGACCCTACCTATGTGGCTCCTACCTTGCTTCGAGTCTTGGCCATCACATGCAAATGAACTCTAGAGGAATATGTTATGGCCCACCCCTATTTTGATCGAATCCTAACCAAGGAAGAACTACATGTTGCTAGCAGGATGGAACTCCGGTGACTTCGTCATTGATGTCCTAACCTACATTAAGCACATAGGAATTAGACCTCATGACATGGATTATCACGCCCACTTGGAGTATAACCCAAACTTCTACAATTGGCTCATGATGAAGTAAAGCACAACAAGCAAGCACTTAAATGCCCTTAACCCTTCATCCTCCAATCCTAAAAGGATTCTTATCATTCCTGGGGGGGGGGGGGGGGGGGGAGGGGGTAAGATGGAAAAGAAAAAGGGAACATAACTTGAACTTCAAAACTTCAAATTGAATGCCAAAAGTAGGTGTGAATGGTATGAAACATCATGGAACATAAAAGGTGAGGAACATAAAAACAAACCCTAAAACCTCAATCAACATTCAAAAGTAGAAAAGAATGCGTAAAAATCAATTCATGATTGACTAAAACCGTCAGAAATTATTTTGAGGAACGCATGGACTATTTAAAGGAAAAATTTATCTTCCTATTTAAGCATTTCTATGTCCATAAGCATTTCTTCCATTGCCTACATGTCTTTCCACACAAATGATCTAAAGAATACTGATGGTGAGCTGTGGTGTTGTGACATGGCACCCACAATGGCTAGACAAGAGAGGAGCAACAAACTTCCATTCTCGAAAGAGGAATAGAATAAATATGGTCTCTTAGCAGAGACAAGGAAGGGCCTTCAACCAGTTCAGGTTTAGGTATATCCTAAATCTAGAGGATGTGGTCATGGAGGAACTAACCATAAAATAGATTGTAGAACAATGAAATCCACAGAAGTACTTGGACAAAGTCGGCCAAGTTGTGCATTACAGGAAATGTTTGGAATTCCTCCGAACTTTCCACAAGAATCATGGCATTGTAAACGGTGTGTGAAAAAAATGAAATCCACTAGGTGGAGATTAAGCTAAGCCCCAAATTGGTGCAAAGAGCATTGGGCCTGCCCAACAAGGTTGAGAGATGGCCCAAAAGAGACGTATATGATATGCTAAGGATGGAAAAGATCTTAGTCCACACCAATGATGGCATCATTCTTGGAGACATCCCAGATCAGAAGTCCAACGAAGATGGTCCATGCATTGTTCTCCAGCCATAGGTACAATGCACTGATGAGCTGAATCAACGTGCCTATGTTGGAGAGCACCACCGTCAAATCCCTAGACGAAGTAAACCTAAACTGCTTTGTGCACAAAACAATAGAAAATTTAGCAAAAGCACTAGGCACAAAAGGAAGACCTACAGGGGGAGAGTCCTTGGCCTCCAAAGCTAGGAAGTCATTGTCATCAAAGGCCTCTACCATTAGCTTCAGAGGGGTCTTGAGAGAGGCACTAGGGGAAGCACAAGAAGACAAGGAAGTTGTTGAGACACCAAATAGGTCCCCTCTACACCAAGAACAAGAGAAATCTTGTGAGAGGATGAAGAGAAATAAAGAAGAAGGATGAGAAGTGCAATTTGGATGAGGAGGGGCCAAGAAAGCAAAGAGGGAGACTCCGCAAAAGAAGGCCTAAAAGAGAGTAGGAAGAAAGATAAAGTAGACCTACAAAGAGCCCACAGTGAGTCCAAAAGCATTGAAGAACGAAGAAAGAGAAAAGAAAAGAATGAGACAAAAAGAATAAACGAGGAATCCAGGAAAGCCAAAGAGGAGAGAAAGAGAAAAGTTGAGGAAGAAGACAAGGAGCTCAGGAAGAAAGAGGAAGAAGACATAGCCCTGGCCATCTACCTCTTAGTGGAGCACCCCTTCAGAGAGGAGGAGCTAGCTGCCATCAATCCTCATGAACGAAGAACCCCCAATAGCAAATGGCAAGGGAAAGGGTCCACTTAACCCCTTCCCACCTATCCTAGTGCCCACCACCCCAATCTTTGCACCTACCCAAGGCTCTTCTAACACGGTGGATGCCAACAACCTTGTGGCCGCCTGGGTGCAGTTTTTGGTCAATAAAGAGACAACTCAAGGTGCAAGTGTACGAATCCCAATGATGAAAGAAGTAAAAATACAGGAAGCTACTGCGGATGCACAATCTAGATGGGACCCCAAAAGGTAGAATATAGAAGCATCTACAACCACTGGCCCCACCACACTGCCATTTTCTACAAACTACGATGACTATGTTCCGGAAGTCTTATCACAGCTGGAGTGGGCAAAAGAAGACAAAGAAAACAGTCATCATTGAGCTCGAGGCCAAAAAGGATACAATGGCACCTTCTCAATTAGAAATAAATAGTCAAGTGGCCATGTATCAAAAGGAGCTAAAGGAGAAGCTCGAGGCCAAGGGAGGAGAAGAAGAGAGATGGCAAGCAAAGCTCGCAATAGAAACACAAAGCCTCATGAGCCTACAACACCATTATGATAAGTTGGTATGCTATATAAAGACCTAAAAAAGGAAAATGAAAAAGATACAAAATGTCATGGAGGAGCAGCTAGCAGCAACAGAAGAAGAGAGAAGCCGATGACACCAAAAGCACATAGAAGATCTGGAAAAGAGGATGGTCTCAGAGCTTGAAAAGCAACACTGCTTGGAAAGAGAAATCGAGGAACATGAGAGGAGGCTAAGGGTGTTAGCCTACATCATAAGGAAATCTTGGAAGAAATGAAGAAAAAAGTAAATGAATGGTTGGACAAGATCAAAGGAAGGGTGAGAGACTTATTAGTGTGTTGGCTAGCCCTTCTTGTAGAAGGCGATAAGGTGTTAGCAGAGAGTAGGGCACTGGCCACACAAGTGACTTTAGAGGCCCAACAATGCGCCTTCCTCAACACTCTCTTGGATGCCATGTAATATGAGGAGGAGGAGGAGGAGGCCCTTGAATCATTGAGGAGAAAGCTAGAGATCACCCACAGGGCTCTAAGACACGGGTTGCATGTCCAACTACAAATTGCAGGGGCCAAAGAACTAGAGCCACCAAAGCACAGAGGAGAAGAGAGGCAAAGATTGATTGAAAACACAGGGTCAAGTTTTGAAAGAGGGCAGCAAGATGTGGCTCCTTATTAGAAGGTTCTTATGACAAGACCCTACTTCACAAGAATACCACCTCCCACCACTCTTTTTTCATCTCAACACTGGCAAAGATAGTTGTGCAATAGCTAGGCCAATGATGCGCGTGGCCATCTTACCATCCTTTTTGCATGGCCATTTTTAAAAAAAGAGAAAGACAAAAAGAAGGATAGCAAACGAATATGAGATCACAAGAAGACAATCATAGGGAAAGCACCCAAACAATCTCACTCCATGTAGGCCACAGTCATTGCACCTAGGGGACCTCACATTAGGAATGTCCAATGGTCTCAGTCGGCCGGCTCCCTCCCTAACCCCCTAGCCCTTCTTTGACTCTCCACCTTATGCTTAGGGCACATTAAGGGCAGGACATACCTAGGGAGGTCAACCTTACCTATGGTTAGACTTATCTCCTTAAGCCACATTCACTGCACCACCTTATGCACAAATTAGGTCCTCAAGTGTGGGACAACACCCATCCTTGCCTATGGTTTGATCCAACTCCTCGCTCCACTAGCATAAACATAATGCACCACACAGTGAGGTAGACACACCCCCAGGAAGTGCACCTTTTTTTCTTTATAGGTAACTCTCCCTAATGCAACCCACCAACTTCAAAGGCCCCATCATCATTGACGCCCACAACTACCTCTCACATCACTGCATCTTCCTCACCTCATACCCATAAGTGCCATGGGACTAGCACTTTCTAGGAGGGGGGTAATGTTACAATGTTACAAGACATGTCACGAACAAGGATCATGCAACTTACAAGACATGTCACAGACAAGGATAACACAACTTACAAGACATGTCACGGACAAGGATCACACAACCAAAAGGAACTAGAGAAAGACCGAGGAAGCCCAAGTAAAAAAGTGAATGAAGAAGCTCATTCTACCCAAGCAAGAAAAGTGGAGGAGAATGCAAGCTTAGAAAAAACATGGGAGACCACTGAATATTCTAGCAAGGTGCTCTCAAGGATGAAGGAAAGCATGGAAGATTCTAGCAAGGTGCTCTCAAGGATTAAGGAGAGCATCGAATATTCTAGCAAGATGCTTAGAAAGAACATGGAAAAGCACCAAATATTCTAGCAGGTGCTCTGAGGGCTCTCGCAAGGAAAGTGCGGGACACAATGTAATTCATTTTATAAGTTGTAAAGTCTATATGGACATGGGTGAAGTGATAAGGCAACTAGAAGGGAATGGAGAAAGAGGACCTTGGCAAGATGCCCGGTCATGTAAAAAAAGGGAATGGGTGGGTTTTAGGGTTTTTTATATAAACTCAAAAAGTGAATGAAAAGCTCATTCTTTGGTGTGTGAAAAAAGTGATCTCTTCTTCTCTCCTTCTTGCTTACTTGTATATGCTTGAGAGAGGGAGTGAGGAAGTAAGTGTGTGAGGGTGAGGGATCATGGAGAAGAAGCTCTCCATCATCTCCTCTCTTCTTCTTCTCTTCTCTTCTCTCTCTTTTCTTGCACGCAACTATAGAGGATGGAGCTCAAAGGAGGAGGCTTGATGTTTCTTGAGCTTGCATCTTGAATTGTGGAGCTACTGGTTTGCTTGAGGGAGGAGGTTACTCATTCAAGCATCAAGGTAAGCTCACTACACCCCCGTAGGATCAAAGGCACATTGACTAGGTAAGAGATATCCATAAGCGATCTCTAGGTCTTGGCGGTTGAGCGTGAGCTCCCGCTAAATCCTTGATAAACATAGTGGAGGCTAATTTCTTATTGGGGCATAGTGGAAGAAGATGCCATAATGCAGAAGATATCAGTGATGTAGAAGATATTAGTGAGCTCCCAATTTTGGCAGGTATTGGTGCAAAAATTGCTGATAAAGCCACTAAGGATGCATGGCGAGTAGCCTAAAACTATGACTGATAATGAATGGGATGAGCTCGATGAGTTATGCAAGTCTACCCTCATCTTGTCTCTCACTAAATAGGTGCATTACAATGTGGTTGAGGAAACACACATTGCTTGGCAGCTTTGGGATAAAATTAAGAACCTCTATGACAAGAAAAGTCCAGCAAGTCAAATGTATTCTCAAGATCTTGACTTCGTAGGGCATTACCTTCAATGATGAGGTTACTCCATTGTTTTTGCTTGGAACTCTGAGTGAGTCATGGGATGTATTTTGCACTGCCTTATGTGCACCTGCTACTATTTTGAACTTGCCTGATATAGAGAGTGCTCTTTTGCAGTAAGATATCAACCATAAGAACTTGGATGCCTCTTGTGTGTCGCATGCTTTGACTGTTAGAGGTAGAGATGGTAATGGAAAGAATGATCGTGGTAGAGACTCGCAAAAGTCTAGGTCTAAGTCATATGGTAAGTTGCACATCAAGTCTTGTGGGAGAAATGCTAATGTGACATGTCATCATTGCGGCAAGAAGGGTCATATATGCCCACAGTGTCATGAGTTGTTTAATGAGAAGCGCAAAGAGAAGGGGAAAGACAAAGTACAGGAAAAGTCCTCTAATCGTAGAGCATTATGCTTGCAAAGTCTAGTATAAAAATTGAGGAGATAAATGTCATGTAGACTGATGACTTCGATGGGAAGTACATACTTGCAGCTACTTCTTGTGATGCTATGCCATTGATTGAGGTTCACTTTATGTATGCGCAGTACTGGCTTTTGGATTCTGGTGCTTCATTTCATGTTACACCATGCCGTGAATGGTTTCACTCCTACTGCACTGTCTCTAGTTTAGTTTTCTTGGGTGATAATAGGTTACTTGCTATTGTTGGCATTAGGGATGTATGACTACAGTTCTCTACTTGTAGTACTTTTTTGTCATAGGATGTACGTCATGTACTTGCGCTTACACATAGTCTTATGTCTGTAGAGCAGCTTAATGATGCTGGATTTCATGTTTCATTTGGGGATTCTACCTAGAAGATCACTCGTGGCAAACTTGTGCTTGCTAGAGGTGCCAAGGCTGGCAGCCTTTATACTCTTGTAGTTGATGGGTCCTCTATTGACCATGTTTTGTCAGTCAGTTCCATCCCACATGTATCTCTTTGGCATGCCAATTTGAGCCATATGTCCTTGAAGGGAATGAAAATGCTTTCTGGTTTGTAGAACTTACCGCCCCTTGACTATACATATTTTGATTCATGTGAGCATTGTCTTTATGGTAGACAGACTAGGAATACCCATAAGAAGTCTGGTAGGACACGCATGAGTGAGCCCCTGGCATTGGTACATTTGGATGTCTGTGGGCCCATGCCCTATCAGTCTATGGGTGGTGCAAAGTATTTTGTGATGTTCATTGACGATTTTTTGCGTAAATTCTAGGCTTACCCCATTAAGCTTAAGTTAGATGTCTTGGCTGTGTTTCAAAGATGGCTTGCATTGGTTGATAACCAGACTGAGCATAGGCTGAAATGCCTTAGGACTAATGGGGGAGAATATGTTTCACATGCCTTTGAGCAGCTATGTCACGAGAGGGGTACTAAGCGTTAGTTGACTGCCCCCTATACTCCACCCTTGAATGGTTTGACTGAGTAGATGAATAGAACCATCCAAGAGTGTGTACGCAGTATGCTTAGCCATGCAGGCCTACCACAGAGTTTTTGGGATGCCAGCAGTCAGTACAGCTGTGCATGTCATCAATAGATCACCTTCCAGTGGTTTGGATTTTCAGGTTGCAGAGGAGGTATGGACTGGGAAATCTCTGTCTTATGCGCATCTATGTGTCTTTGGATGTGAGGCATTTTGCCATGTGCCCAAGGACAAGTGGACTAAGTTGGATCCTAAGAGTGTCAAATGCATTTTCCTTGGCTATGGAGATGTAGGCGATATGGGTTACCACCTCTGGGATCCGCAGGCAGCATGAAAAGTCATTCGCAGCCATGATGTAGTCTTCCATGAAGACAAGATGCATAGGCAACCTGATAAGGTGGTAGAGATATACAAGGTTATATTTCAAGAGGAGCCACGTGCTTCTGCATAGCCAATTGGACAACTTGCAATAGCAGTTGGTACACATGGCCAGGGTGTTGGATAGGATGCTCGACATGCATCAGAGTCTGCAGTGAGATAGTCTACTAGAGCTAGACATCCACTTGATCGATTTGAGCTCTCGATGCATTATGTCTTGGTTATAGATGGAGCAGAGCCTCTCATCTATGATGAGGCTATGTGCAGGGGTGTTAGTCACTCTTGGGAGAGGGCTATGGAGTCTGAGATGGACTCCCTGCATAAGAATATGACTTGGGATTTGGTTGCATTAACTAACAGCAAGAAGGCTTTGCCATGCAAATGGGTGTACAAGCTGAAAAGTATCCCTTGGCACCCCAAGCCAGCTTATAAGGTAAGACTTGTTGCTAAGTCACTCAATCTTGATAGTCACTCGTGTGGGAATGATAGATCCAGTCACTCGCCCCATAACGCACATCACTCGAAGAGAATGATTGAAACCCATGTCTCACACCCGATTTAGAAATAGAAAAGAGGGATAGTTTAGAAGAAGTATGCCAGTGTGCACAATTGATAGTGCATCAGTGTATCCCAACCCATCTGGCATAGAGGAAAGAAGGAAAGCCAAGGAGCCTTATCGTGCAGTGTACCAAATAGAGTGAGGTATGTAGTGATAGTGGAGGCCCATCCCATTGTGTAGAGGGAAACGAGAACGTATTTGACACCAATTTTCATAACATTCCTTTATTCTCACCTCTCAGTTGATGAAAGGGAAATCAATCATGTATCAAATGGATGTCAAGACTGCATTCTTGCATGGGGTTTACATGATGAAATTTACATGGAGTAGCCTAAGAGCTTTGGAGAACCTAGTAGAGAGCACCTACTGTGCAAGTTGAAGAAAAGTCTTTATGGCTTAAAGTAGGCACCTAGGGAGTGGTATCATAAGTTTGATACCTTTATGCAGTCATAGGGCTACAGCAGGAGTGGTATGGATCTATGTCTTTACACGAAGAAAGCCCATGATGGCTCATTGCTTATTTTGATGCTTTATGTGGATGATATGTTGATAGCAAGGAAAGCTCATGATGAACTGGATGCTCTTAAATCTCAACTGAAGAAGAGCTTTGAGATGAAGGATTTGGGACATAGGCCTCTCACATTCTTGGTATGCACATTAAGCACAATAGGCATCAGGGACTAGTTTACCTCTCACAGGAGTACATTCATAAAGTCCTTGAGCGTTTCCACATGCAGGACATCAAGCCTATTGGTTATCCATTACCTTCTTATGTGAAGGTTTCATAGGCTAGTTGTTCACAAATAGATGAGAAGAGGGCCAAGATGGCCAAGATCCCTTATGCATCAACCGTGGATACTTTGATGTATGCCATGATAGCCACTCATCCAGATATTGCCTTGGCAGTTTGTGTTGTGGCACGCTATATGGCTACACCTGGCAAGAAACAATGGGATGCCATGAATGGCATCATGAGATACCTGAAGGGAAAAACATATATGTATATTTTCTATGGCAGCCAAGATACAAGAGTTGTGGGGCACACGAACTCTGATTATGTAGGACATGCAGATAGTGGGAAGTCCACTTTTGGCTATGTATTCACCTATGCTAGAGGTGATGTCTCTTGGATGTCCAGGGTTTAGAAGTGCACGACTCTCTCTACCACACTGAGGTCAAGTATGTTGTAGCCACCACTTACGCTTGCAAGGCGGCCATATGGTTGTGCCATTTGGTTCATGACCTTGGGATTGATTCTATACCTATGATGCATTCGGATTCTATGAGTGTTATTCAGCTAGCCAAGAATCCAGTCTTCAATGCAAAGATGAAACATATTGAGGTGAGGTATCACTTCAATCGTGGGGTTATAGAGGACAAGTCTGTTGACCTTGCCAAGATCTCCACTAACAAAAATCCTACAGATCTGCTCACAAAAAGCCTCACTACTGAGCGCTTTGCCTTCTTGAGGAGATTGATAGGCATTAGATGAGATGGCGTTTTTCCTCATCCAGTTGTACATGTGTACATTGTAATGTATTTTCTTTTTCTTTTCACTCCTCACTAGGGCAGATTTCCCTTTAAGTGGGAGTTTGTTGGGGGTAAAGGCGCCTCTACCTAGCCGCACGTGTATTACTACACTAACAGTACCTCCCATTGCACATTGCAAGTGGTTGCGCCTGTCATCGTCACTTTTTTCTTTATTCTTTTAGTGACAATTTGAATAAAGGAAGGCTTGGTCACACATTGTGACTGTTGCAGTTCCCATTTGGTCTCCCTCTCTTTCTTGCTCTTGCTCTCCTTCCATAGCTCTTCCAAACAAGCTTTGATCCTTCTCACCTTTCAGCATGGATGTGTAGGTCATGGTGTTGTCATTGCTCCAAGTAGTAGAATATCAAATAAAAAATGGAAACAGAAGAAGCTTAAACCCTAAACATGTAGAGGAAAGGACTTGCAAATAGAGCTCATGAAAGAATTAGGGACAATAGTGAAGAGAATAGCTCTTCTTTGGAGGGAAAGTCCTTTCTTCATTAAATGAGAGCACTGCACTTTGTCATCCAAATATATTCATTAAAGGGGATGATTATAACACTATATTCTAACATATTTAGAAGAAAAATATTGAAAATCAAAGGAATGATGCGGTCTCCCTCACGAGTGATAACTATCTCATGATGCACCCTACACTTTCTCTCAAGAAATGGTATTTTTTGAAGAAAAGTTATTTCTTCATTAGACGAGAGAGTTATAGTTTGACATGTGGATATATCCATTAAATGAGATTATACAACTAAATGCTAACATCTTTAGAATTAGAATGAAAATATGGACATATAGGCAATAAAAACATTTCCTTCAATTTCTTATTGGAAAAATATAAATTATGAAGTATTTTATTTTCAATTTTTAACCATTGAAGTATATATCACAAAATCAAAAAAATGGCATGGTTTATTTACTATAGCTCTCTCTTGATTGGTCTAGATACTTCTCACTAGAGAAAAAATACCAGTTATTTTAGAAAAAAGTAAATATACATTATAAAGTATTTTATTTTCAATTTTTAACCATTGAAATATATATCACAAAATAAAAAAATGGCATGGTTTGTTTATTGTAGCTCTCTCTTGATTGGTTTAGATACTTCTCACTAGAGAAAAAATACTAGTTTTTTTAGAACAAAGTAAACCTAATGAGAACAGAGAAATGACATGGTTTGTTTTATGGTAGATGTCTCTTGATTGGTCACAGACACTTTCTCTCACTAGAGAAAAATGCTAGTTCTTTTAGTCCAAAGTAAACCTAGTGAGAACACAAAGTGTGCACATTGAAAAAGGCATCATATGGTTTGAAGTAAGCACCTCGAGCTTGGTATGAGAAGAGATATGCTTATCTGACTACACGTGGTTTTTGAAATAGTTCAATTAAGAGCATCTTATATGTCAAACATGATGGTGATGTGCCTTTGATATAAGTGTGGGCACTAAAACATGATGGACATCTAGAGGCTATAACAGGGGCCTCACAAAGTGTACAGGGACTGTAATGCCAAGTTACATGAGGAGTTTACAAAGCTTATGGCAAGAAGCATTAGGGCAAGGACATACAAGGCTTGTAAAACAGTCTATCAGAGTAATGAGAGTAGAAGGACTGATGAGTCTTGTCCTTCCGATCCTGGTGGTCTTCATATTCATCTTCTTCTTCATCTTTTGTTCCATGGTCTTGTTCTTCTTTCATAGCTACAAGATAGGCCTTTTGGGACCTCTTCCTAGCATGACAGAACTTCTCAGTGTGTCCGGTCCTTTTGCAGAAGTCACAGAAGAGCGGTTCCTTTTTACCTTTGTATCTGTTGTTTACATATAACATTTGTTCATCCTTTGAAGTGCTAGGCTATTCTTTGCTTTTAAGTTTCTTTTCTTCTTCTAACAGAGAGGCTTTAATATCAACAAGTTGAGGATCATGCATATTGGTTAGAGTGGTTGATACATTATCATAGGCAAGAGGCAGACTTTTTAGCAAGACACCAATACAAACATCTTCATCCATTTTTAGCTTTATTCCTGCAAGTTGAGTAAGTAGGCTTTCCATGTAGTTCAGATGGGATGCCAGGGATGTATGAGGCTTCACATCAAGTCGAAAAAATTCAATTAATAGACCATACTTAGACGATTTTGACTGTGCACCAAATAGGGTATCCAATTTATCCAAAGTGTCATGGGACGTGTCACAGGCATCCACATGATGGATGTAGCTATCGTCTAATTCCAGTTTGATGATGGCTTGTGCCTTGTCATCATTCTTCTGCCAAGTAACTGCAAGGTCCGCATCTTGAGGTTTCTTCTCTTTGCCATTTGTGATGGCCCAAAGACCCTTCTTCATCAGGATGAGCTTGATGCGGGTTTGCCAAGTGTGGAACCCGACTCCTTTGAATCGAGCATTTGGAGAGTCTTTTCCCATGTTGAGGTTGCAAAATCAGCAGTAAATCAACACCAGAATTCTGAGATTTTATCAGTAGAAGAGCAGATTGCAATGTGTCAAGAGACACAGTTAATGACAGTATGAAAACACACTATGTCAGTGTTGATGTTGAGCTTGATTCTTCTTGTTTGGGATCGTTCGGTCATTCTTCAATCTTCTCAGGTCCTTCCCCTCCTTGATTTGATGTTGAGTCAATGGATTAGAGTGGGCTTTATCTTGGTTTAGTGTCAGGAGTGAGAAAAATGAGGAAAAAAGAAGCTTGAGAGATTTTGGCTATGGTGGAATTAGGGTTTCTGAGACAGGGGCTTGGTTTTTTTCAGATTGCAGGACTTGTAGTTGATCATTTTCAAAAAAATTTACATGTCTAGGAAGTTTATGTCAAGGGCTATCAAAACCCCATGGAAATCGTCCAGATCGTGGACAGCACGGCTCACGCAGAGGGCGCGAACAGCCACGGTGCAGATTTGGGCAGCGATGTCGAATTTCTACAATGCCAGGGCAGTAGATCACCAATGTGGTCAATTTTTGTGCTAGGAGGGAGCGCCCTAAGTAGAGGAAGATATTTCTAGAAGAGAGTTCATAAAGATATGCTCTACAGAGAGAGAGATGAAGGCTCCATGGAGGGTATGTCCTGCAGGTCATAGTTGAAGACTATGGCAGTGACTGGGAATTTTCACAATGCTGAGCTTCAAATAACCAAATGCCATGGATTGATGTGATATAGGGAAGCTTCGTGAGTTGGGGAACACTTTTCCAGAAGGAAGCTCCAAGAGATTTGACCTGTGGAGTGATATACAAGCGGCTCAATCTGACAGGGTGTTGTTGGCTATGGCTGCCATGGAAGCTTAAGTGAAGGTAGAGTTAAGAGATGAAGTCATGGGATAAAACTAAGCTGACCAGAGATTAACATGAGCTGAGAGAGGGCAGAGGAGAGCTAAGCCGAGTTGATCCATGCCCGACTGGGCTCTGATACCATGTTGAGAAACATGCGGGATCTAGAGCATGGCAGTGAGTTATGGTGGATGGAAGGAGAAGTGTGGACTCATGATGGAGAAGACAAAGACACTGTTTGTTACACAAGTGAATTAGGTTCCAAGATTGAGACTTGGACTCATAAACACAATCTTGTGTATGTGGACAATGACATTGACACTTCACTGAAAAGAAAAGAGTACTATCATTGCATTAAGAAAAGGAAGCAAGTACAATGCTTTATAGGAAAGTAGGAAACTGCAGTAGGCACCACTGTGCATATGGGATAGGTTAGCATGCATGTCCTTGGCCCTGAAGCTCCATACAAAGAGGCTGTTTAGTGAGCGTGATTGCTGATTCTCAACACGGTTGTTACAAGTAAAAGCGTAAGGCCAATAATAGTGTTGATCGCTACAAAGCTAGACGAATAGTAGTGTTGATCACTACAAAGCTAGACGAATAGTAGTGTTGATCACTACAAAGCTAGACTTGTGGCAAAGTGTTATGCCTAATAGAAGTGCATTGATTTTGTTGAGACTTAACCTCCCACTTACCACAGGATGACTATTTGTAGATGGTTGGAATATACATTAGTTAACATCAAAACTATATTTTTGAATGATGATTTATATAAGGAAGTCACACATCTTTTAGCCTCATGATATTGTGTAGAATGGGCAAGAAAACAAAGTGTGTAGAATAAAAAAAGGCATCATATGGTTTGAACCAAGTACCTCAAGCTTAGTATGAGAAGATAAATGCATAGTTGACCACATGTGGTTTTTATAATAGTCAGACTAAGAACACTTTTTATGTCAAACATGAGGGTGATGTGTGTTTGATCATTGTGGCTTATGTCGATGTCATGTTGATCATCACTCGTCTTGATAAGACACACATTATTGATTTAGAATCTAAGTTGCATTCAGCTTTTGTCAATCAAATTTGGGCCTATTGCAATATCATTTGGGCATTTAATTCAAGTAGTGTGATGGAGGTAATGCTTTGTGTCAATCAAAGAATATTGATATATTATTGCAAAGATGTGGTATTGAGAATAGTAAAAAGCATATTAGTAATCATATGGAGATGTTAAAAGTTGTGCATTCATGATGTTGGGGACTACTTTAATATCTTTCTCTATCATTAGACTATTTGCTTGATTTATGTATACATTACAAGGCTTGACATTCAACTTGCAATGTCATAGATGAGAAAGTTTATGCATTGCCTAAGTACTGCCTAAGTACTAAGCATCGATATACAATAAAGCATATGTATCTTCCACTAATTGAGTGGAACTTGGCCCCTTAGTAAACTGCAAGCCAAATAATAGTGTTGATTACTACAGAGCTAAACTTGTGGCAAAGAGTTATGCTCAGTAAAAGGGCATTAACTCTTGATGAGACATTTTCTTTCACTTATCATATGACAACTATTTATAGCATATGTGGATTAAAAATCAAAATGGTTCGAAGATTTCTAAATGGTGATTTACATAAAGAAGTGTGTGTCTTTCCACCTCATAATTTTTCTCAAAAGGAGAAAGAGAACAAAGTGCACAAATTAAAAAAGGAATCATATGGTTTGAAGAAAGCACCTCGAGCTTGTTATGAGAAGCTACAGGCATACTTGACTACAAGTGGTTTTTAAAATAGTCCAACTAAGCATCTTATATGTTAGACATGACGTTAATGCACCTTTGATCATTATGGCATATGTTGATGACATGCTCCTCACTAGTCCTAATGTTTATCATTATGGCTTATGCCAAACATGACAATAATACATCTTTGACCATTATGGCTTATGTTGATGTCATGTTTCTCACTAGTCCTAAAATGAGATACATATTTTTTATTTTAAGGCTGAGTTGAATTCAATTTTTGACAAGTTAGATTTGAGCATATTGCACCACATTATTTAGGCATTTACTTCAAGAAATATGATGGAGCTATTTCTTTGTGTTAAACAAAGTATATTGTGATATTAATGTAAAAATGTAATGTCTCGAAAAAAGGAAAAAAGAAAAAAACAAAGACGTACCTGCCATCGTGGAGTGCCGCCGATCCTCCCTCCAAACACGTCGTCATCAGCGCTGCCATCTCCATCACTCCCTCCCGCGTCATCAGCATCGTAATCTTCATCGTCATCATCCTCATCGGCGGGGCAGAAGCTTCTAGTAGACCTGGCAGTCCATGCGCCAACATGGAGAGCATGTGGCGAAGTCACAGGCGGGGTGAGAGAGAATAATACACCCCCCAGCCTATAAAAGAAAAAGGATACCCCTCCTCACTAGGGGACTACAGGGGACATAAGGGAATGCTGCTACGGGCTGAGAGAGAGTGTGAAAAGAAGAGGGAAGAGAGAGAGAAGAAGAGGAGGATAAGAAGAAGAGGGAGAGAGGAGAGGAGAAAGAGGAAGAGAAGGAGAAGAAGAAGGGGTAAGGAGAGAGAGAAGAAGGAAGGAAAAGAAGAAGGGGAAGAAGAGGGAAAAGAGAGAAGAGGGAGAGAAGAAGAGAAGGAGAAGGAGAGAAGAAGAAGGAGTGGTAGAGAAAAGAGAAGTAGTGGGAGAGAAGGAGTGAGGAGATAGAAGAAGAAGGAGTGAGGAGAGAAAAGAAGAGGGAGAGAAGAAGAAGGAGAAGGAGAGAAGAGAAAGAAGGAGGGAGAGAGAGAAGAGGAAGAAGAGGGAGAGAAGGATAAGGAGAGAGGAAAAGAAGGAGTGGGAGAGTGAAGAAGAAGAAGAGAACGAGAAGGAGAGAAGAAGAAGGAGTGGTAGAGAAAAGAGAAGTAGTGGGAGAGAAGGAGTGAGGAGATAGAAGAAGTAGTGGGAGAGAAGGAGTGCGGAGAGAAAAGAGTAGTGGGAGAGAAGGAGTGAGGAGATAGAAGAAGAAGTAGAGAAAAGAGAAGTAGTGGGAGAGAAGGAGTAAGGAGATAGAAGAAGAAGGAGTGAGGAGAGAAAAGAAGAGGGAGAGAAGGAGAAGGAGAAGGAGAGAAGAGAAAGGAGGGAGAGAGAGAAGAGGAAGAAGAGGGAGAGAAGGAGAAGGAGAAAGGAAAAGGAGTGGGAGAGTGAAGAAGAGGGAGAGAAGGAGAAGGAGAGAGAGAAAGGAGTAGAGTAAGAAAAAAGAAGAAGCGAGAGTAACCGCTACAAGTCATCCAAATCGCTCTCTCGGCAACGAACCCCATCCAGTGGTCTTTCCCAATCGAACGTGTCAACCCGAAACCGTTAAGGTCCGGATTGCCCAATCTCCACGAGGTGAATGGCTCCCAAGAAGAAAGTCACGGGAAGCGTAGGCACCGAAGCCACCAGTAATGATGGAGGGGCAAGCAGAACGACCAACGCAGCACACACGAATCAAGCCCAAGTTCTAAGTATTAAAAATTAATTCAGGAATTATTTCTCATGAAAGGGATGAAAGGATTGATGTCCTGCATAGGGTTTTGTTTACTCTAAGAACTAAGTTGCATGCGGGAAATGGTAGAGGTTGAAATTCGCATAAGATTTTATGCATAAAATGATAAGGTTTTCGCCTTACCTCACATAAAATGATAGCTTTTTAACCAGTTCAGTGCATGAATAGCCATTTAGAATTCACGTTTCGCAATCATGGTTAAAAGAAACACATGAAATGTTATTTTCTGTCCATGAGATATACTTGCATCGTTAGATAAAACTCTAAACTTTCATATACGCAAATAACATGTGATTCGGTGCATTAGAACTAAGTACTCGTTGCCAAGAATAAAGAGAGATAAAAGTTGTTTAGGAGGTACAACTATACTAAATGCACAATGCACATGATGGTTAAGGTTGATTGGGAAATCCTGCATAGAACCGCACTAACAGAATTGAAAGGATCGCATGAATCCAGGCTGCATCTTGAAAGTCTAAATGAAGAATCATGTGTTATCGTGTGTGTTAATTGAGCTTGGTTGGAATTAGAGATTAAAAGACCCTTGGTTGGGTTGCGAATAAGGCATGCCCGTTGCCTTGACTGACCAGCTAATGCGTGAGTTAGGGATTAAGATACCCTAAGGTAAAACCCAAGGGAAAAGGGCAAGTCAAAATTAAGTTATCTTACCAAGGCCATTTGCTTACGAAATCTTGTTTTGGAATTATTGGGATCTCGCCAAGACGTGAAAAGACCCAAGATCGGATGTTGGGAGCATTTGGAAAAAAAGGAGTCACACCTTAGCAGTCGGCCGCACAAACGACCTCTGAAAGTGTTCGTGCTTGTACTTAGATACATTATTTAATCTCTTTGCTCAAGGAACTAATTCAAAGAAAACACTTAATGCTTCAGGCTGAAAGCTTAGAGGGAGAGGCAGGAATAGTTACCTTTGATTGTCTGCTTGGCCCTATCCAAGGGGGTTGTTAGCCGCATCGGGTATATGGACCTAACCCGCCGCGAGAGGTCTCTCTGTGGGTGCTACTTGGAGTGGGAGGACGCTTGGGTGCCAAGGGAGGCTCTGGCTGTAAATACCTTGCCTCCATATCTCATACAAGAGGCCGATGTGACTCAAGATGGGATCTTGAGGCCCGTGTACTAGTCAATGGGAGAAACTTGGAGCAGCAATCCTGTAGATTGCTGGGATAGCCTTCGGGCATGATATTGGATGTAATCCGGAATTATGATAAATAAATAACAAATACTTGAGAAAAAGGAACTTGCTTGACATTGTTTTTGTGTCAGTGCCTAAGTTACGTGAAGGAACTCGTGATTAATTTGTTTAATTAAGGAAGCTAATTTTGCATGTCAAAATGTAAGGTGTTAGGTAATTAGATAACTAAAGCAAACTTAGGAAAGTGCGGTGGACGTGACTTAGGTTCGTCCTACAGAAGGGTGGTCCCTGTTAACTGGTAACTTTTCTCAAATGATGAGATGATAAGACAATGAGGACGTAGTGTCAGTAGATGTAGAATTTCCGGTTTATTTTGTTTTAGGGGAAAGGAATGGGGATATGCCATACGGTAGAGAGGTTGAGCTTTGCATCCCTCTCGTTTCCCATTCCCCATGAACCAAGTGCATCTTGAAACCACTTCAATGCTAGCTCCTTCCTAGAGACTTTGCTGATAGGAAAGGAACCTTGACCTCAGGTCAATCCCAAGTGGGAACGGCTAGACACTTCCGCTCAGGGCAGACTCGGGAAGACCTAGATCGCAAACCCTGTATCATTCCCTGCGAGTGCTAGGCGGAGCTTTCTAGACCCTCCTCCCGATGGACTGCTAAGATGTGTCCCGCAAGCGGACAAGCGGCCACGTTACAAAAAATGTGATATTAAAATTGAAAATATATTTCTACTCAATGAAGACATGTTTGAAGGTGAGCCTTCATGATGGTGGAGACTACTTTGATGTCTTTCTCTATTAGTAGGTGGTTGGATGCTTGATTTGTGTATGAATTATGAGGCTTGACATTGAGATTACAATCTCATAGATGAGCATGTTTATGCATAGGCCATGCACTAAGCAAGCACTGGGATGTAATGAATCATATCTTTCACTCCTTGAGTGGTACTTGGCACCTTGGACTATTTACAAGTTAAAGTGCAAGCTAGATTTTAGTGTTGATAGATACAAAGCTAGACTTTAGCAAATGATTATGTGGAGAAAAAGGTATTGATTTTGATGATACCTTGCTCCCACTTATTATATGACAATCATTTATAGCATTTGTGCATTAGCATCTCATAATGGTTGGAATATACATTAATTGGACATAAAAAATACATTTTGAATGGTGATTTGTAGATATCTTTCCATCAACAAGTTTCGAGTGGCAACCTGTGGAGAGCCTCAGCCGAACATTCCATGCCATTCATAAAGAATTTACAGACATTATTTATGCTAATCAAACCACGAGTTTTTTTCATGAAAATGAAATTTTTGTGTATTATGCACAATATGTGGTTCCTTCAAGAGCATGTGTATATGGATACCTTGAAGATCTGCAATTACCAAGCCTCTCATCTTTGGATTAGGAGATGCCTGATGAAGCAACAATGGAGTATATCTTTTAGCTTGGTGGTTTTGCTCAAAAGGGGCAAGAAAACAAAGCATTCATTTTAAGGCATCATATGGTTTGAAGCAAGCACTTGGGACCTAGTATGAGAAGATGCATGCATAGTTGACTACACGTGGTTTTCATGATAGTCCAAGTGAGAGCACCTTATGTGTTAGACATGAGGTGATGTGCCCTTGATCTTATGTTGATGACAAGCTGTTCAATGGTCCTAATGAGACCCATATTATTGATTTCAAGGCTGAGTTCAATTTAACTTTTGACAAGCTAGATTTGGGCCTATTGTATCATTATTTGGGCATTCAATTCAAGGACTATGATGGAGGTATTGCTTTGTGTAAAACAAACTATATTGAGATATTATTGCAAAGATTTGGTATTGACAATTGCAAGCCTATTGTTACTCTTATGGAGATAGGTTTGAAGTTTAGTGTTCCTGGTGCTAGAGACTGCTTTGATGTCTTTATCTAGTAACAAGCTATTGGATGCTTGATTTATGTATGAATTAAGAGGCTTGACATTCTATTTGTAATCCCACAATTGATAGCTTTATGCACAGCCTACGCACTAAGAATTGACATGTAGTGAATCATAACATTTAGCACTTGAGTGGTACTCAACACCTTGGATTTTTTACAAGCTAAATTGCAAGCCAAATGGTAACATTTTTATAACTTGAGTCTATCATTTAGCATGTCAAAAGTAACTATCATTTAGCTAAAGGTAAATATACATTTAAAGAAGTAACATTTTTATAAAAAAAAGTACCATTGTATTAGAAAATTTCAAAAAGTCTTTTTTGTCTAGAGTAAGACTCAAATAAATAGAAAATAATAATAATACTTATTGTACAGAGTTAAACCATTGTCATTCATTAAGGAAAATATTACTTTAGAAATTACCTTCTCACAAATAGAAAATTTCAAGTCAATAAGTTTTATAAGTTAATTAGAAGCAAAGTATAAATCATTTTGAAACTTTTTCTTTTCACTTAAATTATTTAATATAGGAAAATTATATATGTACTTTGTTTTGCTTTATACACACACACATACATACATACGCATACACACACATATCAAATTCAATGACATTGTTATTTATTAATAGATTTTTCATAAACTATTATATGGAAATTGAGTTAAAATTCTCCTTAATTTAATGTTGACATTGTTTGGAAAATACTACTTATCTTTATCAAATTTATGAGACTGATTGTGGTTGTTGCATCTTCTCAAAAATAAAACCAATGATTATTTGTGCTTTTAGCGTAAATGGGTGGGACTAGAGTGAATTTCCTTCCTTAGCGCCCCACCCAAGCTCTTCACCTAGAGGCAAATAAGAACTACCTAAGGTAGTTGATGACAACTTAGGAATATAAAGTCTTTTATATAGGAAGGTTCCCCCTTATAATGTTGTGAGAACCAATGGGGATATTGTAATCTCACACTTGATCCTTTGATAGGGAAAAAAAACCTACACAAGCCCAATGAGGTTTACCATTGGAAGACCTAGGATGAATAGGGCAGGGTGGAAATCTAGGTTTTGGATCGGTTGTAGATCTTTAGAGGAGTAGATATGAACGTAAATATTACAATAATACAAATGCCTTCTTTGTGGAGGAATGCCTTTGTGTTTATTTGTAAGAAGATGTGTGAAGAAAACCCACGCAAAGGCTAATTAAGATAGCTATTTTTATATTTCTTATAGTGTAATTAGCATACCTTCTTAAAAAACTAAAGTACACTTCATTGAAATTAGGAAAATGAATTGATAGCTTTCTTGTTGGAACTATCCTATGGTTGGATGGACTCAGTTAGCTGGGTGGCTTCTCATAAGAATTATAAACAAGGTTGTTTAACATGACTATCCTAAGGTCAAGTCTTAAAGATGGCATAGTATCATTTTAGGGTCCCATTTGAGACTATGCCTTATGGGCAAAGGGGTCAATGCCTACATCCCCCTCATTTCTTGCTCTCATTGAACCAAGTGCAGAGCTTGTGCACCTTGATTCTTTGACATCTTATGCAATAGTGATCAACCAAAGACTAACAAGCCACTTGTAGCCACATTTTCAAGCCAACTCCTAAGAATTGCTACATAAGGTAGGTGAGATTTAATGCTAATAGTGATCACTCTAACTAACCTTCCAAGCTTTTGTTATTAATATCTATAATAGTCCAACCAACATTTCACAATATTTATAAACTAAGCAAACTTGCTTAGTTCCATCCATATCACTATCCATAATAACTCACGATTGGGTCTTTAAATAGGCTCTAAAATTCTAATCCTAGGCTACTAGCTATGGCTTCCCCCATCTTTCAAGGTGTGGATTCTCATAAATTTCTTCCTTTCGCTTTGCAATGGTTTACCTAGGATTTTTGTTTATTTAAAATTTGGAATAATGTTTTAGAGTATAGATCCATACAATCTATAAATTCACTAGTCAAGTTCCTTATTAAATGTTTCCATCTTCTCCTTTAAAAAGTAACTCATTTTATTTAAGTAAAAAGCAGACATTCAAAAGAGAACAAGCTAATATCCATGAAATCCAAAATTTTAAATCCCTTTTAAAAAAATTATATCACTTCGTAAATGATAATTCATCATTGTGCTTTAAATGTTAAACTAATTAATTCATTTTAAGTTTCATTAGAACCATCTTTTCTCTCCCTTCTTTTAACTAATAGTAAACATAATAAAACCATCTTCTTCCTTACACTCATGCTTGTGCAAATAGAGTTCATTATTAAGTCTTGGGTTTCTCCCTAAATTAATAATTTAATCTACCAGCTCTTGACTCTATTTCATAGCTAACTAATAAAATTAATAGTTTTGAATTCAATGTTCAAAGTTGGCATTGAGGCTTACTCATATACCACCACTTCATTCTTTATGGATAATCATTAAATAAACATGTGAAAGTTTTTTAATTGCTAAAATATCTCCATTGATAAACCTCTCTGCTAAACTATCAAATAAAGGATGCTCCTCTAATCTAGGCATATAAGATAAATATGAACTATTATTAGGTGTATCATTGAAATGCTCTATCATCTCATGGAGTAGAGCCTCAACTACTTCATCATAATAGGGTATAGGTGCCATTGGTAAATATCCCAATGAGAAACACATCCATGTATTGACAAATATAGTCCCAGTAGGGACAACTATCATCTAGTTGAAGATCAAGATATGATGAAGTAAGATGATAGACATAAGCTTGATATCTGGCAAATGATTATTGCTTCCTATCCAGCCTGTACCGAACCAGGCCAAACTCAAGGAAAAAGACACCATCATTGGAGCCCCACGAGAGACACCAAGAAAAATGGGGAATCTAGTGTAATAAAATATATATTGTATAATCAACAAGCATATTCTTCATATTTTAATCAACCACAAGAAGAAAAACAACACCAATCTTCCCAAATCTCCATGCAATATCATATAGCGATTCTCCCATGGATTTATCACAGCAAAAGTTCAACACATTCTTCATATTCTTCATCAAAAGAATAAGAGAACATAAATGGATACTCCACTTTTGAATGGAAATCAACACATAGCATTCATCTTCAATAGCTTCATAGTCTTCATAGTCTCTCTCATGATTTCTCACTCATAGATACATTGTTTTACATGAAAAATTGGCTATTTCTCACTCATTCTCTCTCACATATGCTCTCTCTCAATAGTACATTGGAATAATGAAGAATAACAATCCATAATCCCTATTTGGTCGTGGATACCCCTCCCAAGAGGTATGTCTGATATGAAGAGTCAATAGAGCCACTACAATGTCCTTTCATAGCTCAACAATGTCACTGTCACTTCAATCTTCACTTGAGTCTTCACTAGCTACTTCTTCTACTTCTTTAAGCTATTTTGAGCTTGTATTCATCTCTTCCCAAGATTAGAAAACTTTCCCAAGCTAAAATTCATCCCACATAACACTTACAAAGGCTTACAGAGCAAAAAACAAAACAGAGACAAAGGCTCTACAGAAGGTCTACAATACCATACAAAAGGTCATCAGAAAGCATTCAACTCAACTAAAACCATTCAAAACCATCAAGAATCCTTCTACAAAGCTTCAAAACACTCTTAAACTCCATCAATCACATCATATAATCCTCTCATACAGAAAAAAAGAAGAAGCTAAATAGAACCAATCAGAATCAATCAAGCATTATCATACACTCAATAGAGACTCAACAGAAATTATTAGAATATCATGTCTCCACTAGAAACCATCATGAGCTTCTCAAATTCAATCAATCTAATCTAAAACACTTCCAAACACTTCTAAATCAATAAATCATCATTCAAATCATACAAAAATCACCCAAAAATCCAACAAAAAATGGCAAAAAACATAGTCGTATCAACCCTCAACATATCCCCATACTTTTGGATTGAAAAAAATAGAAATTTTTTTGGGTAAGATCAGGAAGTATCCTCATGACCTTAGAAAAAGAGAAAAGAAGTTCAAAAGTTAATATCTCAGCTTAATCTTCCACAGCAACTTAAGAAAACAACATCCAAGCACAACCCCAACTTATAACTTGTATCTAATAAATAATTGCTTTTATCCATTAACACGGCTTAGAAATAGAAAAACATGAAAAACTTTTAAAGGATGTAAAAGGTTTCTTTCAAAATCCATCCATCAAATAGAATCATGAACCACTATCAATCAACTTCTCTCGATTACCTCTGTCTTCATCTTCAACTCTATGCAAGAATGATAAAACACCATATATACATCATAGAACATACAAAAAACTCACACAGACACAAGACAATGTAGTCTAAATGGCACATGCTCCCAAAACATGGAGAGCAAAGAGAAAGATTCTCATTAAAAAGATTAGTATAACCAAGAGAGTATCCACAAGCTATGTAGAATGAAGATATTTTTTCTTGAACTTCATACTCAGCTTGAGACATTGCAGACTCTTATTCTCATCCACAAAATGTAGAGGCACATTCTGGAAAAACTATAAACAGCACATCCTTTCCAACAGGATAATAAACCTAGTAGGAAAAGCTTGTGCAAAATAATATAGGACATCCATTTGAGCAACAGTCACATCCTCATTAGGTTTAGTTGTCAAGTCTAGAATACTCTTCTGAGTATTCAGATGAGATTTCTGATGCATAAAAGCAAGATACCAACAAAAATAATATGTCAAGAATAATAAGGTATCCTCAAGACGAGCATGTACTCTAGTTAATTGAAGATAAGAAGTAGAACATTGTGCAGAAGTGTCCCACGACACAAGAATGATAGGCCAGTTAAACATTGGTCCTATCAAAGAATCATTCAATGTCCAGTGCCATCGAAGGAGATATCAGTATTATACCCAAAAGTATCCATCGCTGATTGTGGAGGAAGATTTATATAGTCAGATGGAGATGGTAAGGAAATAAGAGGGAAATAGTGGAGAGATAGGTAAGATAAATCATAAAATGAAGATATTTGAAGGGATAATGGTGATGGGAAAGAAAGTAAAAAAATTTGAAGGGATTCTGCTAGAAAAATAGAGGGAATAGATGGGACGACATGAGTAGGTTCAATAGGAGTAGGCGAAGATGTAGGATCAACAATAAATGGGCAAGTAGTAAAAACTAGAAATTGAGGGAAAATTGCATGGGTAAAAGATAAGAGAGGGAAACTATCTGGATTAGAAGTGAGGATGGCAATATACAAGGGCAATTTATAAAAAATTAGAGAATATGATAGGATATCATGAGAATCATATGGGTAGATGGAACATCGAAAATCAAAAGCTTGAAAGAAATTCTCAGTGAACAAGGGATTATTAGCAGTATGGTTCAATACTTGGGATTGCAATGGTTGAATATTTGACTTATGAAGGACGCTCCATCGGGTGAGGATCCAGAACATCATTCTCCAAAGGAGGATGCCAAGCATAGCCTTCACACCACAATGTTTGCTGATGATAATTCTTCAAGCCATTAACCAAAGTCATCTTAGCATAATGTACACACATGACTACCTATAAAATTACATATCCTACATAAAGATTCATGTCCTCCTCATCAAGGATGTGCAGATCTTCTCAAAGATAATAACTAGGCCTCATGAGAGATTAACTCATCAACAAATCTATCAAACACTGCATTGAGTAAATCTGCATACCACATGTTCTGCCACCCATCCTTTAGAGCTTCTAAGTACATATTACTCAAGGAAATATACAAGGCAAAGTGCTGCTAATGATACTTAATCCAGAAGGATGGTGGAGGTGACACTAATTCAACATAGTGGACAAAATATTCTTGAACACAATTCATACGCTGCTGAAGGCACTCTACCTTGGTAGAGAATCTATCACACAGTTAAACTTTCTGTGGGGACTGATCTAGCTCTTCCTTAGAAGATAGTAGAGAAGACATCATCGAGGCTGGAGGAGGAACAGAAAGAGTAGCAACTTTCTGGTTAAGTTCTTCAATAAGCTTCTTCTGCAACTCTAAAGTTTCTTGGGAATGTTGCAACTGGCCCTCACATATACCAAGATTACGAGCTAATTCTATAATTTTCTCATGAGCTACATTTTTCTCCTTGCTTAAGGACACATTCTCTTCTTCTAAAGTGGCAACTTTGGTTTCTAACTCCTTAATTGTGGCTTTTTGTGAATCCTTCAAAGCTGTAGTTGTAGTAATTTGTTTATGGATATCACTCAAAGGAGCCTTCTCAGAAGCTAAATTCTCTAGAGTCTTGCTAAGCTTATTGGTTAAAGAGTCCACTTTGTCTTGTAATGAGGTGTACACTCCTATATAGATTGTCTGAAGATAGGAGGTCATGGAGGTCTCCAAAGCAGGTTGAATACCATAAACTAGCTGTGAAAGCATTGATCTAGAAAGCATTGTTTGCAAGGAAGGATGTAATAAAGCATAAATCACCTTAGTCTAGACTAGGTTAGGGTTAAGTATAAAAGGTGGGGATGTAACATGTGAGGGATCTTTTTGTCATTTTCAAAGAACACATGCTTTGAGGTTCCTTCCTTCCACCAACTAAGAGGGTGCATGCTCTTAGCCACCAAGATATGGGGTGCATACCATGTCCTACCTTGACATGAGGTAACTATTCATGTTGCAGCTTACATCTATGATTCTCAGCCTTCCATGGCAATACTATTTCATGCCTAGCTACCTTGGCTATGGCTTCCTTGTAAACATGGTGTATTTCTTGTATATCTTTGCAAGTATGGTGTAATTCATAAACTTTCAGTTATTTGACTTGCTGTGAGAACTAGTATATTACATTGGTATCAGAGCATGGACTTTGATCCATGGGAAGAGTCATTTTCTTGGAGAATTCAGTCATAGGGATAGGTACCAGTTAACTAGAGTACCAAGATTTGGTCATAGGGTTTGGTACAGTTCAAACCGTGACTAGTCAGAGTTCTTTGCAACAAGTCGGGACTAATTTTGGAGGTTTCTTGATGAAGATCTTGAGGAAGATGGAGGTTATTAGACAAAATAGCAGGACATGGTCAAATTTGAAGGTTATTAGACAAAATAGCAGGACATGGTCAAGATCTTGATGAAGATCTTGAGGAAGATGGAGGTCCATTTTGAAGGTTCTTGACCTTAACTTGAGTCTAAATTGGGGATTATAGGGGTTAAATCCTGGATTACTTTTTGGAACAAGCTTCTTTCCTCTTTCTCAAGCTTTCTCTTCAAGTTGCCATGGAGGAAATTACTCATCTCTCTCTCCCATTGTTTATATCATCTATGCAACCTATATAGAATCAAAGTATGCATCCTAAGCTTGAGATTAAATACCTATATGCTTGGATTTACTGAAGTATCCATCACGTGGTTGAAAAAGCATGTTGACAGTAGTTTGCACCAATTTTCTAGCACTTGAAGCTACCATTTCATCAAACATTTGAAGATTGGAGGCTACAAGCTCTTCCACAAGGTTATTTGGATCACAAAGGTGATGTACAAGGCATCAATGGCATTCTTCCTTCTCTTCCATTCAAGATTGAAGCTCTCTTCAAACCCTAGCCATGGCTGAAAATATGCAACGTGAAGAATTCTTCAATTTTTCTTGACTTCTTATAGCTTCTTAATAGCAAGGGCAAGCATCTACATCAAGCATTGAACCAACATCAAATATTTCTTGTAAGATGGGAGCATTCTCTTCTGTTGAATTTGGGCAAAATAGGGTAGCCACTTGATTGCAGCCATTTCAAAATGAAGAGCAATCATCGTGTGCTGAAATTCTTCCTTTCTTAACCAAATTTGTCTCCTAAACAAAGGAGGTGGCTAGCTACTCTTCAAAGCTATGATTTTGAAATATCCTACATGGTTGGAAAAGATAATGTTGTGGCGGATGCTTTATCATGTATGTGGGCATGTTCTTTATCTTCAATTTCAATTGTACATAAGGATTGGATTCATGACATCTAAGAAGGATATTTACTTGATGAGCAAGCATTTAAGATAATGAAGGAATTTCAGCAAGGAAAAGGAGAAGAGTATCCCAATTTCAATTGGCACAATGGTCTTTTATGGTATGATGGTAGAGTCTACTTGACACCACAATCCTCTTTCAAAGAATGTATATTTACATGAGATGTATTCTTCACCTTTAGCAAGTCATCATGGATTGTTCAAAACATTTGACAACATCCATAAGAGCTTCTATTGGAAGGGCATTTGGCGAGATATCAAGGATTATGTGATGCAATGTCTTCCGTGTCAACAAAATAAAGACTCATCTCTTCTATTCGGCGGCTTACTTCAACCACTCCATATTCCTCAAGGCAAGCGGACTGATATCTCTATGGATTTTATTGTGGGATTGCCTACAACTAAGCATGGGTTGAATAGCATTTATGCGATAGTTGATCGGTTGACTAAATCAGCCCATTTCATCCCTACTAAGGCCCAATTTACAGCAAAGAAAGTGGCTCAACAATTCATGGAATGTATTTTTAAGCTTCATCGTTTGCCAATGAAGATTGTATCCAATCGTGACACTAAGTTTATGGGAAGCTTTTGGAGGAGTTTGTTCTCTTCAATGGGGACTCTTTTGACTCCTAGTACTGCATATCACCCAAAAACGGATGGGCAAACTGAAAGAGTTAACAAATGGCTAGAAGTTTATTTGAGGCACTTTTTCCATGAGACACAAAATGCATGGGATCAATGGCTCCATCTTGCGGAGCTTTGTTACAACAATACTTACCATATGAGCATTGGAATGTCTCCTTTTGAAGCTTTATATGGCTACAAAGTACAAGTACCCTCTGCATTGTTTCATAAAGATGTAAATCCACAAGCCCATGAGGAGTTGGAAAAGATGGAGGCCCTTATGAAGCAATGCAAGGACAACATTTTCAAAGCTCAAGAGACAATGAAGGTCTATGTGGATGAGAAAAGAAGACATGTGGAGTTTGAGAAGGGTGAATGGGTATTTTTGAAGGTTCCCAAGTCATATTATGCTTCTCTTAAAGGAGGACACAACAAACTTGCTCATAGGTTTTATGATCCTTATCGTATTGTCAAGAGAGTTGGGGATCTTTCTTATCAACTAGATTTACCTTGAAACACAAGAATCCATAATTTCTTTCATGTGTCTCAGCTTAAAAAGTATGTGGGTCCTCAAATTCAAGTTCTTGAAGAAATACCGCCCTTGGATGATGATGGTTTGATCATATATGAGCTCGAGAAGATTATTGGAAAGTAGGAGAAGGTTCTAAGGAACCATATTCTTGTGGAATACCTAGTCAAATGGAAGGGTTTGCCTATTGAAGAGTCTTCATGGCAACAAGCATCATATTTGGAACAATTTCCTTGGCTTAAGCAAGAGGACATTTCATAAACAGGGCAGTAAACAACTTGATGTATTAAATTTCTGTGTGAAAGTAAATTATTTCATCAACATCAAAATTCAATTTTGAAGGCATGCCTGGATACTACATATTTTCCTCTACATTTTTATATCTTTCATGTGGAAATCGGCCACTTCTAGCTCAAGATATAGCCAAATTTGTACTACAGCTTGTTTTGGACAGTTTACAATAGTCTGTTTCATTTATATAATTCTTCTTCATCAACTTCTTTGATGTTCATAAACATGGAGCTTTGTTACATCATGATTCCAAATGATTCAAGCTATCTTTGTAATCATCTTTGTAATTTGTTCCCAATTCAGCTTTGAGGACAAAGCTCTTTTAGGTCGAGATGGCTTGTAATAAAGCATAAGTCACCTTAGTCTAGAGTAGGCTAGGGTTAAGTATAAAAGGTAGAGATGTAATATGTTTGGGATCTTTTTGCCAGTTTTCAATCAATACATGCTTTGAGGTTCCTTCTTCCCATCAACTAAGAGGGTGCATGCTCTTAGCCACAAAGATATGGGGTGCATACCATGTCCCACCTTGACATGAGGTGAGTATTCATGTTGCAATACTCAACTATGATTCTGAGCCTTCCATGGCAATATTATTTCATGCCTAGCTACCTTGGCTATGGCTTTCTTGCAAACATGGTGTATTTATTGTATTTCTTTGCAAGTATGGCGTACTTTATGAATTTCTAGTTATTTGTTTTGTTGTGAGAACTAGCTATTTTACAATAATAATAACCAAGAGGAGAAATTTTGTCATCAAACTCATAATCTTAACCACTCGGGTGAAATGGGTAGGAAGAAGGATCCCCATAATCATCACCATAAGTATATCCCAAATGATTTTGAAGGCATGATTGGATACTACATGTTGTCCTCTACATTTATATATCTCGCATGTGGAATTGACCACTTCTAGCTCAAGATATGGCCAATTTTGTACTACATCCTACTTTGGACAATTTACAACAGTCACGAGGGATTCACTAGTAGTAATAAGGAGACGTCACCTGCGTGCAAGAAGCATATGAAAATACCCCTTATCTACCCCCTATTTATGGGACCTTACCTTATAAAATGTACCTTCCTTCCCTTAAATAACCCCCCTCCCTTACACTCACGTGGTACCATATGATAAACCCTAGTGGACCCCCCCAGGACAGCAGTCTGCTCCATTTATATGATTCTTCTTCATCAACTTCTTTGATGTTCATAAACATGGAACTTTATTACAACATGATTCCAAATGATTCAAGCTATCTTTGTAATCATCTTTGTAATTTGTTCCCAATTCAAGTTTGAGGACAAAGCTCTTTTAGGTCGAGATGGCTTGTAATAAAGCATAAGTCACCTTAGTCTAGAGTAGGCTAAGGTTAAGTATAAAAGGTGGAGATGTAATACGTGTGGGATTTTTTGCCATTTTTCAATCAATACATGCTTTGAGGTTCCTTCCTCCCACCAACTAAGAGGGTGCATGCTCTTAGCCACAAAGATATGGGGTGCATACCATATCCCACCTTGACATGAGGTGAGTATTCATGTTGCAACATTCATCTATGATTATGAGCCTTCCATGGCAATATTATTTCATGCATAGCTACCTTGGCTATGGCTTTCTTGCAAACATGGTGTATTTCTTTGCAAGTATGGTGTACTTCATGAATTTCTAGTTATTTGGTTTGTTGTGAGAACTAGCTATTTTACAATAATAATAACCAAGAGGAGAAAAGTTGTCATCAAACTCATAATCTTGACCACTCAGATGAAATGGGTAGGAATAAGGATCCCCATAATCATCAACATAAGCATATCCCAAATGATTTTGAAGGGCATGTATGGATACTACATGTTGTCCTCTACATTTGTATATCTTGCATGTGGAAATTGGCCACTTCTAGCTCAAGATATGGCCAATTTTGTACTACAGCCTGTTTTGGACGGTTTACAACAGTCTGCTCCATTTATATGATTCTTATTCACCAACTTCTTTGATCTTCATCAACATGGAGCTTCATTATAGCATGATCCCAAATGATTCAAGACATCTTTGTAATCATCTTTATAATTTGTTTCCAATTTAGCTTTGAGGACAAAGCTCTTTTAGGCCGGGATGGCTTGTAATAAAGCATAAATCACCTTAGTCTAGACTAGTTTAGGATTAAATATAAAAGGTTGGGATGTAACATGTGAGGGATCTTTTTTTCATTTTCAAAGAACCCATGCTTTGAGGTTCCTTCCTCCCACCAACTAAGAGGGTGCATGCTCTTAGCCACAAAGATATGGGGTGCATACCATGTCCCACCTTGACATGAGGTGAGCATTCATGTTGCAGCTTAC
The DNA here is from genome assembly GCF_053477565.2 of Lygodium microphyllum. Lineage (NCBI taxonomy): Eukaryota > Viridiplantae > Streptophyta > Polypodiopsida > Schizaeales > Lygodiaceae > Lygodium > Lygodium microphyllum. The sequence goes on from NC_141160.1 coordinate 89,908,074, forward strand.
ATTTATGATTCTGAGCCTTCCATGGCAATACTATTTCATGCCTAGCTACCTTGGCTATGGCTTCCATGCAAACATGGTGTATATCTTGTATATATTTGTAAATATGGTGTAATTCATAAATTTCCAGTTATTTGATTTGCTGTGAGAACTAGTATATTACAAAGGAGGAATATACAGGTTTAATTGTCCTTCCCATTGTGCTACAAAGAGGTTGGTACAAGACAGGAACAAGGGAAGGAAGCTACCTGACACCTTAGGTATTGGAATATGTACCATAGGTGCTGGAACTAGGACATGATCATAAGGACCCTTTGTACGGTGCTTCTTTCGAATGATCCTAATAAGGGGGGGGGGGGGGGTACATTTACTAAAACTGAATTGGCTTGCATAGGAAGAGAAGGAATAGGAGGAGAATGCTACGAAAGTGGACCAAGATCAGGCACAGGAATGCCACCTAGGGGAGGTGCTAATTGAATGATCTTATGTAGAAAATCCCATAGGAAACAGTACTGAGTTGACCCTTCGTTACACACTGAAAATGCTGATCCATTTTAGCCAACAAAAAGGTTGTCCAATTAAGCTTAATCTCCTCAAGGATTTTGATAGACGCAATGAATAGTTATCGGGGACAAACACTTGGATTCAAGCTTTCCCATGGTCCTCGAGAAATTGGCATAGTTGCTTCCATAAGGGAGAGGAAACATATACCACTGATACTTTTGAACTAGTGATAACCTTATTTGCTTACCAAAGGAGTAGAGGTCTCCTTCTGGAACAAGGCAATGATCTCTACAATGGATAATAAATGATTATCACTAGGCACAAGGAAAGCTACAAAAGGCAGGAACAAGGCCTCGTAAAGAATAGTAGGGGATAAATAGAACCGACGGCCATAAACCATATAAACCAAGCCCGAAAGCTTCTTGTAAGTCTCTAGAAAAGAGTAATAGAGCTTTGCATCACTAGAGGGAATTTTAGGGCCACAAAGAGATTAAGACTAGCATTGTGAATACAATCAACATCCAAAAGGAGAGACTAATCATGGATTGGTAATGGTACATGCTGAGTCACCAGTGGGGGTGTGGAAGAAGATGCCATTTAGACCTCATTGAATCACCCAGGTACACACAAAACCAAGAAAAGGGAAAGTATTCCTACAAAACCCACACATACCACCATTGAGACAGATAACAAGGAGACAAAACAATAACAAAAAACTGACTGGACTACTGGACTAGACCAGACCTCCCCAAGCAGTCCACATCCTACTGAAAATTTGACATGACCTATGCACAAATGCAACTGAAAGCTTCATGTATGTAGACATATAAGAACTTGAAAACCCTCTAGGAAAACACTCAAAGAAAAGAAAAAGGCCATGCATGTTGTATCCCAGACATAGTTCAGAAACTAGGAGACTAAACCATAGACTCAAATTATCAAAATAAATATAGATAGATAAGATCGATGTCTCTAACCAAGAAACCCCAATCTTCATAAGCATATGGCATATACCTATGGTGCAGTGAAGTGGGTGGGTGAAAACCACACAATTTATTTTTATTAGATGACAAATAAATCATAGTTTATTATTAAATTATCCCATTAATGTATGGTGAGTCGTATTCGCATTCCAAGCCCTACCTTAGGATGACTTGACTAGGGCTCTCTACAAATGCATTTCATTTTTAAAAATTAGATGATATATTGCACAAAGCATATGCATGCATGACTTCCAAGGGCGGCGGGTGAAGGAAGAAGGGGAGGAGGAAAGGAGGGAGAAGGAGGAGGAGGAGGAGGAGGAGGAGGAGGAGGAGGAAGGAACAAGGAGAAGGAGGAGAAGTAGAAGGAAGAGGGGTGGGAGAAAGAGGGAGAAGGAAGAAAGGAGGGAGAAGGAGGAGGAGGTGGGAGGAAGGGTGGGAAGAGAAGGAGAAGTGGTGGGAGGGGAGGGAGGAGGAAGAAGGAAGGAGAAGGAAAGGAGGAGATGTAGGAGGTGGGGGAGAAGGAAGAAGAAGGATGGAGAAAGAAAGGAGGAGAAGGAGGAGAAGGAGAAGGAGAAGATGGGAGGGAAGGAGAGAGGACACTGAGAGGAGGGTCGAGGAGAGAGAAAGAGAGAGAGAAGAGAGAGAAGGAAAGAGGGGACGATTGGGGGAGTTTCAAATTTTTTTGTTTTTGTAAATGTTTCTGGGTTAATTTTGTTTTCTTATATAAAAAAAAGTGTAACCCTGTCTCGGGCACCAACGTGGGCGGGGGGGTAAAATAATTTGCATTGATAAAAACAGATGGGAACGGGAGATAACTCGAGGTGGCCAAATGTGACATAGCGAATGTTTGGCACGTGTTTCAAGGCAAAAACCAGATGCGAGCATGCGACACACATGGGGCAAAGAAGCAAAAATTGGATGGAAAAATTAATTCGACGGGATTCGAGCATCGGATGAACACATTGTAAAAAGCAAAACTAGGTAGGGCAATGGGAGGAATGACACGGACAACACATCTAGTGCATTTGACAACAAATAGGGGGTTCAGATGAAAAAAGATTAAAAATCATCCATTAAAAAGTACACTAAAATTAATTTTGCAAAATCTGCCACGTGGAACAAAATGCAAAAAAAAAGTTTGTAATGAGGAGTTGGACAAGCTTCTCATGTCAGAATGTAGTTCAAACAAGAATAGAACTCGTTTGTATGGAAAAATTAAAAAAATAAAACCCTAAAACGTAATTGGAAATTAATAACTTAAAATTGAAAAATTGGAATGGCATGCAATGAGAAGGAAAAAACGTTTGGGGTGACAAATTGGATAGGGCTATCTAGTTGAAACATGGTTTCAATGGCAAATAGGGTGGTTCGTATGGAAAAGACAATAAAAACACACCCAAAAATCCAAAAAAAAAATTCCAAACAATTCATATTTCAGAAAAAGGGATAGCATAAAGGAAAAATGTCCAAAGAACATGGCAACATGATTGCCATATTAGAATGTGATTATGACGGAAGAAAAGCATTTGCATGAAAAAAGGGATAAAAACGCATAAGGAAACACAATTAAAAACTACTAACAAAAAATCAAGAAATTAAAAGGAGGAGGACGAAAAAGAAAGATGCTTGAGGGAACTAATAGCTCAAGGCTATCCAAACAAAATGCTATTCCAACGAGAAAAGAGCATGCTCATATAGAAAAATTGGAAAAATTGCATAAAAATAGGCCCACAAACACACAAAATTAAACAACAGCCAATTTGTGCATCAGAAAGAGGGAATGTAAAAAGGAAACATGTCCAAGAAGAGGGAAGGATCAAGGCTATCACATCAAACTGCAATTCCGGTGCAAAAAAGGCATGTTCACATGGAAACTCATATGATTCTTGTAAAATTCTTCAAAAACTCGGAACCGAGGACCATAAAAAGGAAAAGTGGCCAGTTCAAAGGGACAAATAGGGCTGTAGGGGCAGAGTGCGATTTTGGTGAATGTAAGGTGCATTCACATGGAGGATAAGCAAAATGATAAATAACCAAAACGGGAAGAAAATACTGCAGGAACGGGTTAGAATAGGGCGGGTGGGTAAGGAAGGAGCCTCAACAAGGTGTAAGAAAAATAGGGTATCATGTAAGGATCAATTAACAGGGTGTTCATGAATGTATGCAACCAAGATGCGCACGGACATGTCCCCACACTTAAGAAGTGAATAAATCAAGTTAACTAATCAACAAGCACCTAACACTCGACCATGACCCATACCCATATGTCCCCACACTTAAAACATGAAATATACAAAAAAATGAACGTGAGATGTAGGATTAGAAACACTTGGCCATTTAGTTGGTCAATAGAGACTATGGTCGATATGCACTAGGGAGTCAAAATTGTCTACAGGAGGTACCAAGGCTCGCCATAGCATACTTTATACATGTCGGGACCATGCATCAACACTCGGGGAGGTAGTGTTGTTGATGAAGATCTAGTAAGCTATTGATGGTGAAAAATGCAATACAATCTTGACAGTCACTCATGGTGGAATGATAGATTAGTCGCTCTTCCCATAGCTCACATCACTCAAAGAGGAGTGGAATGGGACCCATATCTTACACCTGGTTTAGAAATTGACAAGAGGGATAGTTCAAGTGTGCATAGCTGATGATGTATCAGTGTGTCCCAATCCATTTGGCATAAGTGCAAGAAGAAAGGCCAAGGAGCCTTCTTGTAGTGCAGTGCATCGAACAGAGTGATGTGTGTGTAGTGATGGCGGATGTCCGTATGTGGATAGGGAAACGAAAACATACCTAATACTAATGGCCATAACATCCCTCAATCCTCACCTCTCAGTTGATGAAAGGGAAATCAATCACGCTCAGTCCCCCCACTGTCTCACGCTTTGTTGATGGATAGATACATGAGGGCAACAGAGCTTCTCACACCCATTGATGTAATCCTTGCTACTACTTGTACGAAGGTTCTATGCCTTGTGTACAATTGATGATGTAGTAGTGTATCCCCCCAGTGTCAACATATGGTGCAAGAAGGAAGGCCAAAGAGTCTTATAGTGCCATGCACAAGAACAAATCATGTATTGTGCATTGGGAGGCCCAGCTCATGTATATAACACTCCATTCACATAGATCACCTCTCTTTTGGATTTAAAGGGCAAAGACTAGTCACTCACCCCACCCTTTGTCTCATACTCATCTTATAAATACAAAGGGTGGTCTTGTAGAGGCAAGCTCATGCTCAACCACCGAGACCCGTGGACCTCTTATTGTTCAAGCATTTCAAGCAAGCACTAATGGTCCGAGTGTCATAGTGCTTCAAAAATTGTGCCGCATCTCGGAAGAGGGTGGGCCATCACAACTGGGACTGCAACACCTTGCGAGATGTCGCACCTCCATTGAAATGTCCTCTTGCAATTCCGCCATGTGCCTCTATCAACACGTCCTGCATCTCATGCTCACACACGCATCTATGCAGTAACCCATCTTGCCCCAGCCTATAAAGTTGGCTAGCTATCAACTGATAGGGTTGGATTTTTAGGATGAGCCGCCTAAGTCAGGCATTTTCTATCGACCATTCCAATAGTCCATGTTCAAGCACTTGAACTATGTCATCTACCCAATATGGCGTCATGTCAACTCTAAACAAATATTTTTCGCTGGATAAGCAGATTAGATGTGCGTCTGGCAGTTCGTCCACAATGCCTTGTCCAACCACTTCTCTCATGGGGATACAAGATAGGTGGTCAGCCATGTAATGATGCTTCCCTTTACGCACCACTATAGAGAAGTCAAACTCCAAAAGCAGAAGAAGCCATCTAGCAATGTGGCATGTAGCGCATGGTTTTTTAACCAGATATAACAAGGCTTGATGGTCAACAAAGAAAGTAAAAGACGTAGCCAAAAGATAATGTCCAAATTTATTTACGGCAAACACCATGGCCAAGCCCTCTCTTTCTGTTGTCGAGTAATTCATTTCAATCTCAGTGAGTTTTCTGCTAGCAAAGCTCACTAGGTGGTCCAGGTTTTGTTCACCAGGTTGGCACAACACAGCTCCTACCAAAAAATTTGAAGCGTCAATGTGCACATGAAACGTGAGTGTCCAATCTAGAGCTCGTAGTATCGATGCTATGGTTAGAGACTTTTTTATTTCCTCATACGCTTGTTAGCATTCCTCAGTCCATTCAAATATGATAAGCAACTTGTATAGAGGTCTAGCAATTAATGCATAGTTCAACACAAACCATCGATAATACCCTGCATGTCCTAAGAAGCACTAAACGCCCTTGTAATCAGTTGGGGGGATGGAAGATTGACAATGACCTTGATCTTTGAGAAATCTATGGCAATGCTATTCTTCGACACCATGTGCCCTAGGATATAGCCATGCTTCACCCAAAATTGGTACTTCAAGGGGTTTAATGAGAGACGATATAGTTGACATCGTTTAAAGACCGTTCAGATTCTTTCTAAGTGCTCTTGCCAAGTAGAGTGAACACACAAGTTGTCCATGAAGACCTCTGACTCGTTCCTCAGCATGTCTTTGAATATTATACACATCAATTTTTTTTCTCTCCCTCCCTAGCTAAATTGACCTTTTTGACCTGATGGGTCCCTCAATTGGTTTTCTTACTTGCCCGTGTTGTTTGGCTCCTAGCAAGATCACCACCATATCTCTCTTTTTGAACTTCATGAATTGTTTTGGCAAGTCTTGAAGTTTTCGTTGTTCTTCTATCCATGTTTCTTTGCTTAGCGTCCGTCATTCCTCCCTTAACTGTCGGCATCGTAGATGGATGGGTAGGCCCCCTTTAGTGTATCTAGTCTAGGGAGACCAAGGTATTTCACGGTCACTATCTGAGATGACTTCGGATTTGGAATCCAACTCTCTGACTTCGCTAGAAGAGGGGCTCTCTCGTGGTGGTTGTAGCTCAGAAGGTGAGTCTATTTGCAATAGTGGTGTGTCACTCAGTCGGGCTAGGCCTGCTTGCTTGTAGTTGATCGCACCGGTGTGCTTCAACCAAGTTCGATTGCAGTCCTTGTGTCTGACTCCTTTCTCTACTCTAAGTGCACTCTACTTGCGTGGTTTGGGGTCTACTTGTATTTATTCGATTATACGTCCCCCAATGTCATACTCTAGGGTATTGATTTTCCTTTCGCTCTCACCACTAAAGGAACAGTCCTCATATTCATCGTCAAAGCTATCTTTGTCCAGTTGCTCATCATTTTCTAGGTTCTGACATATGTCTTCTTGTTGCTGGTCGGGGATTAAAGCCCAATTGTATCTCAAGTTTAAATCGTGTACTTTGGATCATCACCATTCACGCTAGTCCAAGAGGTCTAGGAGTGGCTTAAGATTCGTTGCTGGATTGCTAGCCAACTTGTTGGTCAAGTACCCTAGGATTTCCAAGAGCTCTCGTCTATTGTTGGGGACTTGGGATGCAGCAGGGTTGGGTCTTCCATGTAGGCTCTCGGTCATCATGAAAATTGACACTAAAAGTGTGTTCTTGAGCTTGCTAGTTGCCCTGATGGCTTGTTCATACTCCTCAGTGTCTAAGAATGGTAGGTCGATGGTAGTAAGACATGCATCTAGTCTCACTCGTGCTCAAGGCACGAGATATACTTGGTAAGGGCCCCATAGGATCCCCTACTCTGTTGTCTGTCGTCCTTCATCATGGTGGAGATGGCATCTAGGTCGACTAGAGTAGTCTTTCAAGTGTCCATCTCTACTCTTATAGCCTCTATTAGATTGCCTAAGAAGATAAGACCGTTGCCCCAGTCTTCTACCACTCTTGCATTGCGCATCCAAGGTCGGCCTACTAAGATGTCGTAGTCCACTCCCTTCATGAATATGAAGTCAATCGAGAATTGGATTCCTGAAATCTTCACTGGCCAAATTTTCAACACTCTGAACAATTTCACCTTCATTTTGTTAGCCAATGTGACGTTGAACCTAGCAGTCTTGACCAGTGGGTTACCCTAGGTCTGGAGCACTGCATGGCTTAGCACACTCACTCCTGCCCCTGTGTCTACAATCCCCCTTCTTGTGACATCCCTTAGAGCTAGGACTGGCGGGACTGCATGCATTTATGTGCCTTCCCAAAAAGCATTGACATGTAAGGATTTAGGCATGGAGTGTAGCGTTAGACTCGGTATTTGAGTTTTTGCATCGTGCTTAGGCAAGTTTGTGGTAATTGGCTCGTTTGGTTCTTTGACCCACTGTTTCAGCTCTAGCCATAAAGTTGGATGCTACCTAAGCACGTCGCCCAAGCTTAGAGTTACAGGGGTGGTCACTAGCGTATTGAGGATGTTGCTAGTCACTTGCCTCTCTTCTAAGTCTGCCGTTCTTGGCCAATGGCCTTGGCTGTTTTGCTAGCTCAAAGCATTCAACCTTTGTCTAGGTGGCCCTTCTTGTGGTGTTATTGCCTCTCTTGATTTTGGTCGTGGTAGAGAGATTAGCACACTCATGCTTAAGAGATCATCGATCTCGTCTTCTAGTATAGGCTCAACATCTTTTAGGTACTCCTTCACCCATTCTTTTACCTTCTTGGTGGCTTCAAGTTGGCACTTCGGGTTGGGGGGGTACTCTCTAGCCTTGGTACTTCCCTTTTCAGCCGGCCGTGGAGCCGACGTTTCTTCCTCTGTATCAATGACTTTCCTCGCCATAGGTAGGGTTGTGGTAGTTTTGTTCTTGAGGGTGACCTTAGTGTTTGGTCTTTTCTTCCTTCTTCTCCTACTCTTCTTTCCAACTGAGGTTGTGCCAAGGTTGCTAGGCCCTGGCAATGATATGTCAGACTGTTATGTCTGCGCATGGGTCATGACATGCAACGAGATTGGCGTGGCCTCCCCATTGAGTGTCTCGACGCCGAACAACCCCAATGGAACCAATGGCTCATTTGTTGAATTAGAGGATGGCCTCCTCCTAGGGAAATCGACAAAGAGATGAGTGATTCCACACTCAGTGTATCTCAGGTTTGCCTTATCTCTATTTGCTTGCTCCCTCTCAAGGAAGTACGAAGAAATGTGTCATGGGTGCCCACAAGTCCAACACATTGGCTCTTGGGTTTGTGCTCCTAGGCCTCTACCTCTCCCCCTACCTAATGCCATTACAGGCACTGGTCGGTAGTCCATAAGGACTGCATTGCCTTCCTCATCATATAGCACATATGGATTTACATAAGGCTCATTGTTGCTAGGCTTCTCCACATAGTGGACTAGAGTATCACTCAGTGGGTGTGTCACATAGGGGTCCAAGTGGCCTAGCGATACATGTAGGATTTATTTCCCTCCTAGGGATGGGCGGCTTAGCATCATTAGGTGTTGGGAGAGCCAATGGGGCTCCCTTTTCTAAAGAAGTTTGGTGGCATGTTCTCAAAGTAGGGTTGACCATAAGGCTACGAGTACAGGAGTCTCCGAGGTAGTCTACAACACATGGCATCATGGCCAAATTTACCACAATTAGCACAAGGTCGTGACCTAGGGTCTTGGCACTCGTGGCGGCTGGCAAGTGGTTCCCACCACAATGCACACATTGGACTTGTGGGTGTGTTGGTCGTCGCATCATCCTTGTAGTTTGGTTATGTCCATCCTAATCTCTACAAGCTCTTGTCCTGAGTTAGTGCCCTTCCCTTTGTCCTATGCGCTTGGGCTTGCTCTCTCACCCAGTGTTGAGGCCCTCTCGAAACTCTGGGTACTAGACTCTTCTTAATTCGAGCACTTGAAACTTCTTTCCTTGAGCTAGTCATCCACTCTAATAGCTTCCTCAAAGACCCTTGCCAATGCATCTTGCTGCAAGCTCGAGTTGTCGGCCAAGGCCCCGTAGAGCTCTTCACTTTGTATTCCGTTGATGAATACCATGGATACCTCTCTTTCAGTTGGTCTCTCATCCATTGGGACTCTCTTGAAAAGGCTCCTCATCTAGGTCACATAATCTTGAATGTCCTCTTTCTCTCTCTTCTTAACGTTCATGAGTCGCACTAATAGGCTGTCAGAGTACCCAGATTTGAAAAATCTCTTGATGAAGAAATTTTTCAAGCTGCTGTCACCTAAGCACAGTCTGAAAGCTTGGGAGCATTGAGCAGGATTTATAAGGCCATTGGCCTCACAGACTTGCTTGAATTGTTCCACAAAGCTATACGGATTGTCGTCAGTACTTGTCCAACTGCTTCACCACCACAGGGATTTTTGATTGGCTCTTGAGCCTTGGTTAACCCTTAACCATGCTAACAGTGATGTTGCTAATGTTGTGGTGCTTTTCTCTGCTACCGTGTTATCTAGCAATCACTTTGTCAAAAGCTTGCTCAGTGTGAGATCTCCCTCTAGCGCTCTCTCACTAACTGATCGATTTTTGCCTGCTAGGGATAGCACTCTCTGGATCTCTCGCATTTCCAGACTCTGGCACAAGCTCCTAGTTTGTTGGTCCTGGTTGTATGTAGCTAGGTCTTGCAGAGCCCCACGATCCATCTTCCTCAAGGTCTGTTATGACGTTCTCAATACGTCTACCGCAGTGCTCCAGCCGGGTTTGAACATCGTATTTGTGCACTAACTATTGGACAGCCTTTGGAAAATCACCTAGGTTCAGCTCTTCGTTGCTTCTACGGCCTAAGCTGCCCTATTCCATGTCCAAAGCTTCTTGCTCTGCCAAGTTGTTGATCAAGGTGATAAGGCCAGGCACTAGATCCACTTCCACGATATTGCCTATCCTTGTTGCGTCTGGATTTTGGCTGTGTTCCTTGCTTGGGCCTACCTTTGGAGGTTCGATCACCCCTCTATGTCTTTGGGTCTTCTCTTACTGGCGGGTTCCTTCAAAGTTTTATGTTTGAGTGAGTTCCTTGTTAATTGCAACTAGTTATCAACTTACCCTCACTCTGTGAGTATGTGCGTATGTGTGTTCCTTTCTGTGCATTGTGCAAAATCGGGCTTTTAGCTCTTTTCAAGTGTGCTTCAAGTGATGAAAACTAGAGTGAGTGAGAAAACAAAGTGTGTGTAGCTCCGACTCTTTGGTCTACGGATTGTTTTGATAGGGTCATGTGTTTGGTTCCTAGTTGTTCTTGCAAGCTTCTTGGGTTTGTTTGTTGTGCTATCCCGTTTGGCTCATTCAAGGTCGAGTTGGGGCCTTGTAGCCAGCCCACATCACCAGACATGATTCCAAGCTATTCGGTCACGATTTCTAGGCTTGTAACTACTTGCAAAGTGTTCGATGGGTTCTTCTAGCATAGGTCACGCTTCTCGTTAGTCGAGGTTTGTCAAATTCCCAAATTTTATTTCTTAGGTTGTGTCCGATTTACTAGTGTCCAATTCTAGGAATCAGATACTCGGGTTTGATTGTCACAATTGGATAGGTGTATCCGATCAGACGGCCTGAGTTGGGGTCTAGATATGTCAGATTCTAGGAATCCGATAGGGTTGGGTCTGATTGTCAAGTGTGTTCGATCGAATGGCTTGAGTTGGGTCCGATTGGGATATGTCCCCGACTCTAAGAATCAAATAGGGTTAGGTCCGATTGCCATCATCAGACAGGTCGAGCATCCAATCGGACGAGGTAGTGTGTTCGATTTGGAGTTTTTCTGATTTTCAAAATCAAACAAGTATGTTTGATTGAACAAAATGGGCTTGTCCAAATGTGATTCTGGGAATCAGACTGGTTACTAGGTCTGATTTTAGAAATCAGACACTGTGGTAAGCGTCCGATTCTACCAGTCAAAGCATGTGTCGATCACGTTTTTGCAAAAAATCTTCCCTTACACATTGCTAGCAGCTACCAGGACTTCCAAGAATCAAGGAGTGTAGGCCACAAGCATTCTATACCTAAATCTCACCGAAAGCTTCGACACACTTTGATTAATTCAACATAGTCATGTGCCTTGCAGCCTCTCTCTCTCTCTCAAAACCAGGAGTGCAAATGAAGTTTTCTCTGGTCACCCAAGACCTTAAACCCTTGGTGGTTCAGCACCTCCACCTTCCCAATCACTCCACCTACAACTCCAAGACATTTGAGCCATCTCTTTTTTCCATTTTCCCCTGTTATTTCCCTGTGCAGGACTGTTTTATAGTAGTGAACTGTAAGCTTCCCACTCTGATTTCTCCTTCCTATCCTACTCTAAATGCGATAAATATCAAAAGCAAGGTACTGAATTGAATTCTCCTACTCAATCGATCATTAAAAAAAACAAAAACTTACTTTTAGCACGGATTAAAACCCAAAACCTCCTATCTACCTCAAGCTCCGGTTCGGGGATGAAACCCTTGCTTCAATGCTCGATTTGAAGTGCGCAAGCACTCAAGCTTAAATCCGTTGGTCCTGGCAATGGAACCAAAATTTAGAGGCAACCGCCAAGACCCACCAACTGCTTATTGTTTAAGCATTTCAAGCGAGCACTAATGGCTACCTCTCACATTGCCGATAGATTTGAAACTTTGATTTTGTGACGGGTAGAGATGTCATCTGCTATGTGTAGGAGTCAGATGCACTGATGGAGTCGCATGCAATGCACGAAGGGAGGCAGTTGCAAAACTACATCATGGAAGGTCGACTGAAGAATCAACTAATCCGTACTGCAGGGTGTTGCCACCTTTTCCACTCCAACTTTCCGTCCAAGGGTGTTTTCCACCTTTTCTTGGAACAAGGCTTGTTGATAGGGAATTGCTTCCTTTTCTCCCATAATAATATTTATTATTGTTATTTTTAAAAAGTTTCGAGGGTATTTCCACATTTTCTTGAAGAGTAGGTCAGCATGACAGGGACTGAAGTCCTTTTCTTCCATGATTGATATATATTTGTTTTACAAAATAAATAAATATTCAAAGAGGAGATTGATAAGAATATTATGCATCAAAACCATCCTTGCCACCTCTGCTAGATCAGATAAGAAGGGAGCAAGGTAGGAGTGGGAAGTGGATATGAGGGGCTATAAAAACGAGGCCACCTCATCAGGATAAGCAAGAGGGCTATCAGGAGCAATAGCCAAAGCCTTACCAATAGACACACAAGGGATGAAGGGGCTATCAACGGTGATTGTTAGGATCCCTAGGGAGGGTAATAATTCTTTAGGTAATAGCCATTAATCAAGAAGGGATCATTAGAAGCATTGGCGGCTTGCACTTGGACAAAGCCGTTAGGGTTGATAGCAAATACCTTATAAGGACCCACCTAGCATTGTTGTAGTTTTCTCCAGAACTTTCCAAATCTTGGGTGGCCAATACTATGTCACCTTCCTTAAATTCCTTTTGCTTAATGAAGCTACCATGATAAACCTTCCATTAAGCATGGGTGTCTTCCATACAATGTAGGGCCATCTTGTGAGTCTTGTTTAGACATTCCAAGTGCAAGAGAACATGTTGCAGGGACTCATCATCACCTAAGCATTCTTTGATAGTCGCTTGCAAAGAGGGCAGCTCTAACTCTATAGGAAAAAATACTTTTGTACCATACACCAAACAATTGGGAGGGTGTCTATCCTGTAGTAGCCTTATGGAAGGTTTTGTATGCCCAGAGGGATTCTGTAAGTCAATTGTCCCAATCACGATGATGTGCAACAATCGTCCTTGTCAGGATCGAGCAAAGAATGCGACTGGTAACTTCAACTTGTCTGTTGGCTTTGGGGTAGTAAGGCATGGACATGTGATGGTGGATCTTGTATAGCTTTGTCAAATTTTCCATAATCTTGTTGAGGAAATGAGTACCTCTATCACTAACTAGCTCTAAGAGACTACCATATAGATGATTTTGGAATGCCGCCATCATCACTCATTGGAAGGTAGCATGAGCCTTATAGAGCCCAAATGGTATCACTCTATTAGCATAAATTCCCTATTCTATGGTGAAAGTTATTTTGAATCGATCTTCTTCAGCAATTTGGACTTGGTTATATCCATTGAATTCATCCAAAAGGGAATAGAGTTCATGTCCAGTCACTATTTCTAACAATTGGTTTGTAAAAGGGATAGAAAAATGATATTTCTTTGTCTTGGAGTTCAACTTTCGAAAGTCCACATATATTCATAGCTTTTGATTCTTCTTGAATACTACCACAATGAGCGAAACCCATTCACTATTGGCCACGGGATAGATAACTCAACTTCAAGTAGCTTCAATAATTCTACTTTCACTAGGGCAGAGTAATTTGGATTCATACGTCTCTGTCTTTACCTCACTGGCTTAACATTAGGCTCTAGGTCAATGTGATGCTGGAATACCATGGGATCAATCCCCCTCATATCTTTGTATGACCATGCAAACACATCCAAGTTCTTCTTTAGAAGGTTATGGAGGATCAACATCTCCTCTTGTGTAAGACTAATACCTACCTTTAAGTGAGGTTCAGTACCATCAGCATCTATGAAAGTTAGTTGCTTTTTACCTTCCACGTTGAGGATGAAGGTTCCACGGATTGCTTTCGGGTATAGATATGACTCCTTCAAGGAAGTGGTGTCCTCTTCAGATACTCCATTGGAACCAACTTACTCTTTCCATAAGGATTATGCTTGCTCCTTGGGATGCTGAAATGGTATTACGATTTTTCAGGTTTGGTTTGGGAATTAGTTACCTCTTGGCTTGAGGACTCATCTTCTGAGGATGCCTCTAGGAACGTCACATAAGAGGAACCATCTGAGTTCTATTTGGGTAGTAGAACTAGTGGTTATTGGCATGGTTCTTTGTCATCTTTCTCTCTTGAGAAGGGTAGATTCATGTGATAAGAGCCACTACTAAGGAAAGGCTTATTCTACGTAATCCATTTCTTATGGATATTTTGCATATGTTGTGAATTTTTAACTAGTCCAAAGGGTACTAGACGCATTCTAACTAACAACATGGGATCTTCAGCTTCTGTAGCCTTTGGAACTTCATCCTCATTTGCATCCTTTATAGGCTGGATAGATTCTTCCAATTTGCTTTCATAATCTTCTTTTGCATTGTCATCATCATCCTCTTTAGAATCTATCTTTGCCTCTATTGTAGGGGCTCTGTAAGAGAAGAACCGATTCTTAGTTCTATCCTCTGCTTTTGCTTCTGCATTTGGCTATACTTCTGTGTCTATCTTTGTCTTTGCTTCTATCTTTGGCTTTACTTCTATCTCTAACTTTGCTACTATGACTATGTAATAGGGAGAACAATACATCCATGCCTCTATCTCACTATCACAGGTGATTTCAACAATCATTTATAGTTTAGAAAAAATGTATTTACCCCTTGACAAGGACTTTTCTTCTTTCAGGAGTTATCTTATAGTGCCCATTGCCAGGGACTATGTCTTTGTTTTCTTAGGAAAGATCTATTTGATAGCTTCTTTGTCTATGTGCCATCTGTTACTTCATTGGAGAAGTCTGTTAAGACTTCAATGGAAGTGAATCCATTACCTTTATGTGAACCATACAACTTTAGCACCACTTTATTGGATCCTCTGCCTAGGGTTAAGGTTCCTTTGAACCAATTCGTCCAATCCCTTGCTTCAAAAAGCCATGGTCTTTCCAATAGCAGAGGATATGAGGTCCCATAGGAATTTGATTTTACCACTAAATAGGTTAGCCAATATTGTCTTCGTGCAAGGGTTTTCTTTACATATGGGAGAATGCCCAAAGGCTTAATTATGCTTTGGTCTACTAGTCTGATAAGCCACTGTGTAGGCTTGCATACCTTGCAAATGTAGATCCTTCATTATCACATTTGTCATTATGTTTACTAATGAACCTCCATCAATCAATGCGTCTACAACAAAGCAACCTTCAATCTACACACCAATCTTTGGGGTACCAGGATCCAAGAAGGCATTAGCCACATCCACATCTTTCATAGGCTCTGGGGCTTTATTAGGCTTAGAGACAAATGTGGGAGTAACCCTTAGGAATCATCTTCTTGTCAGTATGCTTTTGAATTTCTTTTGATAGCTAGGGACAACATCAATACTGTCATAATGTTAGGTTTGGTTTAAAGCTGTATAGGTCTTTGACCAAGTCATACTCTTTTAATAGGATCCACAGGCTTCTCCAATCGACTCTAAGAAATGGGGCAATCTCAACTTTTATCTTTCCTCTTTCCTCCAGAAGTAGCAACATCTCCTCTTCTTCTATCCGTGGGGATACTTGTGCGTCCTCTATCTCTTGGATCTCTGTGTAGCATCTCCCCCCCCGGTGACCCCCATGCCTTCCCCCCATAGGAACTCCCCCCTTTTTAATTTTTTTAAATCTATCTCTCTCTCTCTCTTCCCTTGTCGTGTGCATGGTGGGAAGAGAGAGAGAGAGAGAGAGAGAGAGAGAGAGAGAGAGAGAGAGAGAGAGAGAGAGAGAGAGAGAGAGAGAGAGAGAGAGAGAGAGAGAGAGGAGGGAGTGGAGTGTGGGAGATGGGGGGCATGCAGCCCCTAGATGGCGAGGAGCTCCCCCCCTACTACACACGGCCCCCCCTCCGTTTTCTAACAACGCGCCCCCCCTTCATGAATAGGTGGCTGCCATGGTAACCCCCCTCGTTATAACACTATATAAAGGCATAGCTTTTATGCAGGAAAATAAAGGCGACGATCAAGCTGTCATGATGATAAGAGAGAGAGAGTGAGAGAGAGAGAAGAAGGAGGAGAAGAAGAAGAAGAAGGAGAGGAAGTGAGAGAGAAGGAGAAGGAGAAGGAGAAGGAGAAGGAGAAGGAGAAGAGGTAGAAGAGGAGGGAGAGAGAGAAGGGGAAGGGAAGGAGAAGAAGAGGGAGAAGAGAAGGAGAAGAAAAGAAGGAGAAGAGAAGAAGGAAGAGGAGAGGGAGAGAGACAAGAAGAAGTGAAGAAGAGGGAGAGAAGGAGAAGAAGAAGATAAGAAGAAGAAGAAGAAGAGGAGAGGGAGAGAAGAAGAGAAAGAGAGGAAGAAGAGAGAGGGAGTAGAGGAAGAGAAGAAGAGAAAAGAAGATGAAGAGAAGTAGTGAGAGAGAAGGAGAAAAAGAAGAGAAGAAGGAGAAGAAGGAGAAGAAGAGAGAAAGAAGTAGAAGAGAAAGAGGAGAGAGAGAGAAAAGAAGAGGAAAAGAAGGAGAAGAGAGAGAGAGAGGGAGAAAGAAAGAGAGGGAGTGAGAGTTGTTGGTGTGTAGCCTCAAGGAGTCGTGTTTGTGAAGCTAGCCTTTTGGCGAAGGACCCCTATCTAACAACCCTTCCTACCCGAGCCTATCGTCCTGAAATCCATCGAGGTCTAGACTGTCCAAATCTCCGCGGGGCAAATGGCTCCCAAGAAGAAAGTTGGGGGAAGCCTAGGTGCCAAAGCTACTGTTGGTACCGATAATGTGGGAGAGGCAAGCGGAGCGACCAACGTGACGAATGCCCCTAAGATCACAAATCAAACCCAAGTTCTTTAAGCTTTGTAATTAATTATATTTTATTTCTCGTGAAAGAAATGAAGGGGTTAGCTACATGCATGGAACACTGACGAGTCTTAGGCGCTAGGTTGCATGCGCGAAATGATAGAGTATGGAGTTTGCATAAGTTTATATGCATGAAATGATAGCTTTTACACAAATAAAATGATAAGGTTTTTGCATTATTTCAAATAAAATAATAGCTTTTAACCCAATTCAATGCATGAATAGTCATTTAGAATTCATGTTTCACAATCATGATTAAAAGAAACACATGAAATGTTAGTTTCCATTCGTAAGATACATTTTCATCATAGGAAAGAAACCTAGACTTTCATATACTCCCTTATCAAAATAATGCAGTAGCACCCTAAGATTGCAAACCAATTTTTCATGCGCAAGGATGATAGAGTACATTAAAGTAACAGTTAGATCATGTGCATGTCAATATATGCTATCTTGCACAAACAACGGGATTGCACGATAAACACTGTTAGAACAATAGTTCTAAAAGTAATTCCGTTTAGAGATCCTTGTTCGAGCTCTAGCCGATAGATGAAGATTGGATAACCTATGGCTAATCAGGTTGGAATCTCATTAGTGTACTCTTGGTGATGTACCAGCAATATGGGTTAGCACTTGGTGACCCGTGACATTAGATAGCTACTCTAGGAATTGGGTTGATCTTCTACCCCTAATAGGTGGCCATGAGTAATAAAGGTTAAGGTGAAATCACTTAGATCATTTAAAGGATCTAGAAGGAATTTGTTAAATTGACCTTGTGAAGCCCTAACCCAAGGGGGAGAGCAAACTTTAGGGTAGTTGATTTATGCTAAGCATGTTGCTTGGAACTGTTGAAATGGTTTCTCAAGAAGGTTGATCTTGTTAAAGATGGATTGTCACCCACGTTATGCTTGGTTGTTTGAAAAAAGTTGTAAAAGTGTTTTGATACATCCAAGTTAAATTCTGATTGTGCATGCAGAGAGCTCCCCCCTTTTTAATTTCTTCAAATTTTTTTAATCTCTCTCTCTCTCTCTCTCCCCATACCGTGTGCATGGTAGGAAGAGAGAGAGAGAGAGAGAGAGAGAGAGAGAGAGAGAGAGAGAGAGAGAGAGAGAGAGAGAGAGAGAGAGAGAGAGAGAGAGAGAGAGAGAGAGAGAGAGAGAGGAGTGTGGGAGATGGGGGGCATGCAGCCCCTAGATGGCAAGGAGCTCCCCCCCTACTATAGCATAGCCCACCCTCTATTTTCTGATAGTGCACACACCCCTTCCTTCGTGAACAGGTGGCCACCACGGTGACCCCCCCCCCATTAAAACACTATATAAAGGCATAACCTTTATGCAAGAAAAAAAAGACGATGATTAGGCTGTCATGATGATAAGAGAGAGAGAGTGAGAAAGAGAAGGAGGAGAAGAAGAAGAAGGAGAGGAAGAGAGAGAGAAGAGAGAAGGAGAAGGAGAAGGAGAAGGAGAAGGAGAAGAGGCAGAAGAGGAGGGAGAGAGAGAAAGGGAAGGGAAGGAGAAGAAGAGGGAGAAGAGAAGGAGAAGAAAAGAAGGAGAAGAGAAGAAGAAAGAGGAGAGGGAGAGAGAAGAGAAGTGAAGAAGAGGGAGAGAAGGAGAAGAAGAAGAGGAGAGGGAGAGAAGAAGAGAAGGAGAGGAAGAAGAGAGAGGGAGTAGAGGAAGAGAAGAAGAGAAAAAAAGAAGAAGAGAAGTAGTGAGAGAGAAGGAGAAAAAGAAGAGAAGAAGGAGAAGAAGAGAGAAAGAAGTAGAAGAGGAAGAGGAGAGAGAGGGAAAAGAAGAGGAAAAGAAGGAGAAGAGAGAGAGAGAGGGAGAAAGAAAGAGAGGGAGTGAGAGTTGATGTGTAGCCTCAAGGAGTCGCATTCGTGAAGCCAGCCTTTTGGCGAAGGACCCCTATCTAACAACCCTTCCTACCCGAGCCTATCATCCTGAAATCCATCAAGGTCCGGACTGTCCAAATCTCCGCGGGGCAAATGGCTCCCAAGAAGAAAGTCGTGGGAAGCGTAGTTGCCAAAGCTACTGTTGGTACCAGTAATGCAGGAGAGGCAAGCGGAGCGACCAACGTGACGAATACCCCTACAATCACAAATCAAACCCAGGTTGTTTAAGCTTTGTAATTAATTACATTTTATTTCTCGTGAAAGAAATGAAGGGGTTAGCTACGTGCATGGAACACGGACGAGTCTTAGGCGCTAGGTTGTATGCGCGAAATGATAGAGTATGGAGTTTGCATAAGTTTATATGCATGAAATGATAGCTTTTACACACATAAAGTGATAAGGTTTTTGCATTATTTCACATTAAAAAATAGCTTTTAACCCAGTTCAGTGTATGAATAGTCATTTAGAATTCATGTTTCACAATCATGATTAAAAGAAACACATGAAATGTTAGTTTCCGTTTGTAAGATACATTTTCACCATAGGAAAGAAACCTAGACTTTCATATACTCCCTTATCAAAATAATGCAGTAGCACCCTAAGATTGCAAAGTAGTTTTTCATGCGTAAGGATGATAGAGTATATTAAAGTAATAGTTAGATCATGCGCATGTCGATATATGTTATCTTGCACACACAATGGGATTGCACGATAAACATTGTTAGAACAGTAGTTCTAAAAGTAATTCCGTTTAGAGATCCTTGTCCGAGCTCTAGCCGATAGATGAAGATTGGATAACCTATGGCTAATCAGGTTGGAATCTTGTTAGTGTACTCTTGGTGATGTACTAGCAATATGGGTTAGCACATGGTGACCCGTGACATTAGATAGCTACTCTAGGAATTAGGTTGATCTTCTACCCCTAATAGGTGGCCATGAGTAATAAAGGTCAAGGTGAAATCACTTAGATCATTTAAAGGATCTAAAAGGAATTTGTTAAATTGACCTTGTGAAGCCCTAACCCAAGGGGGAGAGCAAACTTTAGGGTAGTTGATTTATGCTAAGCATGTTGCTTGGAACTGTTGAGATGGTTTCTCAGGAAGGTTGATCTTGTTAAAGATGGATTGTGACCCAAGTTCTGCTTAGTTGTTTGAAAAAGGTTGTAAAAGTGTTTTGATACATCCAAGTTAAATTCTGATTGTGCACGCAATGGGATTGCGATGCCTTGAAGCAAGAGGTTGTGCATTCAACTGTTTGTTAATGTGGTTTTGGATGTTAACCCAAGTGGGGTGTGATTGATGATTGCATGGCTGGGTCTAAGATGACTGATTGCCATGGAAAGAAAAAGGGATGTTTTCCCTAGTAATTGCTTTTAAGCTGGTTTCTTCAGTTGTGGTTGATTTCCTAACGGGATAATTAAGGAAGGATGGCGCTAGCTACCCCTCGCGAACTGCCAAACCCTAACCAAGGGGGTTGTGAATCTGCGGCCGGGAATGTGGATGGAACCTGCCGTGAGATGTCTCTCCGTGGAAATTACTTGGCGTAGGAGGATGCTTCAGTGCTAGTGGGGGCTCTGGCTGTAAATCCCAATGCCTCTGAGCCCTACCCAAGTGTTCTACGTGACTCAAGATGGGATCTCGAGGCCTTGATACTAGTTACAAGGCGGAATCTTGTGAGGATAAACCTTCAGGGTTTGTTGCCGGAAGACAGAAGGATATTTCTGCGGAGGCAGAAAGGAACACTTAATCCAAAGATAAGTTAAGGAAGTGTTTGATCTTGTTTTATCTTGTCTTCATGTCTGTGTCCTAAATTACGTAAAGGAGCCTGTGATTAACGGGTTAATAAAGGAAGCTGCCTTTATATGTCAAACATAATGTGGTAGGTACTTAGATAACTAAAACAACCACGAGGGAAGTTTGGTGGATGTGACCAATGGGTCTATCCTACGGAAGGGTGGTCTCGATTAGCTGAGAACTTTCCTCAAATGAAGTGTTAACGAGAAATGTTAGAAAAAAGTCACTCTATGACCTTAGACAATGTTGGTTAGAAACCCGGACTTCAAGTCAATCCTAGTGGGAATGACCAGATAAGTTCCGTTGCAGGGCAGACTTGAGAGACCCTAGTTGGAAAACCCCGTGCATTCCTTGGGAGTGCCGAGAAGTGTCTTCTAGATATATCTCTTGATGGACTACTAAGACGTGTCCCACGATTTGAGGAGCGGGCACGTTACAGTTGGTATCAAAGTAAAACTTCTTAATGATACATGATTGATTAATGTTCGGTTCATGGACATATCCTAAACAGAAATAACCTAAGTGTTATGGCTTGATTGTCAGGCACCTTCTGCACCAAGGAATGCTGACATGCAAGGGAAGAAGTTCCTTCTCAAGCAAATTAAGCCACCCGAGTTTGATGGCAAGGGAAGGACTGTTCAAGATGACGCTGAGATCTGGATTGAGTCCATGGAGGACTATTTTGAGGCAGCAGGAACTGCACCTGCTAACCAAGCCATGCTCACCAAAGTTAAGCTTACGGGCGAAGCAAGACTTTGGTGGAAACAGTGGTGCAGAGACCAAGCGATCTCGGAGGGGACAGTCACTTGGAATAAGCTTAAGGAAGCTGTGCGAGGGAGGTATCTACCACCTGCCTACCATACACAAAAGATGAACGAATTCTATGACTTGAAGTAGCAGGGATTATCCCTTGAGGCATATTATTCAAAGTTCATTTCACCCCTAAAGTATGCACCCCCAATGGATATGACACAACAGGTGTCAAAATTCTGTGTTGGGTTGAATCCACCCATAAACACTCGATTGGAATCAATGCGCCCAACGGACTTGCAAAACGCATTACTTTGAGTGAATCCAATCGTCCAAGAACTTAAATTAGGAAACTATGATGAAGATGACTCATGAGATCAAGACAAGAGGTGCCACAAGTGCGGAGAGATAGGACACATTCGTAAGAGATGCCCCAACCGCCGATGTTTCCACTGCAATGAACTAGTACACATCCAAACAGATTGTCCTGAGTTGGACCCTGAGAATTAGGAACGTGTGGTCAAACGAAGCGGTCTAAACACTACTTTTGGCTCATATTATGAACCACATGATGATGAAGGCTTGGAGCCTGTTGTAACCTTTAAGGATGACTAGATATCCTAGGAAGATCCTCTTGAGGTAATAAGTCTTGTACTTGGAATAAATACTATTGAATCTTATGAGTTGTGACAAGTTGTTATTTTAAGTTGAGAATTTGAGTAATTAAGAGTAGCGCAACAAATGCATGGTGGGTCTTAACCCATAGGTGATAAGCCCATTAGTGCCTGTCTTCCCTAGTTTCTCTCGAGATGAGGACATCTCGATTCCTCTACGGGGGAAAGGATGTAACATCTCTCCCACCCCCCCCGTGAGCCCCGTGCCTTCCCCCCATAGGAACCCCCCCCCTTTTACTTTTTCAAAGATTTTTAATATATATATCTCTCTCCCCCTGCCGTGTGCATGGCGGGAAGAGAGAGAGAGAGAGAGAGAGAGAGAGAGAGAGAGAGAGAGAGAGAGAGGGGGAGTGGAGTGTGGGAGATGGGGGGCATGCAGCCCCCAGATGGCGAGGAGCTCCCCCCCCATTGCAGCATGGCCCACCCTATGTTTTCTGATAGTGCGCCCCCCCTTCCTTCCTGAACAGGTGGCCGCTACAGTGACCCCCCCGTTAAAACACTATATAAAGGCATAACCTTTATGCAAGAAAATAAACACGATGATCAGGCCATCATGATGATAAGAGAGAGAGTGTGTGAGAGAGAGAAGAAGGAGGAGAAGAAGAAGAAGAAGGAGAGGAAGAGAGATAGAAGAGAGAAGGAGAAGGAGAAGGAGAAGGAGAAGGAGAAGGAGAAGAGGTAGAAGAGGAGGGAGAGAGAGAAGGGGAAGGGAAGGAGAAGAAGAGGGAGAAGAGAAGGAGAAGAAAAGAAGGAGAAGAGAAGAAGGAAGAGGAGAGGGAGAGAGAAGAGAAGAAGAGAAGAAGAGGGAGAGAAGGAGAAGAAGAAGAGAAGAAGAAGAAGAGAAGAAGTAGAAGAAGAAGAGGAGAGGGAGAGAAGAAGAGAAGGAGAGGAAGAAGAGAGAGGGAGTAGAGGAAGAGAAGAAGAGAAAAGAAGAAGAGAAGTAGTGAGAGAGAAGGAGAAAAAGAAGAGAAGAAGGAGAAGAAGAGAGAAAGAAGTAGAAGAGGAAGAGGAGAGAGAGAGAGAAAAGAAGAGAAAAAGAATGAGAGCGGAATTTTGGTGCCGGAAATTGCTTAAAAATAGCTAAAAATTATGAATATCAAGGGAAAAATATCCAATGTCAAAGGCGGCGGCTCGACCTAGGACGATTTTAAGCGTCAAAGTGCTCTAAGGACGCCCGGGCAACACTTGCAGATTTTTAGTAATTTTTCCATGTGGCTCTGTGAGTCAGGGAAGCTGCCGACCAGTCCAGGATGTCGAGACGAGCTCAAGAAATTTTCAGATCGGGATTCGGACACCGTATGCGAGAGAGACGGGAAAAGGGCCAAAAGGCCGGTCAAAATGGGAGAGGTGCCCAAAAGGAGGAGTGAAGGGGTGCCTTTGGGAAGGGGCACCCCCCCTCCCTAAAAAAAAAACAATTTAGGAGGGGGGCGGTGGCTGAACAGAGCCGCCGCGAAAAAAACAGCCCCCCCCCCCACAAATCGACATGGTGGCTGCTAAGCAAGCCATGAAACAAATTGCAGCAGGAAACTACACTCATTCCACGCTCCGCATCACTCCATTCCGCGCAGACAATGGCAGCCTGTAGAGGGAGAGAGAAAATTAGTCTTTCTCTCTCCTCCCTCTCTCTCCTCTAAGGGGGAGTTCATGTGGGAAGAGAAAGGAAGAAGAAAGAATGGTGGAGGCTTGTCCGGGATCGCTCCACGGGCTGGAAATGGTGACTTGTGATCATCATGAGTATGAAGTGCTGTTGATTTTCAGATTTGCAACCATGGACATGAAACCTGAGACACACAAATAAGCGGTAATTCAATTTTTTCAAAGGAAATTTGAGATTTCATGGCTTTTGATTGATAAAATGTTGTTCATGTGGGCTAAAAATTGTTTATGTTGCTGTTTTCCATGAGTATTTGTTGATCATAATCAGAAAATCAGAAAAACATGCATCTTGTGTCTCAAAATAATACACTAAAACACGTAAAATATGGAAAATTAAGGGAAAATGATGGTTTTGAGCATAAAAATGGAAGAATAAATAGAAACACCAACTAAATTTTCATTTTTATCACAAGAAGGAACTAAGAGCCACAGCCCATAACCTATCTTGAATTTTCAGTAATAAAATAATGTAAAAAATAAGGGAAAAAACAAGGAAAATAGAGAAAAACCACTAAAAATAAGGAAAAAATGCATTTTGGGTGCGGAAAGTTAATGAAAATTAAGAACCATGTTCGTGAATGTTTGTGGGGACTGAAGCATGAGGATTTGCCTCAGTTCAGCCCCACCTTCTTGTTCTAGTGCGTCTTTTTTCACTTTTTACACATAAAATGATGGCAAAATGCCTTATAAATCTGTATAACAACGCAACATTTGATCGATGGGAGGGCAGAGTGGTTAAAATGTGTCTAAATGCGGAGTAAAATGATGAAAAGATTGCTGGTTTTTGTTTGCATACCATATAGGTCGGTGAATAATTATAGAATGAGAGCCTAGTAGCACGAGGGTCTCCTCGGTGCTAGGTTCGTGCAACGCCGCATAAGAACGGTAGCTGAAAACCATTAAAAGGATGTTTTCTACATGTGCACAATATTGATTTTATAATTGTTTGAGCACTTGGCATCCACAATATGCATAAATCATGGAAATATTTAAAGGTATCAGAAATCTTGGATGCACAGCAATTGCTTTCATTAGGACCTTGACCCACGTCGAGTGAGAGACAGGACACCCTAAGCCATAGGCTAGTCATGGGGTCTAGGGGAAAGAGAAGTAAGGACATTGGTACATTCTTGTATACGATTAAATGGTACCTTGAGTGGATTTTGTGCGAAATGTTTATATGTTGAGCGACGCACCGAGGGGCCAATCCCCAAGGTGTAGGAGAGTCGCAGAGGGGTGGCGGCACTCAGCCGTTGGAGGACCCCCTATGTCTGTGCTTCGTGCCATTAGGTAATGTGTAAGGGACTCCCTCCGAGGAGTAGTGGGTGAGAGAAGAGTGGATTAGAAATGACGTAATACAAATGCAAGATATTTAGGAAGGCAATGTGTGTGTCATCAACGCTCCTGGCCGCGAGGCCGTGGGATTGTTGAGCGCGTGAGATAGAGGTCCGGCTAGTGCATGAGCCAGTGCCGGCCCGTTCTAGGTTCCATCAGTGGTGCATCTGCCGGGAGCCGCTTAAAAGTGGCGGTCCTCGAATCCTGGTTGTCTAGGGACCAACTAGCAGTTTATGCCAAAGGATACTGTGATTGATCCGTTATTTATCGATAAGCATCGTCTAGCAGAAATCCAAAAGCAAGAGAGAGACAAAAGAGCTAGGCGACGTGCTAAAATTTTTAGGAGATATTCCCCTAAGCGTAGCGGTGCTAAACCCTTACGAGGGAGTGGATCTAGTGATCTTGGGGCCACAAGCAGTAAGTTAGGAGAAGGTGGAAGCTCTAGTGCTCCCCTTTCTTCCATAAGCCAGTCTACATCAAGTGCGGGAGGTGTAACCCCACCGTCCCCTATTCCTAGTGCAAATCCAATTCTCGTCATGGCGCAGCCTATTGCAATTCCAGCAAGAACGACGGATTTGCCGGCTCTAGGTTACCCGCTACCCATTTTTAATGGGTTAGTTGAGGAAGATGCGGAACTCCACATTAGGGAGTTTCAAAAGCTGATGTTTAATTGTCGCATTCAAGAAGAAGGACATTTAATGATGTTCTTCAACATGACTCTCAAAGGAAGAGCCGCTATATGGTATCATGGTTTAGAAGCCAGAACCATATTGAATATTGATTCATTTTATGGAGCTTTTCGAAGGGAGTTTGCCCGTGAAAGGGGTGGGCAACATTGGTTGCGTGTACTCAATGTGACCCGCCAGAAACCACACGAGGATATTGTGCTTATGCGAAGAAAATAAAAGAGGTTTTCCGTAAGTTGGACACCTCTATTCCTATCCCCGCAGCTACCCAATTGCAATATTTCCTACATGGTTTGGACTTTAATATCCAATTGCAGTTGAGTAGTGTCCCCTTGGGGGATATAGATACTGCCATTACACGAGCACAAGAGGTGGAATCCCGACTACAAGCAGCCTATGCTTCTCGAGGTAATTCGAATATGGGTTTAGTATTGGGAAACAATATGGCGATGGCCAATGGCAGTAGTGGCCAAGGGATAGCGATGGCTAACCCTAATGGGAGAGGGAACATGATGCAGAACGTCCCTTTATCATCAGCTCCCCCTAGTATGTTGATGCCTACGGGCAGTCAAGTGGCTCCAAATGGTGGAGGCCAGGCGGTCAATTCTAATACCATGCCTGTGGCTCAACAACTAGTGCCTAATCAAATTGTTAGGCCGATGGAATGACATGGTAATGACCAAGGCTATGAGTCGAGCGCTTCTAATGTTCTTGGCGAGGTTAAGAACATGATGAAGCATTATACTGACATAATTACAGAGCAGTATCGACAAATAGCCATTGATGTCATCTTCCTTAAAAAACAACAAAATTTGATAGGAAGTAGATACCCAGATGAGGGTGCACCTTTGAGGTTTAGCTACAAATGGTGTGGTGGGCAACACTATCCAAGAAATTGCCCAAATGTTAAGTGCGACATCTGTGAAAAATCCGGCCATTTGGCAGCTACTTGCTGGAGTAAGATCAGTTCCCTCCAGCGAGGTAGTCGGCAATCAGGGCCTATTAATCATCGTGTGCAAGGAAATGATTCCCAGCGAGAAGACAGGCCTAAACAAATACTTCAACCACCAAAGACTACAGTGGAGGAGCTACCCAGTGGTAGTGGGGTTAGTTTGATTGAGGCTGTACGCGTTAATGATGCTGAAACCTCTAATCTGCGAGCTGTTCTTACAAGAGGTCAAAAGGGTAGAGAAGCCGACAAGGAGAAGCCTGTCGACGGAAACCCTAAACAAGGCGACAAAGGAACGCAAGTTTTGGATCCTGCCATGGAAGGGGGACCTTTGAAGCCCGTAGAAAGTAAAGCCGATAAGGAACCACCAAAGAAGAAGGTGAAAGTTAAAAAAGAGGCAATAAAGCCGGTTCAGCGACCTAAAGAGCGGATGGTTTGGCGTGAAAAGCGAACTCTATCAAACTATCATGAATTCGATTTGGCGAGCTCTCTTTGCGAAGTCAAGCCGGATGTGAATCTCTTACAGCTTATTAAGCTTTCCCCAGGAGTACGCAAGGAATTTAGAAAGATCCTACGTACCGGGTATATCATAGAACCTTTGGGTATTGCACGAGTTGGTGATGATTGGTTCGAGCATGCTGAGAAGCATTGCCCAAGGGTTGCAGCCTATGTCGATGGGATATTAGTAGATTATGCCATTGTCGACATGGGATCATTTGTTAATATTATGAGTTCTGAACTGATGGAAAGGTTGGGTCTTGCGATCCAGAAAGATACCTCCACAATTCTTAGAATGGCAGATGATAGTTTGAGGTAGCCGGAAGGCTGCATTACTAAGGTCCATGTCACTGTTGCAAATATAGAATGCCTGTTGGACTTTAGGGTGATTCGTTTTGTAGGCCGTCCAAGTTACCAAGTATTACTCGGACGACCTTGGATCTTGCAAGCGGACTGCCAAGTAGATATACCCGCTGGTCGACTAATATTTGGCAGAGGTGCCCAGTGTGTGGTTGTTGATGCTTATCCTGAGTCCCCGCAGAGTGAGAGAGCTCCTCTATCCTCAACAAAATTGGAGACATTAGAAGATTTATCTGCCAGTGAGACATCATTGAGTGATGAGTCCAAAGAGGGATCCACCACGGAAGACATCTATCAGATCACTTTGAACGAGCCGATAGAGGGCCAAGATCATATAAGAGATGCAGATGTTATCGAGCTAGACCTTGGTACGCCTGATGATTCACGGCCAATCAAATTAGGTTCTATGCTCAGCACAGCAGAAAGGGAGGACTATGTGGCCTTGATTCAGAATTTCCGTGATATCTTTGCCTGGAGTTATGATGAGCTGAGAGGCATTCCTCCTAGTCTTGTTGTTTATATGATTCCGTTGAAAGAGGGCAATCGTCCTGTATGACAAAAAGTAAGGCATATGCCTTTCGAACTGAGGGACGGGCTGTTTGAAGAGTTACAAAAGCTTCGAAAAGTGGATTTGATTTTTCCTGTGCAACACACGGAATGGTGTTCGCCGGTTGTGATCAGAAAGAAGAAAAATAATCAAATTCGATTATGTGTAGACTTTAGGGAGCTGAATAAGCAAACAGTTAAGGACTACTACCCGTTGCCATTTATTGACCAGATTTTGAATCAATTAGCGGGTAGGGAGATATATTCGTTTATGGATTGCTTTGCAGGATATAACCAGATGGCAATCGCAGAAGAGGACAAGTTGAAAACAACTTTTATTACGATATTTGGTACTTTTGCGTACCATGTGATGGCCTTTGGTTTATGCAATGCGCCTGGTTCGTGGCAACGAATAGCAGATAAGACATTCGGTGACATATCCCCTGAAGAGTTGAAGGTGTTTATTGATGACTTAGGGTCCGCCACTGTGAGAGGAAGGCAGTTGATCATTTTAAGTAAATGCTTTGAGCGTTGTAGACAATTTTGCATCACCCTAAACCCATGAAAGTGTGTTTTTGGAGTACCTTACGGGCTATTGTTGGGTCATGTGGTCAGTTCGGTAGGAATTGCGACAGACCCCGAGAAGGTCAAAGTTATAGTTGCCATAGGTCCACCACGCACTCCGAAAGAAGTTCATAGCTTTCTATCTTCGGTTGGTTATTACCGTAGATTCATAAACGCCTTGGCAGAAAGAACGTTGCCGCTTACAAATTTATTGTCCTTTAGCTGTTTGTTTGTATGGGGTGACCCTTGTAAGGTAGCATTCGAGGATGTGAAACAGGAGCTAGCAAGAGCTCCCGTTTTAAAAGCACCTAAAAGAGGCAAGGTGTTCTATATATTTTCAGCAGCCACCATGCATAGTATCAGCTGCTGTTTAGCCCAAATTTGGGAAGAGAAGTGGTACCACCCGATTGCTTTTGCTAGCTGGAAGCTGGGGGTATCC
Source organism: Lygodium microphyllum (assembly GCF_053477565.2). Classification (NCBI taxonomy): domain Eukaryota; kingdom Viridiplantae; phylum Streptophyta; class Polypodiopsida; order Schizaeales; family Lygodiaceae; genus Lygodium; species Lygodium microphyllum. The sequence continues at coordinate 89,937,025 of NC_141160.1, forward strand.
GAAATCAATTATATCTACATGGAGAAGTTGTGTCTAGTGATGGTCTTTAGGACCAAGAAATTCAGGCATTATATTCTCTATGAGAAAGTCGTGCTTTATACGAAGGCGGAGGGACTTCGATTATTGATGAATAAGCTACAACCACCTGATCGTCTAGCAAAGTGGTTGATCACTTTGCAGGAGTTTGATCATGAAATCCATAGTAAGCCACCAAGGTTGCAAGGCATCGTGGAATGTCTTGTGGACTTTGGGGAGCTGAAAGAATCTATGGCTGAAGGTAGTGACATGGAGGTGTTATTTAAAATAGATACGGCATCTATTCCCTCCTGGTACGATGCAATAACACATTATTTATCGACGGGAGAGGCGGGATCCGAATTATCTAAAGCTGAGAGAAGGAAAATTAAGCAGTAAGCATTAAAGTTTGCCTTGATCTCAGGTACATTATATTGGCAAGGGGTTGATGACATCTATCGCCGATGTGTGATGCCTGACGAGGTGCCATTCATTTTGGAAGAGTGCCATGATTCTGCTTGTGGCGGCCATTTTGCTGGACGGCTTATAGCACAAAAGGCTTTAAGAGCAGGTTATTGGTGGCCTGCCATCTTCCAGGATGTGTTTGCGTATGTTAAGAGATGCAATATTTGTCAACGACATGATAGTCGAGAGAATAGGAAACGACCACTCACCCCTATTATGGCGATACTTCCATTCGAGAAGTGGGGAATAGACTTTGTGGGTCCTATTACTCCGTCGTCGACTACGCAAAAGAGGTACATCATTGTAGCAACTGACTACTTCACAAAGTGGTCAGAAGCACATGCAACAAGGAAAGACGATGCTAAAGAAACTGCTAGTTTCCTTTTAGAGCAGATAATATGCCATTTTGGTCCGCCGAAAGAATTAGTGTCGGACCGTGGATCCCATTTCCTGAATAAGGTGATCAAAAGTTTGACAGAGACTTGGCAAATCAAGCATAACAAGACAACCCCATATAACCCGCAAGCCAATGGGCAAGTTGAAAGCACCAACAAGCAGCTTGTGGGCATCCTGTCCAAAATTGTGTCGAAAAAGAAACGGGATTGGGATAAAAAGTTATACGTGGTAGTGTGGGCCTATAATACGACCTTCAAACGAGCCACTGGCCATACCCCGTTCAAGTTAGTATATGGGGAGGAGTGTGTCTTGCCTTTAGAGATTGAGATGCCGACTATTCGGTTTGCCATCAATCATTCTTTGAGTGATGAAGACGCACTTTTTGAGCGCTTGATGACACTGGCACATTTAGATGAGCTTAAGCTGCAGAGCTTATTGCACCAAGAAGTGACGAAGCGCCGAATGAAGCAGTTACACGACCTTAAAGCCAAGAAATACACCTTCAAGAAAGGACAGCTTGTTCTGTATTATGACGCACGACATGAATTATTTCCAGGCAAGCTAGAGCCCAAATGGGACGGGCCCTATAGGATCCTTAGAATAGGAAAGAATAAATCCACAGTCTTGTTAGCTGACCTTGAGGGGATAGAATTTAAAAATAAGGTTAATCTTAATAAGATTAAACCTTATTATTTTTTATTACACTAATATTATGACTGCCTTGCAGGTCTAGGCGAGATCGATCAAATTTCTGCAAGGAAATCGTGATAGAGGTTGATGGGTTGTCTAATCCCTTATTTAGAACACCCATATTTAGAACAGAGGTATCATCAGGGAAAGCTCATTTGGTGGAGCAAAGGATACAAGGTGACTGAGCAAGAAGGCGAGACATTTATTTGGGAGATCAAGGTCTTCTGCCATCACTGCCTACAAATTTTGACGAGCATCCCTATTGCATTCAATGATGATGGAGGGATGGAGCCTACAGTCCACCCGTTGAATATGCTGAATTTCGATTACCATAATTACGAGTAGAGTCCCGGATGGCGGGATATGTAAACCCTTTATGGGTGTACACCTTGTACTTTGATGGGGCGTCCAGGGGTGCCTGCAAAAAAGGAAGTGTAGGAGTTGTCATCCGAGACCCCCGATGACGCATTGTCATGAAGTTAGCTGCTTATCTCAGGGTGAATTTTACCAATAATATGGCAGAATACAAAGCCCTGATTATGGGTTTGAATATTGCAAAGAAGGGTGGTATCCGTCAGTTATTGGTGAAAGGGGACTCTCAGTTGGTTTTAAATCAACTCAATGGGACGTACATGGTACGAAACCCCATCCTTTGCATGTACCATCATACTGCCATAGCCCTGCTAGACGAATTCGATAGAGTGTCTTTTCAGCTGATTCCACAAAATTGGAATCAGTTTTCCGATTTATTGGCTAATTTTGCGTATGAAGAAGACCTCTTCTTTAATTGTGGCCCTTGTCCCGATATATCTATTGACGATGAGATAGGACCTGGTCGTTTGTGGGGTATGCTTTCTGAATATGCCCTCTTTGGCAGATGATGGTTGATCTGGGTGATGCAGAGGGTAGGTGAGACTCATCTACCTTTATTATCTTGGACCCGCAGACTGATTAGATGACATGTGATGCAAACACCTCTTGCGATATACGCAGGAGGGATGGGTCATAATCTAATGCACCTAGTTTAGGGCTACGAGCCTCTATTCCCCTGGGAATGATATGCTTTGATGTCTATCATAGTTGTTTCCAGGAGGATGTTGGGCGTAGTATTGTTTGATTTCATTAGGCCAAGAGGGCCAATCTATTGGCAAAGTCATGTTTGATTTCATTAGGCCAAGAGGGCCATTTCCCTGTCTAGTGCGGGTGCGTTTAATGGGGTTTTTGTTTTAAGTGTTGTGCTGGACAGGTTTTGTGATTCGTGGAATTTGGTGGCGCCTGGAGGAGCCTTGGCTGCGATGGAAGCTTCTTGTGGCCAATCCAGGTGATATCTCTCCTTTACGAGTACCTTTCTTTCCTGTTATATGTCTATTTGTACTTGTCGAGGGGATATATTTTTGTTGGGGACCGGCAACCAAGGCATGAAGTCCCAGGTTTAGGCTAAGTATGTTTGAGGGAGGTCGGAGTAGTCATTGCCTCCTGTAAAGACATTGTCAGGCATCGAAAGACATGTTTTAGAAGGAAGTCCTAGTGGCCCTGTTCTGCTAAGCTTGCTAGGCAGCCATTCTAGGAGTTCTTGATTAGTAGTGAGGCAGTTAGAGAAGCTTGCCAGAAGATAATAATGATGATGCCAAGAAACCCTGAACATCCCAAAAGATGAATATAAATACGAAGGTGTGTAAAAAGGGGTTCTAACCCCTATCAAAGAAAAGAAAAGAAATGAAAATGTATAAGCAGTTGATCATTGCCTTGTGAAGGCCTGGTAGGTTCCTGGGGACGATTTAGACCCGGGGCCGATACCTTGTCTTCCTAGGGGTGGCTTCTTGCTGGAAAAAAAAAAATGAATGACCAAACAAGGAAGTTGGAGCAAAAATAAAAGTGAGCGTTAGAAAAGGATTAAGTGTCGCCTTGCGAGGGCTTGGTAGGTTCTTGGGTGCCGAGACAGGTCCTGAGGCCGATGCCCTGTTCTCCTTGGGTCACTACGCTCAGCTCCCTCCTTTTTACATGCCCAAGTATGTTGATAAAATAAAAACCCTAAAAGAAGCACTGTACTGACAGAAAATACTCCTTGATCAGGCTATAGGAGTCCTCGCCTTGTAGGAGCTCCTAGTTGTGTTGTCTTTAGCTGGTAAGTAGTGCAGACTACCACTTAGGGCAACCTCTTTGACAATTCTTTTTAGTTTGGATGTGTTGGAGCAATTGGTTAGTGACTAGCTTCGGGATTTTATCGGATGATGCTCGGCCTACTCCTTGTGGATGTCATGCCTTGGTTCTGTCAGGGGGTAGGGTGAGCGTTGTGCTGAGTTTTATTATATATTTGTTTTGTATCAACTTGATGCTTCTTTGGTTGTTTATGTGCAGATATGTTCGTGGATTCGACGGGCTGAGTTGCCCTATCCCGTGGTCGCCAATGAGAGCGAAATTTTGGTGCCGGAAATTGCTTAAAAATAGCTAAAAATTATAAATATCAAGGGAAAAATATCCAATGTCAAAGGCGGCGGCTCGACCTAGGACAATTTTAAGCGTCAAAGTGCTCTAAGGACGCCCGGGCAACACTTGCGGATTTTTAGTAAATTTTCCATGCATCTATGTGAGTCACGGAAGCTTCTGACCAGTCCAGGATGCCGAGACAAGCTCACAAAAATTTTCAGATCGGGATTTGAACACCGTATGTGAGAGAGACGGGAAAAGGGCCAAAAGGCCGGTCAAAATGGGAGAGGTGCCCAAAAGGAGGAGTGAAGGGGTGCCTTTGGAAAGGGGAACCCCCCTCCCTTAAAAAAAAGCGATTTAGGAGGGGGGCGGTGGCTGAACAGAGCCGCCGCGAAAAAAACGCCCCCCCCCCCCCACAAATCGACATGGTGGCTGCTAAGCAAGCCATGAAACAAATTGTAGCAGGCAACTACACTCATTCCGCACTCCGCATCACTCTGTTCCGCGTAGACAATGGCAGCCTGTAGAGGGAGAGAGAAAATTAGTCTTTCTCTCTCCTCCCTCTCTCTCCTCTAAGGGGGAGTTCATGTGGGAAGAGAAAGGAAGAAGAAATAATGGTGGAGGCTTGTCCGGCATCGATCGGATCGCTCCACGGGCTGGAAATGGTGACTTGTGATCGTCATGAGCATGAAGTGCTGCTGATTTTCAGATTTGCAACCATGGACATGAAACCCGAGACACGCAAATAAGCGATAATTCAATTTTTTCAAAGGAAATTTGAGATTTCATGGCTTTTGATTGATAAAATGTTATTCATGTGGGCTAAAAATTATTTATGTTGCTTTTTTCCATGAGTATTTGTTGATCATAATCAGAAAATCAGAAAAACATGCATCTTATGTCTCAAAATAATACACTAAAACACGTAAAATATGGAAAATTAAGGGAAAATGATGGTTTTGAGCATAAAATTGGAAGAATAAATAGGAACACCAACTAAATTTTCATTTTTGTCACAAGAAGGAACTAAGGGCCACAGCCCATAACCTATCTTGAATTTTCAGTAATTAAATAATGCAGAAAATAAGGGAAAATACAATGAAAATAGAGAAAAACCACTAAAAATAAGGAAAAAATGCATTTTGGGTGCGGAAAGTTAATGAAAATTAAGAACCATGTTCGTGAATGTTTGTGGGGACTGAAGCATGAGGATTTTCCTTAGTTCAGCCCCACCTTCTTGTTCTAGTGCGTCTTTTTCCGCTTTTTATACATAAAATGATGGCAAAATGCCTTATAAATCTGTACAACAACGCAACATTTGATCGATGGGAGGGTAAAGTGGTTAAAATGTGTCTAAATGTGGAGTAAAATGATGAAAAGATTGCTCGTTTTTTTTTGCATGCCATATAGGTCGGTGAATAATTATAGAATGAGAGCCTAGTAGCACGAGGGTTTCCTCGGTGCTAGGTTCGTACAACGCCGCATAAGAACGGTAGCTGAAAACCATTAAAAGGATGTTTTCCACATGTGCACAATATTGATTTTATAATTGTTTGAGCACTTGGCATCCACAATATGCATAAAGCATGGAAATATTTAAAGGTATCAGAAATCCTGGATGCACAACAATTGCTTTCATTAGGACCTTGACCCACGTCGAGTGAGAGATAGGACACCCTAAGCTATAGGCTAGTCATGGGGTCTAGGGGAAAGAAAAGTAAGGACAATGGTACATTCCTGTATACGATTAGATGGTACCTTGAGTGGATTTTGTGCGAAATGTTTATATGTTGAGCGACGCACCGAGGGGCCAATCCCCAAGGTGTAGGAGAGTCGCAGAGGGGTGGCGGCACTCAGCCGTTAGAGGACCCCCTATGTCTGTGCTTCATGCCATTAGGCAATGTGTAAGGGACTCCCTCTGAGGAGTAGTGGGTGAGAGAAGAGTGGATTAGAAATGACGTAATACAAACGCAAGATATTTAGGAAGGCAATGTGTGTGTCATCAACACTCTTGGCCGCGAGGCCGTGGGGTTGTTGAGCGCGTGAGATAGAGGTCGGGCTAGTGCACGAGCCAATGCCGGCCCGTTCTAGGTTCCATCAAAGAAGGAGAAGAGAGAGAGAGAGGGAGAAAGAAAGAGAGGGAGTGAGAGTTGGTGTGTAGCCTCGAGGAGTCACGTTCGTGAAGCCAACCTTTTGGTGAAGGACCCCTATCTAACGATCCTTCCTACTCAAGCCTATCGTCCTGAAACCCGTCGAGGTCCGGATTGTCCAAATCTCCGCGGGGCAAATGGCTCCCAAGAAGAAAGTCACAGGAAGCGTAGGTGCCAAAGCTACTATTGGTACCGGTAATGTAGGAGAGGCAAGCGGAGTGACCAACGTGACGAATGCCCCTACGATCACAAATCAAACCCAGGTTCTTTAAGCTTTGTAATTAATTACAATTTATTTCTTGTGAAAGAAATGAAGGGGTTAGCTACGTGCATGGAACACGGACGAGTCTTAGGCGCTAGGTTGCATGCGCGAAATGATAGAGTATGGAGTTTGCATAAGTTTATATGCATGAAATGATAGCTTTTACACACATAAAATGATAAGGTTTTTGTATTATTTCATATAAAATAATAGCTTTTAACCCAGTTCAGTGTATGAATAGTCATTTAGAATTCATGTTTCGCAATCATGATTAAAAGAAACACATGAAATGTTAGTTTCTATTCGTAAGATACATTTTCACCATAGGAAAGAAACCTAGACTTTCATATACTCCCTTATCAAAATAATGCAATAGCACCCTAAGATTGCAAATCAGTTTTTCATGCGCAAGGATGGTAGAGTACATTAAAGTAACAATAAGATCATGTGCATGTCGATATATGCTATCTTGCACACACAATGGGATTGCACGATAAACATTGTTAGAACAGTAGTTCTAAAAGTAATTCCGTTTAGAAATCCTTGTCCGAGCTCTAGCTGATAGATGAAGATTGGATAACCTATGGCTAATCAGGTTGGAATCTCGTTAGTGTACTCTTGGTGATGTACTAGCAATATGGGTTAGCACTTGGTGACCCGTGACATTAGATAGCTGCTCTAGGAATTGGGTTGATCTTCTACCCCTAATAGGTGGCCATGAGTAATAAAGGTCAAGGTGAAATCACTTAGATCATTTTAAGGGTCTAGAAGGAATTTGTTAAATTGACCTTGTGAAGCCCTAACCCAAGGGGAAGAGCGAACTTTAGGGTAGTTGATTTATGCTAAGCATGTTGCTTGGAACTGTTGAAATGGTTTCGCAGGAAGGTTGATCTTGTTAAAGATGGATTGTGACCCAAGTTCTGCTTGGTTGTTTGAAAAAGGTTGTAAAAGTGTTTTGATACATCTAAGTTAAATTCTGATTGTGCATGTAATGGGATTGCAATGCCTTGAAGCAAGAGGTTGTGCATTCAATTGTTTGTTAATGTGGTTTTGGATGTTAACCCAAGTGGGGTGTGATTGATGATTGCATGGACGGGTCTGAGATGACTAATTGCCATGGAAACAAAAAGGGATGTTTTCCCTAGTAATTGTTTTTAAGGTGGTTGCTTCAGTTGTGGTTGATTTCCCAAAGGGATAATTAAGGAAGGATGACGGTAGCTACCCCCTCCCCCCCCCCCCCCCCCCCCCCGCGAACCGCTAAACCCTAACCAAGGTGGTTGTGAATCCGCACCAGGAATGTGGACCGAACTCGCCGCGAGAGGTCTCTCCATGGAAATTACTTGGCGTAGGAGGATGCTTAGGTGCTAGTGGGGGCTTTGGCCATAAATCCCAATGCCTCCGGGCCCTACCCAAGTGTTCTACTTTAGTCGAGATGGGATCTCGAGGCCTTGATACTAGTTACAAGGTGGAATCTTGGGAGGATAAACCTTCGGGGTTTGTTGTCGGAAGATGGAAGGATTTTTCTGGGGAGGCAGAAAGGAACACTTAATTCTCATGTATGGGCAAGAGACACACATTAATCCGAAGATAAGTTAAGGAAGTGTTTTATCTTGTTTTATCTTGTCTATGTGTTTGTGCCCTAAATTATGTAAAGGAACCTGTGATTAACGGGTTAATTAAGGAAGCTGCCTTTATATGTCAAACATAATGTGGTAGGTAATTAGATAACTAAAACAACCCTGAGGGAAGCATGGTGGATGTGACCAATGGGTCTATCCTACGGAAGGGTGGTCTCGGTTAGCTGAGAGCTTTTCTCAAAGGAAATGTTAAGGAGAAATGTTAGGAAGAAGTCGCTCTATGACCTTAGACAATGTTGGCTAGGAACCCGGACTTCAGGTCAATCCTAGTGGGAACGGCCGAATAAGTTCCGTTGCGGGGCAGACTTGAGACCCTAGTTAGTAAACCCTGTGTCATTCCTTGGGAGTGCCGGGTGGCGTCTTCTAGATATATCTCTCGATGGACTGCTAAGACGTGTCCCGTGATTTGAGGAGGGGGCACGTTACACTCTGGTCCTATCTCTGTAATAACTGCCTCTGTATCCTTCTATAGTACTGCTAGACAGCTTTGTACTATGCCATTATGTTCTATATTGTTCAATTTCTCCCTGGGAAGATTTAATTTTACCATTTTGGTAGAAGGAGTGTTCTCTTTTGGAATTGTGGGTTCTCTTTTCTTGGCATGTGTTATTGCGGCAACTTCCAATTCCACCAAGTTGGCGGTAGGTTCTTGGGTCTTCTGTTGGGTATCAGTGGTAGCTTTTATAGGAGTTGGACTAGGACAGTCTTTTGCAATGTGGCATTCTCCTTTACATCGATTGCATAAGGGTTTGTAGTCCATGGACCTTTTAGGGTTTGGACAATTTGGTGAGATATGTCCCTTTTTTTCACATTTGTAACACTCCACCTTTGATCTCTGGCCACCACTAGACTATCGTCCTCTCAGTGACTCTGAGAGGGAAACCTCCTTGGTCCAAAATTAGGACCAAGCTCTCTAGGCTTTGGTCTAATATCCTGGGTAGTTATCTTTGATTCTAACAAGTTGAATCTTGCTTGTTCATCTTTCTTTCTTCTTTCATGCATCTTCTTTAGAGAGAAAATATTTGCTGTGTGGTTCTTCCTTAAATAGTATGAATAGAAGGCTCTAGGGATAGTTGGTTTTTGGGTTCATTCATTGGCTAAATGTCCTGCATGATGGCACTTTCCACACCAAGTATTAGATTACATCACATCTCTTCCACCTCTTACAGAATTGGATACGTTGGTGGTATTCACCTTCAGCATCTATAGCTATCCTATAATCACATCCATAAGCTTTTTCTTGATGCTAGTGTGACTGAATTGGACAAATAGTCCTTCAAATTTTCTCCTCCTTGAGTACTCATAGTAGGGTTTTGGGAAGCCTCTATAATCACTGATAGAATGGTTGGGTTGATCTAGAGGGTCCTCTGTTCTGATTGTGATTCAAAGCTCCTGTTGAGATTGGTGCTTGTTGGTTCCATTTGGTAGGGTTCCACTATTATTGTTGAGTCGCCATTGGGGGAATTGTTTGAGGCCACTGTTGTTGTTGAACCATCATTTGAGACGTATTGCTGTCTGTGGACTATGGATTTGGTGCAATGTCCTCCATCATTGTTAGCATCTGAGGATGGGGATAGGGGACAGTCCTTAGGATTGCATTTGGTGGATATACCATTTCCGGCATGGGAGGAGGTAAGAATCATCTTCCCAAGGTCATTGATAGCCTAGCTTCAACTTCATCATACAGTCTTACACCTTTCACTACAACTTGCAAGTTAATTGGTCTCCTCAATTCCGCAAACTTATGAGCTTCTAGTTGTAGGCCCCTAAGAAAAAATCCATTCTCGATGCCTTTATCTAAGTGATGGTTAGTCCATCTCTTCAATATGGATTCCATTCTAGAAACATATTCTTTCACCCATTCACCAGAGCAGACTGACTTAAGCTCATGAACTCCTCTCGCATCTGCTCCTCAAAACCTTCATACTTGAATTTAGTGAGGAATGCCAACTTTGTCACATGTGCTAAAAGTTCCTATTGCTTGTCTCTCATACCACTGAAATGCTGTGCCTTTGAAAGTGGTGGGGAATATTGGGTTCTGGCATTGTTAGCTACACATACTACCATAAAATTAGTTGCATGAAGATTAGGGTCTTCATTGTACTCTCCCTTAAAGATGGGCAATGAGACTACATTTGTTGGCTTGTCATCAATATTTCCAGGATAGATTTGACTAGGAACGGGACCTTGAGTCGCCATCGTGGGGATTTCTGTAAAGAGTGTGACAAGGGTGTCAAAGGAGGCTTTTGCTACTAGTTTGTTCTCATCTTTGATTTTTTCCTTCTCTCTTCTCACATACCTTTGCACTCATTCTAGTGCTTGCCTCTTGATCATATCATTCATCACGGAGTTAGCTCCACCTAGTTTGTCTATATTCAACATAATAGGATTATAAGGGCTTCAATCTTTGGAGAGCTCTCTTTCTAGCATTTCTTCTACCTTTTTCTTTTCAATGTCTCTAAATTCAACTTTCATTCCATTATAGAGGGGAAGATATTCAATTCTGAAGGTATTGAAACTCATTCATCTAAGGATCACCATAATGCCATTGTTTTGATAATACCAACTTTGGAGGGTTTCAATAGCATAAGTTGTGAAAAACACTCTGTCTACTAGCTTCCAGTGGGTTGTGGCATTTGGACAAACAAAGGGTTGTTAGTGCATCAAGCATCCCATGTATCTTGCTGTTGAGCATCCACAAACACATTCCAACTCTTTTCCTTTTTGTTATTGTGAACTTCAACTGATCACGACTCTTGAAGCTTCTTCACAATACCATACAAAAGGTCATGAAAAAGCATTCATATCAACCAAAACCATTCAAAATCATCAATAATCACTCTACAAAGCTTCCAAACACTCTTAAACTCCATCAATTCATCACTCCATCCTCTCATATAGAAAGAAAATAGAACAAAACATAAGCTAAACAGAACCAATTAGAACCAATCAAGCATTATCAAACACTCAACGGAGACTCAACAAAAACTATCAAAACATCATGTCTCCCACCAGAAACCATCATGAGCTTCTCAAATTCAATAAAGCTTATCTTTAAAAATCTTGAACACTTCCAAATCAATAAATCATCATTCAAATCATACAAAAATCTCCCAAAAATCCAACAAAAAACATCCAAAAACATAGTCATACCTTCCCTCAACAATCACAATCATGGTACTGATAGATAAAACCTATAGTTTCTTGCATTGCAATGGTACTATAGCATCAAAAATATGTACGACACTGCCAACATAGGAGCCACATAGACAAAGATAGCACAAAAAAAGACACCTACAACTAAATGGTGGATGGTACTATAAACAAAAAAAAAACTACAAAATGAGAACTAAAACAAGCCTCACCTCCTGGAGCATATGAAAACCTCTCATACATCTATCTGGAATCAAGGAATATTATAAGGTCCCACATGAATACGACTAGCACTATCAGTAACAAGATGAGGGTAAAGCACATCCATCCAGAGAATATCCATACATACATCCTCAGGGAAGTTATTATATGTATATCCTCTACATCACGTGCGTTCAAGGCTTATTTATAAATATCCTTATTTGTGAATTTTCCCTAAATAAAGCATAACCCTTTTCTATTCAATCTGTAAATAACCCCTTTATATTACACCCTTCTGTATGTAAAAAATGTATAAAAATGGTATTTAAAAAATACCTTATTTTGAACCCACATGATGCACACATATATTCATGAGTAACTTACCTGAGCATACATCCCATTAGAAATCCCCCCCTCACCCCCGCACACATGCGCCCGCCCATATGAAACAAAAGAAAGCCAAATTTTCAATTAGTCAAGGATTTTTCTAAACCAACCCAGCTATACTTTCTATTCTAAAGTCACAAAATGCTTAAGATGTAGGTCATTAACCCTAAAGACCTCATTTTCAGTATTAACATCTTGCACATCGATAGACCATTATCATAAACTTTGGTAACCTTAAAGGGTCTTAACCAAACTTATAGTAACGACTATCATATAGTAAAACTAAATCAACATCTTGAAACTCTCAAACCTTAAGATTTTGATCATGCCAAGCTTTATGACACTTTTGTATGGCTTTTAAACTTTGTAAAGCCAATAATTGCTCCTCATCTAGTTGCACTAATTGTAAAATCCAACATTTCAATGACTTACCTTCCCCTAACCTATAAACGAAAGGGCCGCTTAGAGAGTGGAAAATTCCTACCTCAGTAGAGAATATGGAATTAGTCCCATAAACCAAATTAAACAATGTATTTTGTAATGTTACCTAGTAAGTAGTTCGATAGGTCTAAAGTGTCTCATAAAGATGCTCATGCTAGTCTCATCTATGATGAGAAGTGACTGTTTTAGTTAAAAATCCACAAATAATTGGATTGGTCACTTCTACTTGGCCATTTTCTCTGGGATAATAAGGCATTGATTTATGATGCTTAATCTTATATAATTCAGTTAACTCACTAATCAAATCGTTTAAGAAATGGGAACCTCTATTGCTTATCAATTGGGGTGGACAACCAAAGAGTTAATAATATTTCCATACACAAACTTAGCCATCTTAATGGATTTATTTGTCTTAAGCACTTTTTCTTCTACCCACTTGATAATATAATCAGTACTACATACAATGATGTATTGATTAGATTGATACCATTTAGGTGGATCAATCTAGTCCAAAAAATCAAATTCCCATTTCTCAAAAGATACTAATGCTAATATGGGTGTCAAAGGTTTAGCAAAGCTTTTAGAAGGTCAGCCAGCCCTTTGACAAACATCACATTTCTTACAATAATAATGAGAATCTTTAGATAGGGTAGGCCACCAATACCTAGCTAGTAAAACTTTCCTTATGGTTAGTTCATCAATAAAATGGCCACCATAAGGCTCACCATGCAAAGCTTTGAGAAGTAGAAGAACTTTGTCTTTCCTTATGCATCATTAATAAACACCCTCGATGGGAAATAATTTATATAAATAACCCCCTAATAAGCCATAGAAACATGCTTGCATTAATATTTGTCGCTTTTGTTGTTTGTCAACACCAAATGGATATTGAGTGGTGCTAAGAAAAATTAGCAATCTTGGCATACCATGGAACTTGAGTCACCATGGTAAAAAGTGATGTATTAGGCATATTATCCCCCCCCACCCTCATCCTTATCCAATGTTGATAATTGTGAAAAATGATATGCAAAAACATGAGCTTTTTCATGATGAGTAATTGTACAATAGCATCCAATGAATCACTCACCCAAAAGGTTATACTTTAGTAAGCAAATACTTTAAGGCTTCATGATTAACATAGATATTAAATTTATTTTCCAATAAATAGTGGCAAAACTTTTCAACAGCAAATATCATTGATAAGCATTCTTTCTCAGTGGAGGTATAATTTATTTCTACATCACTTAATTTTGACTTCCATAATAAATCAAATGATCCACCTTATTGTCATTTGCTTGACATAAAAAAGCTCCCATAACAAACATAGATGAGTCTACATGAATATGAAATTCCTTCATCTAGTTTGGGGGTGCTAATACTAGTCTTTTAATTAACTTTTGTTTAAGAAACTCAAAGGTTTCATGACAAGCATCATCCCAATTATAAGGGATATCCTTTTGTAAAACTCAAATTTGTTAGGGGTGATGCAACCTTTGTGAAATAAAAAATAAATCACCAATAATATTAGCAATTTTAGCAAGATCCATGGCAATACCTACTTTATAAATGATATGACTTAACAAGGTTCCTTTTAGAACTTTGAAAACGCATTTATTAGGATTTAGTAAGATACCTACTTCATCACTATGTTCAAATACTTGTAATAATTGCTAAGGTATTTCTTTTGATGTCCCATAGACACAAAAGTCATCTAGAAATACTTCCATCCATTGTCGAAGAAAATTTTGATAGGCTACAATCATAATCCTTTAAAACATTGCAAGTGCATTGCATAGACCAAAAGGCATTACCATAGTGAGAGATACCTAGTCACTATATGCAATATGATAGATAAATCATGTATCTAAAAGCTTAGTAATTTTAGCTTTTTCCAATTCTGTATACTCAGGATTTGTTCTTTCGTTCATGATTCTAGATCAATAAATTGTTGACAAAGTTCAACTTTAATACCTTTAAGATTCTTATATGACCAAGAAAATCTCCCAACATGCACTCAAAATACTTTTTCCAATTTCTCACGATCATGGGGTTTTAATTGAGTGCCTAAATTTAGATATTTTTCTTTTTCCATCTCTATCTTAATTATTTCCACTTCGGGCTCTTCAATGTACAAGGAGACTATTTTGTGGGGTTTATTAATCATAGGCACATCTTCTAATATCTCCATGCAAAAATTTTGAAGTAGATTATGCCATGCACTTGCTTTTGGTACTTCATCTCTCACATTCAAAGAATGGACCAAGGGTAACACCTTATAAGGCACAATGGCTAGATTATTCTGAGTATCATGTTAGTAGTTTCTATCTTATAGACACTCAATACATGAAGCAAAGATCTTCGTGTAGAGATTTTTGAATTTATACTAGTGTAGCACATGGTAGTTTTCAAATCTCTATTTGGACTTTACAATGAAGAAAGTTTTCATAGAACCACTTTTACATAGTATCTTCTCTAGATCATGTAGATGTTGGGCATGTAACATTCGATGTTAATAGTGAAAGATTCAATTATATCTTTCCAAACATTCTTGATCATTTTCATTCCAAGACCATTGGTTACTTCTAAGCTTGAGAATTAATGAGTGTAAATCCTCATCTTCTTCCCCTTGTATTTGACAAGCTAGGTAATAAATAACTTGTTTAAGCTCTATAAAGTTATTAAGTGCCAATGGTTCAAACCATCTAAGTTGTGGTTTGACTCCATCTCCATAAAAAGTGGAATCTATTATAGTTTTCTATGAATGAGGCAACACAACCTCATGAATGTCTTGCATATAAGTCTAAATCGATTTTATGCGGCTTCTATAATATCCAACCGTGTGCCTCTTAGAATGCAAGTGTGTCTTTTGTTTATTAGAGAGAGAGAGAGAGAGAGAGAGAGAGAGAGAGAGAGAGAGAGAGAGAGAGAGAGAGAGAGAGAGAGAGAGAGAGAGAGCTTAAGGGGCCGATATATCCAAGGAGTACCAGTAGGACCCTTAAACTCTAGTTCCGGAAGAGAAGGTAGACTTGTCTTTCGTCCAAGAATTATCCATTTTCTCATATTATTGGATTGAATAATTGTTATAGATAGATGTGGGTTGTTCCATTTGTAGAAAATCATTTTTTGATTTAGATTCCTTCTCCTCTAAATACAAATCTAGGAGAAAAATTTCTTTTAGATATCACCTCTCCTTAAATTGGAATTCTGACTTCTCTTTTTGTGACTAAAAAATTTTCTTCATTTTTTCATTTAAAGCAATCACTACTACTTCATGCTCACTTTTTGGTGTCTCAATTAATTCTCTAATTATAAATTCATATCTATATTGATATACATTGGTAGTCTACATGAATGGAGGTGGGTCATCCTTATCATCAGGTAATGTCAGCGCTTCTAAAGGTTTGCAATTATCCTTGTTTCTCTTATCCCTTTCCTTCCATTCCAATTGATGATAGTAAGTTCTTTTAGTTGCAACTAGAAGTTATTCGAATCCAAAAGGCATAACATGTATCTTGAAAAAAAAAAATTTGCAGGATCTAGAGCATGGTAGATGCATAAGCTATGGAGGTTGAAAGAGGAAAAAGAAACTCATGAAGACATTGAATTTGACAAGGACAAATTGTTACACAAGTGAATTAGGTTCCAAGATTGAGACTTGGACTCATAAACACAATCTTGTGTATTGACAGTGACAAGACACTTTACTAGAAAGAAAAGAGTACTATCATTGCATTAGAAAAAGAGTGCAAGTACAATGCTTTATAGGAATTGAGTGGTGATACTTTCTCCTACTGTGTATATGGGATTCTGGTCCTAAGCCCTCACTGCTTCTCACAAAGGAACTAAAGTAGGTGTGATTGCAAATATCTCAACACCCCTCCTCAATCACCCAGAAGTACAGTGTATAATAGAGGTTTTAGTGAAAGAAACACCTACAAAGTGTGGGCACACCATAAACATGGTAAAACACCAGAAGCTAATGCAAAAAAGGCTAAGTATGAGTACCACAAACATGATGGACATCCAGAGGCTGTAGAAGGGGCCTCACAAAGTGTACAGAGGCTGTAGTACAAGGATAATTGAGGAGTTTACAAGTTTATGTTTGAGGCATTAGGGCTAGGAAATACAAAACTAAAAAAGTCTATATTAATAGAAGGATTGATGAGGTTTGTCCTTCTCCTGATGATCTTCTTCTTCTTCTTCTTCTTCTTCTCCTTCCTTTGCTCTATTTTCTTCTTCTTCTTTGACTGCAACTAGATAGGCCTTTTGGGACCTCTTCCTGGCATGGCAGAACTTCTCGGTGTGTCCGGTACTTTTGCAGTAGTCATAGAAGAGCTAATCCTTCTTGCCTTTGTACCTGTTGTCAACATATAATGCATGTTCATCTCTAGAGGTGCTTAGTTCTTCCTTAGTTTTTAGCTTCTTTTCCTCCTCTAACAGTGATGCCTGGGTATCAACACGTTTAGGATTTGGCATGTTGATTAAAGTTGTTGATACATTATTATATTCAAGAGGAAAACTCTTAAATAGAACACTAATGAAAACATCTTCTTCCATTTTAATGTTGATTCCTGCAAGTTAGCCTTTATGACTTTGTAAGGTCCATAGTATCTTGGGCTTAGCTTCTTGAATTTTCCCAAGGATAAAGAACTCCCCTTTGGGCATATACAGATAAAAATCTTGTCCGCTTCCTGGAGTATTCACTCTTTTCTCCCTAGGTCATCATAGACTTTCTACCAATCCTTGGCAGCTTGCATATCTTGCTTGATTGTTTTGACTTGTTCATCCATCTCTTCAAGCATCTTCTTAGAAGTTTCAACCTTCAAGGTAGGGTCGGAGAAGTTTAGCGAAGTTAGGCATTCTTGCCCATATAGAGCTTGAAATGGGGTCATCTAAATACTTAGATGATAGGATGCATTATAAGCAAATTCCACCTAAGGTATATATTTTATCCACTGTCTAGGTTATTTGCAACAATATGCCCTAAGTATTTCTTCAATGACCTGATTACATGCTCTATCTACCCATCACTTTGAGGGTGATAAGTTGTACTAAAACAAAGCTCAGTACTAAGAGCTTCAAATAATCCCGTCCAAAAATGCGAAGTGAATAGAGTATCACGATCATTGATAATTCTTTTTGACAGTCCATGACGTCTAAAGATTTCTTTGACAAATAACCTGGCAATATCTGAGGCTTTGTAGCTAGTTTTGATCGGAATAAGGTGGGGGTAACCTTTGTCAACATGTCCACAATTACCATAATCAAGTTGTATCCTCCTTGACTTGAGAGTAATCCAACTACAAATTCCATACTAATGAATTCCCATTTCATCTAAGGAATATCAAGTGGTTGTAGCTTTCCTGGCAGCTTAACTCATTTGGCTTTTATTCGTTGGCAACTCAAGTATTCACTTACGTATTTAAGTATGTCACTTTTAATGTAATATTTCCACATAATAAAAGTTAATTGGTTAGTTGAAAAGTTAGTTAGTCAATTAATAAGTTAGTAAGGTCACTAACTAAATTAAAAAATACTAACGTTGAAAATAAATAAATAAATAAAATTGAGAGTCATAATCTGATATTTTTCTCAGATTGACAAGGACCGTAGCCACCCTTCACCGAAGTTACAACGTGAACGAGAGTTATGAGCTATATTAATCACTAGTATTAGTATGTATAGTATTGATGGTCTAAAAATATTAGATTTTTGGACAAGACTAGTATATTTTAGATATTTTAGATATTATCCTAAAAAGATATGGATATTTTTAGAATTGGATGTCATTTTAAGAAAAAGGCAAGTGATGTTTAAGTTAGTTTTGGAGATTTTATTTTATAAAAAAAAAGAGATTGGCGAAGTCGTGCGCACCGCAATTGCAGTCTACAGACAGAAAACAACACTTCAAACAGGGAGAAGAAGGAGTGAAAAGCTTTTTAAGCAAGTGTCTTGGAATTTTACCCTTCTTTTGAACCCAATCGAACCATCAGATTTATGATTTGAGTATCAAATCACTGATTTTTCCAAGATCCCCTCCACAAAGAGCTCTACTTCTCAGCCACAACCCTTCTTCTCTAATTCACTATAAATAAGAGGCATGGTGAGTAGTTAAGGAGACACAAGGAGATCCTAAGAGGATGCAAGAAGGAGCTTGAGAGAGAGAGAGAGAGAGAGAGAGAGAGAGAGAGAGAGAGAGAGAGAGAGAGAGAGAGAGAGAGAGAGAGAGAGAGAGAGAGAGAGAGAGAGAGAGAGAGAGAGAGAGAGAGAGAGAGAGAGGGGGGATTACCCCGAGAGGCTACAAGGAAGAAAGTTAGCTCAATTTCCCTATCTCGGTTTTTGACTAAGCCATCTTCTCTTACTCTCTCTCATCTCGAATCTATTCTATCTTCCCTATCTCTTGAACCACTAATGGAAGATGGCTCCAAAGCAACGAAGTGGAAAGAGCATGGGGACCACCATAACCGGTCAAGCAACGGATATTGCCAAAGATACGAGAGTGCCCGAGGTTGCCAGAGTTGTCCCTACCAATGGAACATTGGGTGTGGCTAATGCAAGCATGATTAAAGATGAAATTTCTAATGTCATCATGCTACCAAACCAGGTTATTCATTACTATATTATTACATAAAATATTAGCTTCCATATTTTTCACTTGCACGAATTGATAACTTCATCTAGACAGCATACTAGTACAAGCATAAATGATTATTCGTTATGAATTGCAGCTAGATTAATTAAGATTCTAAATCATAGAATCATGTTAGAAATAATTGACGAAGGTTATTGTGCATATGTCTTTATGCACATTTGATATAGTTATGGTCAACTGGGACAAGGTTAAGTCTTGACTAACACTTGTTAAGAAAATTGAATCTTTATTTAAGAGTCCTATAAGTCATCTCGTTGAGTTGTTGACACCATATATTTCTTTAAATATTTTTTCTTATGTTGGGTAAGATAGCCCAAATAGGAAATTCATGCCTTGCTTAACATGTTATAAGAGATGTACTCAACACTTCTTTATGGGAGGAGAATCCTCATTAGAATGTAAGGTTACCTTAGGATAAGATCTACCTTGGCTATGTGAAGCTGTGAGCTACACAATGGTGTGATTGTCATTGCATCATTTGATATATGTTTGAAAGTAGTATTTGTGTTTGCTAAAATCTAGATCTCTCATTGATATTATTGGCAAACATAATAAAAGGAAGCATCGCCCTAGGCTACCCCCAAGCTATCGGCAAGACCCTACTCTAAGGGGATCATGGTTATCGCTTCGAGAGGCTTAGACCAGCTCCATTAGCAAAATGTCTACCAGTAGGGATAGTCTTGGGCAGTAGGAAATGTGGGGGCTAAAGGGGGCTCTGGCTGTAAATTTTGCATTGTTTCTAGAATATGATGAGCCCCTTTGTGACCCAGGATGGGATCTTGGAACCCTAAATACTAGTTATAGGGCTGGAATCTTGGTGGAAAAAATACCCTCGTGGAATTCTTTGTATCTTCAACAAGGTCGAAAACATGGAAATTGTAATGAGCTTCTAATATAATAAAGAAGTTTGCTTTATTCAAGGATTGTTTGAATTGTATGCGTGTCTATGAGAGAAATTACATGAAGAAACATGTGATTTAATAGACTAATTAAGGAAGCTAGTTGTATATGTTCCAACAAATGTGCTATAGGTAATTAAAAAACTAAAGATGATTCCATTATCAAAGGAAAGCGGGTGGGCATAACCCCCGACGAGTCCATCCAATGGTAGGGTGGTTCTGATTAGCCGGGAGCTTTTCTAAATCAGCAATAGGAAAACTAGTCGTTAGGGAGAACCGACTTGCATTTTTTTAGGGGGCGGAATGGGATTTTGCCTTATGGACAGGAGGGTTGACGTGCTGCACTCCCCTCCGTCTCCCATTCTCTTTAAACCAAATGCAATGGCAAGTCCGCTTCAGATCGAGAAATCCCATAAAAGTAGGAACCTAAAATCACTAACACTAGCTGGCTGCTAGGAGACCCATTTGATTTTAGGAACGCAAAAATTCAGGTCGTTCCTAGTGGGTTCATTTGGAACTCTCCCGTCGCAAAGTAGATTTAGTAGGGCCTAAGTGGCAAACCCTGTGATGTTCCAAGGGAGTGATGGGTGGCATCATTTTTGGAAAAACCTACTGATGGACTACTAAAAGGTGGCCGTGGATTGAGATTGGCAAACACCTCACAGTTGGTATCAGAGCCCATGTTAGTATAGAATACGAGATAAGCTAAAGAAAATATTTTTTTAAACATAGCCTAGGATATGTTTTCTTCTCTTTATTAACGTATATTTTTAAATTATGGCACAGTAACAAATCTTGGAGATGATTCTTGATCTTCCGAGTAATGTTTATGTCAGCTATGCATTCATCCAGTTTTGCCTGGAGAATTCAAATGATGCGGGTACTAGATGAGTTTACTAGTACAGTTGTACAACCCCTCGCCTCTATATCGTGAGAGATGGTGAATGATTAGCAGAGGATATTGCTATATTGATGCAATTCGTCTAGCTTATCTTTAGAATAATCTGAAAAGGGTAAAATGAATGGAAGATCTTAAAGTTGTCAAGATCTATCTCTTTCATGAGGCCAGTGTAAACTCAACCCTATTTACTAGAGGCAAGAAGATCAAACTAAACCAGTATATCTATGAGGAAGTTATAAAAATCCTTCCATGATAGAATAAAAGTTGTAGGTCACTATAGCTACTGCAACTACAAAAAGGATGGATTTTCTAAACTCCCTAAAAAATATAGATTCCTAGATATCTACTCTCCGAATCCAAGTTACTTCATAAAGTATGTATCAGAGTGTCATGCTTAGATTGTAGTAGGGAATCGTTTTCTGGAAGAAAATAAGATGAGCATGTGAGCTATTTGAATAATGTATTTCTTTCCATTTGATTACCTTGTACACACGTTGTAATAAAGATTGATTGATATTTTATCGATCAGAGAAATAATGCAACCTTATTTTCCCTTGAAACCTCTAAAATTGTAGTTTAACTTTAGCAAATGGAAAGAAAGTACTTTCTACACAGCAAACTACCAAGGTAGAGTTTAAAATAGGAGAAAACCTTTCAAGTATGAGGTTCAGAGTAATGAACTTAGGAGCCTATGAATGTTTATTGGGAATGGATTGGTTGATTTCCAATGATGCTCATATCCATTGTGGAAAAGGTAAAGTCACATTTCAGGATTTGAATGGTGAAATAACAACTACTCAAGGTGAAATAGGGAAACCTAAAGTTTAATTAGCAAAAGCTTCTCGAATTGTGAAAGTCTTGAAGAAGGGATTACTTGTTTACGTGATCAAGATTAACAAGATAAATCAAGATGGTTAGAGACAGAAGAAGAACCATCCTGGTTAAAAGAGTACACTGACATATTTCCTGAAGAGCTAAGTGAGTTACCTCCGGAAAGAGAAGTTGATCATGAGATCAAACTTGTTCTAGGAGCCGCTCCAGTGTGGCAAAAAGACCTTACAAAATGTCTATTCCTGAAGCCATCAAACTAAAAGAGCAACTCGAGCAATTGCTAGAACAAGTATATATTTGGCCAAGTAATTCACCATGGGGAGCCCTAGTATTATTCCAAAAGAAAAAAGATTGAACTCTCCATCTTTGTATCGACTACCGAGGGCTAAACCAGGTAACAGTAAAGAATAAGTACCCGATCTCGAGGATAGACAAGCTTCTTGATCATCTACAAGGAGCAAATATATTTTCTAAGATCAATCTTCGATTAGGATATTCATAAAAAACTATGCCCAAATTGCAGCACCTCTTATAGACCTACTCAAAAAGCAAGTTGCCATTAGCTGGATGCCAATTGAACAGTCTAGCTTTGAGCAACTAAAGCATAGTTTGGTAACTGCTCCTTTTGTAAGGCTACCTAACTTAAGCAAGGAATTTGAAGTTTTCACAGATGCCAACTCTCTTGCATTAGGATGCTACTAATGCAAGAAGGACATCCTGTAGCTTACTCTTCGGGAAAATTGAAAACCCATGAAAAGATTTTAGGTTACATGGGTTACCTAAAAGGATCATCAGTGATCATGATTCTCTTTTCACATCACACTTCTGGAGGAGTTTATTTGAAGCCATTGGAACCCAACTTTATTTTAGTAATGCTTATCATCCACAAACTGATGGGTGGACAAAGTGAGTTAATCAAGTGATTGAGGATATTTTGCGCATATATTGCAGCAAGGAACCTAAAAGGTGGATTTAGTATCTATCCCTAATGGAATTTGCTTATAATGCATATTGAAGCATTTAGATGACTCTATTTCAAGCACTATATGGTCAAGATTACCATATGCCACTTAACTTTTCTGATCCTACTCTAAGGGTAGAAGTTTCAAGAAAAATGTTAGAAAAAATGGATGATCAAATCAAGATTATCAGACATGATATTCAAGCTGCCAAGGACCAACAAAAGGCGAATGCTGATCTGAAAAGGCAAGAATGAATCTTCAAAGAGGGAGACATGGTCTTCATCCGTGTCCATCCAAGGAAGAGTTCTCTATCTTTAGGATAATTTAAGAAGCTAAGTCCAAGATATTGTGGGGCCTATAAGATTCTCAAGTCCTTATGACCAAGCTCTTACAAGATACAACTCCTTGAGAATATAAAAATCCACAATGTATTTCATGTTAGCTTATTAAAAGCATATGTAGCTAACCCTACCCATATCCTTGATCAACAAGTTGTAATACCTAGCCAAGGAGTCCTTGACTACAACCTGATAGAATAATTTATGTAAGGGAGAGAAAATTGAGAAGTAGAACCCTTAGAGAATACATTGTTCAGTGGAAGGATTATCTTGAAGAAGATGCTACATGGGTAGATGAGAATACTCTTCATCAACAATACCCACGGTTTCTCTCAAGATGAGGACATCTCGATTTCTCTAAGGAGAGGAGGATGTAATATTTCCACGCAATAAAAGTTAGTTAGTCAATTAATAAGTTAGTAAGGTTACTAATTGTAACATTTCCCCCCACCCTTTTTTTCAAAGATTTTTTAACTTTTTTTTCCCTTCCCTTCCCCCCGACCGTACGTTGGGGAGAGAGGGAGAGGGAGTGATGTGGAAGAAGGGGAGGGGCATGCCGCCCAGGTGGCAATGTTCAGATGTGCCCCCCTTTAAAAGCCCACCCTCCTCCTCGTCATCAGTGGAGTCCCCTCCCCCCCGATTACTGTAGAAGTCCCCCCCTCTCCATCACCTGTGCAGGTGCCACCCCCACTTGGGCGTGATGTAAACACCCCCCACGACCAGAAAAGGAGGTGAAGAGAAGGAGAGGGAGAGGAGAAGAGGTAGAGAGAGAGTAGGAGGAGGAGAAGAGGGAGAGAGAGGAGGAGAAGAGGAGGAGAAGAGGGAGAAGAGGAGGAGAAGAGAAGGAAGGGAAGGAGAAGAGAGGAGGGAGAAGACAAGGAAAAGAGAAGAAGTGAAGAAGAAGGAGAGAGGAAGAAGGAGTGGGTGAGAGAAGTAGAGGGAAAGAAGTAGGAGAAGAAAAGGAGGAGGAGAGGAGAAGAAGGACTAGTAGAAAAAACATGAAGTAGTGGGGAAAAAGAAAGGAGGGAGAGAGAGAAGAGAAGGAGGGAAAGAGAGAAGAGAAGGAAGAGAGAGAAGAGGAGGAAGAGAGAGAGAGAAGAGGAGGAAGAGAGGGAGAGAAGAGAAAGAAGGAAGAGAGAGAAGAGGAGGAAGGGAGAGAGAGAAGAGGAGGAGAGTGAAAGAAGAAGGAGAGGGAGAGAGAAGAGAGAGAGAAGGAGGAGTGAAGAAGAAGAAGAATATGAAGAGAGAGAGTAGGAGAACAGGGAAGAGAGAGAAGAGGGAGAGAAGAAGTGAAGGAGAGAGAGTGGGAAGGAGAAGAAGAAGAAAAGTAAGGGAGAAAAAGAAGAGAGAGAGGGAGTAGAGGAATAAGAGAAAAGGAGAAGGAGAGAAGGAGAGGGAGAGAAGAGCAGGAGAAGAAGAAGAGAGAGAGAGCCAGAAGAGAGTAACAGCCACAAGTCACCCAAACCACTCTCTCGGCAACAAAACCCATCCAGCGGTCTTTTCCTACCCAAACCTGTCAACCCGAAAACCATTAAGGTCTGGACTGCCCAATTTCTGCGAGGCGAATGGCTCACAAGAAAGCCGTGGGAAGCGTAGGCGCCCAAGCTGCCGGTAATGTTGGAGTGGCGAGCGGAGCGACCAACACAGCACACATGAATCAAGCCTAGATTCTAAGCGTTAAAATTTAATTTAGGAATTATTTCTCCTAGAAGGGATGAAAGGATTGATGTCATGCATAGGGTTTTGTTTCCTCTAAGAACTAGGTTGCATGTGCGAAACGGTAGAGTTTGGAATTCGCACAAGCTTTAGGCACGAAATGATAGCTTTTACACACATAAAATGATAAGGTTATTACCTTGGTTTACATAAAATGATAGCTTTTTAACCAATTCAGTGCATAAATAGTCATTTAGAATTCACGTTTTGCAATCATGGTTAAAAGAAACACATGAAATGTTAATTTATGTTCATGAGATACACTTGCATCGATAAACAAAACCCTAGACTTTCATAGAGGCAAGTCACATGTGATCCGGTGCGTTAGGAATGAGTATAATTGCCTGTGAATTGCTTTATCGGTCTTGCTATGGACTATCACAAATGGATGCATTTCTAGCCTAATTGAAGTTGGTGACCTAACCCTAAATGTATTGTTGACCCAAGTTATGCTTGGCGGTTTGGAAAGGTTGTAAATCCCTTAAGCAAGTGATTTGGTACGTCTAGCTGATTGTATATGCAATGGGATTGCGATGCCTTGAAGCAAGAGATTGTGCATTCAACTGTTTGCTAATGTGGTTTTGGATGTTAACCCAAGTGGGGTGTGTTTGATGATTGCATGGATGGGTCTGAGATGATTGATTGCCATGGAAATAAAAGGGATGTTTTCCCTAGTATTTGTTATTAAGCTAGTTGCTTCAACTGTGATTGATTTCCTAAAGGGATAATTAAGGAAGGATGGTGCTAGCTACCCCTCGCGATTGCCAAACCCTAAACAAGGCAATTGTGAAGCCGCGACGGGAATGTGGACCGAACCCACCACGAGAGGTCTCTCCGTGAGAATTACTTGGCATAGGAGGATGCTTGGGTGCCAGTGGGGGCTCTGACCATAAATACCAATGCCTCCGGGCCTTACACAAGTGTTCTACGTGACTTGAGATGGGATCACAAGGTCTTGATACTAGTTACAAGGCAAAATCTTGGAAGGATAAACCTTCAGGTTTTATTCCCGGGAGACCGAAGGATTTTTTTGCAGAGGCAGAAAGGAACACTTAATTCTCCTGTATGGGCAAGAGACAAACATTAATCTTAAGAGAAGTTAAGGAAGTGTTTGATCTTGTTTGATCTTGTCTTTGTGCCAGTGCCCTAAATTACATAAAGGAACCTGTGACTAATAGGTTAATTAAGGAGGAAGCTGCTTTTATGTGTCAAACATAATGTGGTAGGTAATTAGATAACTAAAACAACCCCTGAGGAAAGCGTGGTGGATGTGACCAATGGATCTATCCTATGGAAGGGTGGTCTCGATTAGCCGAGAGTTTTTCTCAAAGGAAATGTTAACGAGAGATGTTAGGAAAAAGTCAGAAAAAGTCAGTCTATGACCTTAGACAATGTTGACCAAGAACCTGGACTTCAGGTCGATCCTAGTGGGAACAACCGGATAAGTTCCGTTGCAGGGTAGAATCAAGAGACCCTAGTTGGCAAACCTGGTATCATTCCTTGGGAGTGCCGAACGGCGTCTTCTAGATATATCTCTCGATGGACTACTAAGACGTGTCCCACGATTTGAGGACTGGGCACGTTACAGTTCGTATCAAAGCAAATCTTCTTAATGATGCATGATTGATTAATGTTCGAATCATAGACATAACCTAAATAACCTAAGTGGTATGGCTTGATTGTCAGGCACCTTCTGCACCTACGAATGCTGACATGCAAGAGAAGAAGTTCCTTCTCAAGCAACTTAAGCCACCCAAGTTTGATGGCAAACAAGGAAAGGACTGTTCAAGCTAATGCACGCCAAGATTTGGATTGAGTCCATGGTGGACTATTTTGAGGTGGTAGGAACTGCACCTGCTAACCAAGCCATACTCGCCAAACTTAAGCTTATAGGTGAAACAATAATTTTGTGGAAACATTGGTGCAGAGACCAAGCGATCTAGGAGGGGACAGGCACTTGGAATAAGCTTAAGGAAGCTGTGCGAGGGAGGTATCTTCCACTTGCCTACTGCACAGAAAAGATGAATGAATTCTACGACTTGAAGCGGCTAGGATTATCCCTTGAAGCATATTATTCAAAGTTCGTTTCACTCCTAAAGTATACACCCCCAATGGATATGACACAACAGGTGTCAAAGTTCTGTGCTGGGTTGAATCCACCCATAAACACTCGATTGGAATCAATGCGCCCAACGAACTTGCAAGATGCATTACTCCGAGAAAATCCAATCGTCCAAGAACTTAAATCAAGCAACTATGATGAATATGACTCACCGCATCAAGACAAGAGGTGCCACAAGTGCGGAGAGATAGGACACATCCGTAAGAAATGCCCCAACTGCTAATGTTTCCATTGCAATGAACTAGGACAGATCCAAACAGATTGTCCTGAGTTGGACCTTGAGAATCAGGATCCTGCGGTCAAA